>NC_137770.1:208524939-208912146 GCF_963455305.1 Plecotus auritus | reverse complement strand
CCTCTCTCCCTCTCTCCTCTCTCCCTCTCTCCCTCTCTCTCCCTTCTTTCCCCCTCTCCCCCTCTCCTCTTCCCCTCTTCCCATTTCCCCCTCTTCCTCTCTTCCTTTCTCCCGCTCTCCCTCTCTCTTTATCTTATATGTTGAAAGGTAACTAAATTTGTGTAGCTCTAGAGTGTATGATCAGTAGCAAAAATGTACAATCCACCTCATTCTCATTTCATATCTATCTGATTTACTTTTAGCTTTTCCCACTTTTTTCCTCTACCAAATATATTTATTGTTGGTTCTAGACCAGTTGATCTCATTAATTCCTTCTTATCTGTTGATGCCAATACGTTAATGTCACATTGTGCAATGTCTTGTGTTTTAAGAAGGATTTGCTATGTGGTAAAGAGATGAATTTGTAAGAGAGAGAGGAAATTCTCCCTAACCATCACAGCATACCTTCTACCACATCAACACTGAGGCTGAAATACCATGATCCTGGTTAGAGGTCTGCTGATGCTAAGCTGTTTTAATTGTGTAAATTAAGAAAATATGTGGGTTCATCCTCTCCAGAGAAACGCTCTCACAGTTTATGAATATGGAGCTCCAAGTCCAATATATCACCCTGGGGATATATAGAGAGGTGGGCCTGCTAGATATTAATGGATATACAGAAATCAGCATCATACTTGGTAGGTGTTCAAAAAAATGTTCCAGTTTGAACCTTTCCCCATTTTAATTGTTTTTTCACTTACAACAAAAGAGTAAGAATTGGATTATAATAAAAGATGGGTGGTCCAAGTTTGCTTGGGCAGCTGTCAAGAGTCACCAATCATAGTCACTGTGTAACCCCCTACTTATGAGCATATCCCTATTCCAAGTTACAAAGATTCAGATAGCATTTGCTCATATAAAGGGATGGGTCCTAAAGGAATTAATTCTCAATTTCCTTACTCTAGTTTGTGCAAGACTGGATCCCCTGATGTTTGCTGGTTTCCTAATCTTCCTATAAATTCCAGGAATATTATTTTGGCAATGGATCTTACTTTTTGGTGTTTTTTTTTTTTTTTTTTTTGCATTCTGTATATTATTTACTTTTGTAATTTAATGTTTTATTACAAACATCCCTTTGGGTCACTATTTCTCAATTCAGCCACCCTGCTTTTTTTTTTATGATTGGCTTTCAACCAATCCAGTGTGACCTATGTTGCCTCAGGCTGTGCCATGGTTATAAGCTTATCATGAACCAGGTTTCATAATTTCCTTTTCCTCAGTAATCCCTGGATTCTTAGAACAGACATTTTGGATTAGGTTTCTTGAATCTGTGAGATAGGTTTGACAACTGACAAATTATTAAAACATGATACTTTTATGTAAGATTTCCTTTAATGTTTTGTGCTCTGGATCTTGGAAGGAAACCTAGTCCTTAACACAGACTCAATGCTGGCAGCTCCACCTATAGGAAAAGATATCTTCTGCTTGTCCTGCCTGGGGTAGTTGGAGAAAATACAGATGAGCATACTGAACATCAGAGAAGATTTATATCATGGCAAGGGCAATCTTGTTTTTGTTAAATGCACAGAATTTTGCTTAGTGGCGTCCGCAGAGCAGTAATACGTATTGGTTGAAATCACTAATGGTGTGCTGATAAAATCTCCCCCTGATTCCTTCACAGCCATGAATAGCCAGATGTGTATTTATTTAATTTCTTGTAAGTGTAAGCCAGAACAAAAAATATGTTTGCTGCTATAAAGCTAAAAAATAACTAAGCAAGATAAGTGGAAATAGGGACAATAATCAGAGATAAAAGGCTTGGGGAAATAATTCTAAGAACGGTTAAGAATGAGTCTGTATTAACTTGAATACAGTCCATTCGAGTATGGGGGACTTTGGGGCAAGTTACTTTACTTCTCTATGCTTCTGTTTGAAAATAATGAAAGTACTTATTTTATACATGCTTGTGAGGTTTAAATGACAAAATGTGTATATGAAGCGCTTAGGACACTTTTCAGCATTTTCAGCATTTGATGAGTGTTATACCTTATGTCCTGTGGACTTCGGCTAACTAAGTTGAAATTTGATTTAAATGTAAGTCATTAGCAGCCTTGAAGGGCAAAATTGGTAGTGTTGTTGTGTGTAGGGAAGCTGAAGTTGGCACTACATCTATTTTGCAGACTGCTAAGGGTATTTGGGGGTTTATGAGTTAACAAATCACTTAAATTGAAGTGTGCAGTTAGTGTGTGTCTGTGTGTGTGTTTAATTAGAACTAGATTCTTAGCCTTCTTGGTAAATATTTAGTAAGAAACCTTGATAAATCACTTTTAGAATTTGAAAAGATTTTGTTGAATGTATCAGACCAGGTAAAAATGTACATGTAGGGAAAATAATATACTATTTTCTAGTCTTTGACCACCAGTAGTAATACTCTGTAGAGTGCATAGTTTACTAAGAATAATGGAGTATGGAATGATAAGTTGCCTCTACTTTCCCTAAAATGAAACAAAAAGAAGGGATTGAAAAGTCTCTACAGAATAATTTTCTTTTTGAGTTTTTCTCTCTTTCTCTCTGCTGCTGTTCTATTTGATTTTGCTCATAGCTGTATAATTTCAGAGCCTATAAAGCAAATATTTAATTGTATGATACTTTTGGACAACTTTTTCTTTTGCGTTGCTTTGTAGCATTCACACGATTGAAATGTACAGATGTAAAGTTTGTTTACTGTACAAAACAAGGAGGCAAATAAAGCCGAAACCCAGACTCTGCTGTAACTTCTCAAGGCGTGTGCTCTGTGTTAGCACAAAAGGGGGATCTTTTTCACATGAATTTGCATAAAGTTATCCTATTGGCTAGCAGCAGCCCTGAATATTTGGGTCTGATAATTATCTAGTAATGTACAGGAGACAATAGCATTAGATAATATAATTGAATTCTCTATCACAGGTATGTTGTATCTAAGTGTTATTCAATGGCAATTATAATTATTCCATAGGTATGTTTTTATTAAAGACTATGGCTTGACCTTACACTCATCTTTCAATTTTTTTAAAAAATAACTATTCTACGACATTTCATTCTGTTTACAATTTATAATACATTTCATTCTGTTTACAATTTATAATATGTATCACATATATACTGTACTGTGAATTTATATAAATGTCAGATTTCTATTTGTAAAATTTTATTTTTAACCCTTCTTTCCTCTGTTCCCCTCCTAGAAGGCAGAACTCTTGGTAGACATAAGGAAAAAGCTTATGATTGGAATATTGTTATCATTGCTTTTTTCCCCTTCTCTTAGTGAGTTTTGGAGTTTAAGGCTTGATAAAGACAGAGGCTTCTTTCTCTGAATGCTATTTTGTAATAAAATATCAAAAATAGAAAGTATAGATGACATGTATTTTAAAATTGAAAATCTAAAATATAAATGCACTGACCTGTTTTGAGGATTAGATATACTAGCAGGTGGTTCCATTCCATCCAAGCCCGCATGCACACCCAATTCCAGTTGTGAATGGCAGCCGCTTAGCTAGTGCTGTGGGCTTATGGCTCGTTATCCTATATAATAAAAGGCCAGAGACCATAAGCGTAACGACTGGAACAACCACTCAACTAGTCTCTATGAGGTGGGGGGCCGGCGAGGGAAACCAAGTGGTTAGTGGTGGAGGTGGGGTGGGACAAGGGCCGGTGAGGGGAACCGGGTGGCTGGCGGTGGTGGTGGGGCGGGACTGGGGGCCAGCGAGGGGAACCGGCTGGCTGTCGGGGGTGCCGGGGCAGGACCGGGGACTGGCGAGCAGGCAGAAGATGGGCCTGATTGCAGGCTAGGCCTAGGGACCCTACCCATGCATGATTTCATGCCCTAGGCCTCTAGTAACTTTATAATGTTTTCTGTTTTCCATAGGTTCACCTAAAAACAAAGCAATACATTTGTACTGTATTTATTCTGAATTGCCAATTATTCTTATACATATATATCTGTGCATGTGTGTATAAACATGATAGCTAATATTTTTATTTAAATAGTTTTTAAAAAATATATTTTGATTGGTTTTGGAGAGGAAGGGAGAGGGAAAGAATGATATAAACACCACCAATGAGAGAGAGAATCATTGGTCAGCTGCCTCATGCATACTCCCCACTCGCGATCGAGCCTACAACCCCAGCATTTGCCTTGACTGGGAATTGAATTGTGACCTCCTGGTTCATAGGTTGATGCTTAGCCACTGAGCTATACCAGCCAGGTTAGCTAATATTTTGATTAGGAATACAAAGTTATTAATGCTCACAGTTTTTAATAGAATACTTTAATGAACAATTATGTGAGTTGACATTAATAAAGGCTTGATTGAATAATTACTTTCAGGACTTAAAATCGCTTTTAACGATAGTAATAGCTTTCCTCTTGCAACTTATTGGTTATTTTAGAATAGCATCCGATATGTAGACCTTAAATTTTTTTGAAGCTTGTGGTACGAAAAATCCAATATTGCTACATTTTTCTGGGAAGAAGTACTTGGTCGTGAAAAAACCTGAAAGCCCATGTCTAGACATAACAATGTCAAATTTCAATTTTCTGTGGAGAGATATTAAAATACAAGCTATTCTTAAAAAGGAGCTGAATATGCAGGAAAATATGAGTTTGCACTAATATATAATTTGTAAGAAAAACTTACAATAGAGAAGTAAAATGTAGTGCTAAAGAGGATGTATGTGGAACACTCAGGTTTCCAATTGTGACATTGGCATCTACTTGCTGATTGGCCTTGGCCATGTAGATTCCCTGTTCCTCAGCTTATTTACATTCAGATTAGGGATGCTAAGAGTTCTTACTTTGTAAGGTTAGTGTGAATATTAAATGATGTAACATATATAGAGTGTTTAGCCCAGTGCCTGGCAGAAAAGAAGGTTTCAGCTCTCATGGTTGCCTATCCTTGAATTGGTCTTTCTGCCCCTCTGAATAGTCTGAGGTTTTAATTAAGCAACTCCCATGACTAAGGCGAACCTTAACTTAGTGGCCTTGGCAAAGAAGTTAAGAAAATTTGTACTTCTAGTCTCTGAATTCAGGTTTCCCTGAGAGAGGGAGAGGGAAAAGAAATAAAAGATGTACTTAGGGCCCAGCCAGTGTGGTTCAGTGGTTGAGTGTCGACATATGAACCTGGAGGTCAAGGTCTGATTCCCTGTCAGGGCACATGCCCGGGTTGTGGGCTCAATCCCCAGTGGGGGTCGTGCAGGAGGCAGCCGATCAATGATTCTCTCTCATCATTGATGTCTCTCTCTCTCTCTCTCCCTCTCCCTTCCTCTCTGAAATCCATAAAAATATTAAAAATAAATAGATGTACTTAGGAAAAGTAAGTGCTTTTTTAAAAATGCTTGTTTTCTATTTCTACATTTTTTATGGCTTATTTTCAGATATCGTTTAAAAAGACACAAATATTTTGCATTTTAAATTTACTTCAAAATAAAGATTTATTTTTATAACAAAACAATGAGACTATATGCAAATAGTATGTATTCTTTTGTGTGTGTGTGTGTGTGTGTGTGTGTGTGTGTGTGTGAAAAGTATGATGTATTATTACAGTGTACTGGAGTGTGAAGAGCTTGATTTATAACCCTTGATAGTTATATGAATAAATCAAGTATTAGAACAGTGAGCTGCTTCTGAGATTTAAACTACCATATTTTGCATATAGTCAGAAGGAATTTGACTCAACCAGTGGGCTTTTTGAATATATACTCTTTAATCTTTTGGTGTTTTTTTTTTTTTTTCCTAGGTAGAGTCAGATACAAATACTTTTAAAGTCACAAACTAGACACTCATACAAGTATATGTTGGGTCAGAATGGAAGATTTTTTCCCTCTTAATCTGAAGGTGGGAGAACTATCTATCTTTGAAATTTCTTTTGTTTAGAGGTCACTTGACTAGGAGACATGAATTCTTTTCCTATTGGAAATCCTCATTCAGTCACAATGGTATTTTATATTAAAGAAATTTTATTATGTGACTAGTAATACATTTTACCTGCTATTTAAAGAAAAATAACTAGTAAAAACACTTTAAAATTTTGAACAAAGTTTTTAGTTATTTTTCCTTTTGTGTACCTAAAAGTAACCACTCCAAAGCAGTGGTGGTGGTGTGGAGAAAATTTTTTCTTTACATTTGAAACACTTCAAAGAGATTACTTTCTAACTAATGATGACTCTTGAAGCAAAAAGAAGATCAAATGAAGACTGGAGGAGTGGACAGCATAGTGGGAAAAGCATCAAAGCAGTATTATTAAAAGTGAAAAAGGAGAATTAATCATAACTTTGGAATATTTTCAAAGCTGAAAATGTACTCTTATGACAAGTGTTATAGATGAGGGCAGTTGTAACTAGAAAAAGTAAAAATTTGGTAGGAGCTCATCTGTATCTTAAGACTTGGTGTTAAGACCACAGTATTCTAAATATTTATGTATTCAACAAATTTACTGAGCATCAGCTACGTGCTAAGCCCTCAGGCTATAGGTATGAACAAAACAATCTTTTGGAGTATATATTTGATTGGGGAAGTAGATAATTATGTACAGGGCTGGGCAAAAGTACATTTATAGTTGTTCGTATGGAAAAAGACATGCAGGTTATGATTATTACAATGCCTTTATTAACTCTGTGTTTTATGTACTCACAACTATAAACCTACTCTTACTCATGTCTTTATAACAAATAGTATTAGTATATTAATAGTCCACAACTATTCAGCAATGCTATTCTACTCTTCTATTCTACTATTCTATGCTATATTCTATCCCATTTCATTCTATTCGATTCCATCAAGCCATTTTGGAAGCCATTCCATTTCACTCCATTTTATTCCTTACTTGATTTTGAATTAAGAAAAACATATTTGCAGATAATAGACTTATTTTACTTAAAGAAATGTATTATTTTACATCAAAATATTTGAAATTGAATAAACTTATTATTTCTGAATGAGACATAAAGCACATTTAATCAGTATGTTTAGTGGTTTGTTCAACAAAAGAAAAACAATATTCACATAGGTATCAAGAGTTTATTAGTTCTACATATATTTAATAATAAAACAAACCAGATATTTGAATGAAAAATTATAAAACAAATGCTAGCCCTGGCTGGTGTTGCTCAATGGTTAGAGTGCCATCACATGCACCCAGTTGTAGTGGGTTTAATTCTTAGTCAGGGTACATACCCAAGTTTCAGGTTTGATCCCTGGTCTTGATGCTTCTTTCTCACATCAAAGTTCTCTCCTCCCTCCCTCCCTCCCTCCCTCCTTCCCTCCCTCCCTCTCTTCCTCCCTTTTCCTCTATGTCTAGAATCAATGAAAAATCACATCCTCAGGTGAGGATTAAAAATAAATAAAATAAAACAAATGCTAAAGATGCCCCATGACTTAGTTATTTCGCCAGCCTTCTTTCCATCACTACTGCCTGTATTTGCTGTGTTAATTAGGCAAAATAAATGTATAGTAAAACACAGTTCCTAGAGTTGTGGGAACAAGTAAAGACAAACAAAATGATAAGTGGTTCAGATAAAACTAGAGATGCTATTGGGTTTAGAAGAGGTTATTAACAGTTTTGAAATGAAGTGCATTTAAGTGGGTCTCAACATATTCATAAGGCATTATCAGAAGGCCCATTCTGCATGGCTCAGTGGTTGAGCGTCAACCTATGAACCTGGAGGTCATGGTTCAATTCCCCGTCAGGGTACATACCTGGGTTTCGGACTCAATCCCCAGTGTGGGATGTGCAGGAAGCAGCTGATCATTGATGCTTTCTCATCATTGATGCTTTCTCATCATTGATGTTTCTATCTATCTCTCTCTCCCTCTCCCTGCTGAAATCAATAAAAATATATTTATCTCCTAAATATAATTTTGATGGTTGTCTACCAACGAATGTCATTTATTTTTATATATTTTTTAGTCTTTTAAAAAAATATGTACTATAATTTGGATATTTTTTTAGTCTTTTGAAAAAATATGTAATATAATTTTGATTTATGTTTTAGTCTTTTGAAAAATATGTACTACAATTTTTTTCAATACATAGTTTTTATGGGCCAGAAAACATGAACATTTTTTTTTGTCTTTTACTTAAATTTATATATCCTATGGTATTCCCTTTGCCCTTAAATATTTTTTAGAATGCTATTCAATGGCTGTTTTCATTGAAACACACACACACACACACACACACACACACACACACACATATATTGATTTTAGAGATAGAGGAAGAGAGAGGGACAGAGAGATAGAAACATCTATAAGAGAGAAACAACCATCGACTGCCTCCTGCATGCCCCCTACTGGGGATCAAGCCTGAAACCTGGAGCATGTGCCCTGGTCTGGAATCCATCAGGTGACCTCTTGGTTCATGGATGGGTGCTCAACCACTGAGCCACACTGGCTGGGCTGTTTTCATTTTTTTTAACAGTCTCCCTTCATTAAAGCACAATAGGAAAATATATAATTGCCCAATTTAATAATTATTTTTTTTTCAAAATATAAAATAGGATTATTTAGTAGTTAAAAAAGCTATTTTACAAAAGTATATGTAGTCATTCTCAAATATTTAAGTCTGGCTCCTGGTAGTCATGGTTCTTAATTTGGAGCTTATGGGTAATTGATGATTAAACATAAAGTAGTAAAATATATGTTTTTAATTAAATCACCATCTCATACATTAAGAAAATATTTGAGACAAATTTAAAATTAAAAAATTCTATTCATTGGCTCATTCTTTTTTGTGAATACTGTTCTGATAGCAGAATTCTGAGTTTAAATCATGTAACAGTCTTGTTCTGCAGTAGCTTAGTTTGAAAACCTCTGTTATAATGCAAATTACATAATGTTGAATAATGGGAATTCAACCCAATTAATAGGGCTTTGATTTACATTTTTAATCCCTTCTGACTTGTTTCTTGTCTTTATGACATATCAGATTCAGTATATTATTATAAAATGAGACCTGAACTGGCAATTAAGATTCATGTGTTCCCTGTTAAGGTCTACTACAATATGTGTGAATTTTAGGAAAGTCATTTAACATTTCTTATTTTACTGACTTATAAAATGACTGGAGGCTCAGTGCACAACATTGTGCACTCGGGGATGTGGGGAGGGAGTCCTTCAGCCTGGCCTGCACCCTCTCCCAGACCAGGAGCTCTTGGGGATGTCCAACTGACATCCTTAGTGCTGCCATGAAGGTGGAAGAGGCTCCAGCCACCGCCGCTGCACTCGCCAGCTGTGAGCCTGGCTTAGGGCTTCTGTCTGAGCAGTGCTCCCCCAGTGGGAGTGACCACCAGGGAGAATCGCCTATGTTGAACATCTTCCCCCTGGTGGTCAGTGTGCGTCATAGCAACTGGTTGTTCCACCGTTTGGTCAATTTCCCTATTAGCCTTTTATTATATAGAATGAGATTGGATAAGGTTGCAGTTTCTTAGTTATTCCTAAAGGCCTTCAGTTTCTGTATAGAATCATATATATATATATATATATATATATATATATATATATATATATATATGCAGATTTTTGGCCTGGGTTTCCTAGTCTCCAAAAAGAAATGAAAAAAACAACATTGTTTTTAAAGGCCTCCTGCAAATAAAGAATTAAATTTCAAATTTCAGTCTTTTTAGAGTTCTTCAAATACCATGAAATGCTTTCTTGCCACAGATTTCTCAGGATGCTTTGTCAGTAAGTTAACATGTTGGTAGATAGTAACTGTCTAAAAATAGATTGCATCAGACTTCATTCTTTTTGTCATTATAGACTAGTGGCCCGGTGCACGAAATTCATGCACGGGGGGGGGAGGTCCCTCAGCCCAGCCTGCATGCTCTCCAATTGGGACCCCTTGGGGGATGTCTGATTGCTGGTTTAGGCCCCCTGGAATCGAGCCTAAACCAGTGGTTGGACATCCCTCTTGCAATCTGGGATCATTGGCTCCGAACCGCTCACCTGCCTGCCTGCCTGATCACCTCTAACCTCTCTGCCTGCCTGCCTGATCACCCCTAACTGCCTCTGCCTGCCTGCCTGCCTGATCGCCTCTAACCTCTCTGCCTGCCTGATCACCCCTAACTGCCTCTGCCTGCCTGATCACCCCTAACTGCCTCTGCCTGCCTGCCTGATTGCCTCTTACTGCCCTCCTTTGCTAGCCTGATCTCGCCCCCAACTGCTCTCCCCTGCTGGCCTGATCTCGCCCTCAACTACCTCTGCCTGCCTGATCACCCCTAACTACCTTCCCCTGCTGGCCACATGGCCCCCAACTGCCCTTCCCTGCCGGCCTCATGGCCCCCAACTGCCCTCCCCTGCCAGCCTCATGGCCCCCAACTGCCCTCCCCTGCCAGCTTGATCGCCCCTGTCAGCCTCTGCCTCGGCCCCCACCACCATGGCTTTGTCCAAAAGGAAGTTGGAAATCTGGAAGATGGCTGGATGACCCGGTCTAATTAGCATATTACCCTTTTCTAAGAATAGATATATAGGATAGTATTGCTTAAATGGGGGTGGGGGGGAGGGAGCCTTTTTCATCAGGAGGAGATGCTCTGGGCAGACAAAAATACATAATCTCTATATCTGGACTGATAGCCAGCCATATGCACCATACTGCCAAATCAGTAATTAAAAAATTGAACTGCTTTCTTACACTGTACACCAAACAGCTGTTGCCCTTAAAACCCCTCCTCAACCCCTACCTTAGGTTCTGCCTTCGCAGTTCACCCAGATTTGGTTCTGATTGGCTGGTTTCTATGCCAATCAATGTCAAAAGCTCCGCCTCCTAAGCAGCCATTGGCTCCTCACAGTTCACCCAGATTTGGTTCTGATTGGTTGGTTTCTATGCCAGTCAGCATCAAAAGCTCTACCTCCTAGGCAGCCATTGGCTCCTCGCACTTCACCCAGATTTGGTTCTGATTGGTTGTTTTCTATGCCAGTCAGAGTATCCAGGCCTATCAACAGGCTTGATCAGAGAGGTGGCACTGATCAGCAGCTCCAGTGGAGGCCGGAGAGAAAGGTAGGCGCAGCTGCTGGCCAGGCCCAGAGCGCAAGAGAGAGGCAAGTGCTGATCAACAGCTGCCACAGAGGCTACGGATCAGACCCTGCTTCTGTGTCTAGGCCTTTCTTTGGGCCTGATCCGCAGCCCCTTTGGCAGTCAGTGCTGGGTCCGGGCTCCCGTAGCTGCGGCAGTCAGTGCTGGTTCACCACGGCAACCCAGCACTGACTTCCGGTTGGTTGAGTCTTTGGTCGTTTTGGATGTTACGGACCCTGGGTTTTTATATGTTAGCATGGGATACTTTCCACTATGGTTTTGGACCACTGCTAATTGATTTGTATTTCTACCTTTGGAAGTAAAAATAAATAATTGGTTATGTCCATAAATATAAATAAATATTATTGTTTAATTACTAACAATATGATGAAACAATTGTTAAATATCATGAGTTTACCTATAATTATTCAATTTTTATTATATTCTTACTTTGACCTAAATGAATTACTTTGATATTCAAGAAGATTTATAAAATAATAAATAAAATATTTATTAGGAATTGTTATGTCAAAGGGATGAATAATTATAAAACCAGAAATATCACCTCCATGCTTTGTAAATCTTTTTAAGATATAAGTACAATTTAAAATATTCTTGTTAGCTTTCAAATAATAATTTGTCTTAGAAGAAATGAATTGGAAAAATAATAGGAATAGAAGTCAATAAATTCCTGAAATTTAGTCTTAGATACCAATTTATTTTAACTTTTAAATTATATTTATATAAAATGCTTTCTTGTCAAGAAACTGAATTTACCTTATCAAATTATTCAACACAAATTTTTTAGATTACCTAATACTAACATTAATTTTGTTTTATTTACTTTTTATTGAATTTATTGTGGGTGACACTGGTTAACAAAATTATGCAGGTTTCAGGAACACAATTTCCCAATATATCATCTGTGTTTTGTGTGTTCAGCACCCCCAGTCAAGTCTCCATCCATCACCATTTATCTCCCCTATACCCTCCTCCACTAAAATTAATTTTAATTTATGTTGGAAATATATTTTAAAATTTGAAGCATATATTTCCTTTCTTGAACCCTGTTATCTCTATATATTTACTTTGAAATAGTAAAATTGTAAAGTTATTGCATAACACTAGGGTATCAGAATTTCAAATATATTTTAGTTTTCTTTCTTATATTTATCACAGTTTCTTTTAAAGGAATTAATGCATGTAAATATCACCAAAAAGGTATTTTTTTTTTTTTTTTTTTTTTAAATATATTTTATTAATTTTTTACAGAGAGGAAGAGAGAGGAGAGGGATAGAGAGCTAGAAACATTGATGAGAGAGAAACATCGATCAGCTGCCTCCTGCACACCCCCTACTGGGGATGTGCCCGCAACCAAGGTATGTGCCCTTGACCGGAATCGAACCTGGGACCTTTCAGTCCGCAGGCCGACGCTCTATCCACTGAGCCAAACCGGTTTCGGCCAAAAAGGTATTTTTTAAAAAATATGTTAATGGTTTTGACAACTGATGGTAATTTTTTTTTTTTTTTGGAGTTCTGTTGACTATTAAACACAACACCAAGATTTCAAGAGTACATTCTTTTCCTTATGTTCTATTAAGTATAAAGGGAAACAAGAAAAAAAAATCTATACTCCTGTTTTCTAAATGTGCTTCCAAAAGAAAAATATTTCTGTACAGACATTGCCTTTTAAACTACTTTTGTATTCAATTATTATTTAGTTAAGAAATGTTTAATGATATCTGTTTAGATACTTTTCTGTGCTTTCCTAGAATGTATATTCTAGTTGGTAGGACAGTAATAAGCAATATTTAGAAATAAAATAATATGATAGTTATTGAAAAATATGATGGAGGAAAATAAGACACAGTGCCTCATATGTAGGTTATTAATAAATGTGAATTTACTAAACTGAATAGATGAATTTACATCATAAAAATGAATTTTAGTTTATCTTATTTAGCTCATGTTCTCTTGTGTATGAATTACCTTTATAAATTTGTCACATTAAATGTTAAGGACACAAATTTAATCTTAAATTTCAAGTACATTCTCATTCATTGACACTAAAATTTTAGGCACTTAAAGGACATCATTAGGAACTCAATCATTTCATTTTTCTAAGAAGAAATGAATTTGGGAAAATAATAGGAATAGAAATCGACAAATTCCTGAAATTTAGTCTTAGATACCAATTTATTTTAACACAATTCTTACAGGAAAGTGATTAAAGGATTTAGTAGCCAGCATATTGAATGGATCTGGATAAACACTGTAATGTAACAAAAAAGGCCCAAGCTGGAGCAGTGATTTACCTTAAGATTATAGCAGTTTTGCCCTAACTGGTTTGGCTCAGTGGAAAGAGCATTGGCTTGCGGACTCAAGGGTCCTAGGTTCGATTCCGGTCAAGGGCATGTACCTTGGTTGCAGGCACATCCCCAGTAGGAGGTGTGCAGGAGGCAGCTGATTGATGTTTCTCTCTCATCGATGTTTCTAACTCTCTATCCCTCTCCCTTCCTCTCTGTAAAAAAAATGAATAAAATATATTTTTTAAAAAAAGATTATAGCAGTTTCAGTTCCCTGCCTCTTAGCTGGTATTTACTCAGCTCACAAGTGCATTCTTTATATTTAGTTATTAATCTGCTCAGAGAAACTCCCTTTTTCTAATTAAAAGATAAAGTTATTAAAACATCAAACAAATAAATACTTCATAAATGCCTAAGAATTATTATTAACTGTGTGATATATAACACTTATATGTGCAATTAGATAGCATGTTGTTAATAAAATTTATTCTTGAGCTTTCATTTTAATAGCCCTGGTTATCTCAGTAGAAAACATGATTTCATCAAGTGTTTCCGGTTTGGACATGAATTTAAAAGTATAATAAATTATTGTCTATGTATCGTCATTTCAAGAGTGCCAGAAATCCCCTGGATCCGCGAATCTCCCAATTTGCTGTTGAGTGAAATCTCCAATAAAATCAATTCTTCGCTTTTATGAAAATGCAGATGTTCCTAGGAAGGATAACCAACTTGAACCTTGGCAAAAATTTATGCTTTTGGTAAAGGAGTTTCTCACACTGTTTCCTAAGTAAGGCAGATACGAAGGAGTAGGAGGTTGAGAAAAAGTGACCTCTGAAGGGAAAAGGAGATAGTAATGTGGAAACGGTACTCCACAGTACAGGAGTCTGGGCAACTTTGGCCTTGGTTTGCTCCTGTTCACTAAGAGAACAAAACTTTTTGTGAACTAAAATATAATTAGCTAAGGATATGATGACTTGATAGTGTTACTGTCCTTGACAAACTATTCCTTAAATGTCACGTATAGAAGGAAGTAATAGAGCTGAGTGTTGTAGAGAAATAAAAAGAGAAAAAGTAGATAGAAAGCTGAGAGTTCTGTTTTAGACTTGGCCAAGTATATTGAGCCAGTCAGCCAAGCCAGGTGTTGCAGGGTTACCCAAGATAAATAGCCATTGTTCTGTGACTATAATGGCTGTATAGTACCTGCTTGTTGGCCAAAGATAGAGGGCCAGAGCTAAATAACACTATCCCTACACCAAAGAGATTAAAGATTAGTCACATTTGGGCCTATTCAGAGCTGTTGTAGGCCACTGCTCAAATCTTAGCTTTTTTCCCACTTTCAGGGTATTTGGTAGAAAAATAGAAGCCTCAGTTACAGAGCTAATATTCTTCCAAAGGTGAATTTGGTTAAAAGTAAAGTGAATGTAGAAATGAAATGACATAAAGGAGCAGACATAATCCCTCTTAATTTTCCTTTTCGTAGGTATGATTAAAAGGGAGGTTGGGAGGGTGGGTATAATGAATGACCTGCAATATTCAGGACGTACTTTTACTAAAAATGTATATGCTGTTCATCTGAATTTTAAATATCACTTATCATCCTACATGTTTTTACTTTAGTTATTCTATTTTGGGGCATGACACTCAAAAATTTTATCAGTGACATTAATTGTGTGTGTGTGTGTGTGTGTGCGTGCGTATGCGCAAAACATACAGTAAATATGGTGCTTTATCTGGTAAAAGACATCCTTGTGGAAGTGGTTATCAGCTTAGAGGTTTCGGTGGGAAAGTCGTGGGTTTAAGAGTTATCTGAAATTGGATGGAAAGTTCCCAAACCAGATTTAATTGGGCATGATTCATAACATGCACAGTAAACTGTTAGACATTTGAGTGTGTGTTTGTGCATTTTGTGTAATGCTCTCCAGCTTGGTTTAGTTGAGTGTAGCTTAGTCATGTTTCCAAAGGGCAGAGATGGTATGTTATGATTGCTCAACTCTACCTTTGGAAGCATGAAAGCAGTCATAGACAGTCCAATTAAAAAAAAAATGGGCATGGCTATCTTCCAATGAAGTTTTATTTGCAAAACTGGGCGACCTGTTGGTTTTGCATGGGTTTGCAGACCCATATCTTTGGGTTACTTGACTGCAAAATCTCACATAAGCAAATGCAAAAATTGCATTATGCTCAAATAGTTTTGCAAACACATCTATTTCTTTGCAACAACCTGATGTGAGTGTATTTTTTTAAAAATATATTTTATTGATTTTTTACAGAGAGGAAGGGAGAGGGATAGAGAGTTAGAAACATTGATGAGAGAGAAACATCGATCAGCTGCCTCCTGCACACCCCCTACTGGGTATGTGCCCGCAACCAAGGTACATGCCCTTGACCGGAATCGAACCCGGGACCCTTCAGTCCGCAGGCCAACGCTCTATCCACTGAGCCAAATCGGTTTCGGCTGATGTGTTGTTTTTTTTTAAATATATTTCTTTATTGATTTCAGAGAGGAAGGGAGAGGGAGAGAAACATCAATGATAAGAGAGGATCATTAATTGGCTGCCTCCTGCACGCCCCCTGCTGGGGTTCTAGCCTACAACCTGGGCATGTGCCCTTGGCCGGAATCGAACCTGAGGCCCTTCAGTCTGCAGGCCAACACTCTATTCACTGAGCAAACCAGCTAGGGCACAACCTGATGTTTTGAAAATAAGTCTTAACGTTCATTTTTAAGTTTGGCATGTTAGGATAAGGAGTGCAAAGTCTGTAGCATGAGGATGAAATTTAAATAAGGGGTAATTAATGCTTGTCCTGGGAATATAAATATGCACAGTTGTTAGCTGGGGTATGCTAAATGAGGTTCACTTTCTCTGTCAAATGGATTTTCATATGTTTTGTTTTTAAATGTAATTTCTTCAATTTACCTTTGGTTTGCACTTTTTATTCCTATATTTAAAAAATACCAATGTACTCCAAATATCTCGTTAATGTGTTTTGCATTTAATGTAGACTTTTGAATGACTGAAGAAACACATCAATGAGAATTTCCATTGCATTGCATGTGTGGACACATAAGTATGTGATATAAATGATGATTGAGGTAGATTTCCTTGGAGAACATTATTTTTAAGTGTGCCAGTGAAGGGCTCTCTTATTTAAATATGAAACACTTTGGAGTAGAAGTGATCTCTTGTTTCCTGTCACAGTTTTTGTGAATATAGCTAAATCATCTCCTAATTATTTGACTTCTCATTATTTTATCTGTAAGTTTTGAAGATCTTGTTTTCCTTCCATTTCCCTTTTTCACTGAAATATTTGACTAAGTCGTAGTCTATCTATCTCTCAGTTTTGGTTTTTGAAACATTGAAAACATATATAAATACCCACATATATTCTCTTCTCTATGATTATGGCTGCATGTCTACCTGTTTATCTCTGTCTGTTAGTCACTGAATTGATACGTACAACATGGAAGAATATTGTAATCATTGCAAAAAATTATCTTCTTGTCACTTAAATGTGTTTTGTCACACCTTTAGCCACTGTCAAAGAAAGGCTGGACTAGACCCTTTTAAGTCAAGTGCATGATGCTATCTTAGGTAACAGATTGAAAGGGTCCTGGAAAAGAACACAGGCATTCAGAAGAGGTGATTTACCAAGCATTACTCAGTAATCTTGCGTGACACAAATGCTCATATTTGAAACTGGAATAATGTGGCTGGTCAAAATGCCTCTTTTGTAGGAGGAAGATAGAACTATAGAAACAAGGCATCATAAAATTTCTTAGGCTAATATGCAAATCATACACAATGGGTGTCATTTTGTCCTCTGCACTCTAACAATTAATAATCACTTCAATATACTTAATAAATGTCATGTAAAAACTAAAAGGACAATCTGACGTGTTTGATAGAACAAATTGTGCAGTTTTTATAGTAATACAATAGGCAGTACAAACATTCCTTAAAATTAAATAAGATCCTAATTCTACATGCTCTTTTTTACTCAAATATACGTATGTACTCTAAGCATACTCAAGTTGGGGGGAAAATTATAATGAACATTTATATGAGTGGGTCAGTCTCCTAATTAAAAATATAAACTACATTTTAAAAACCAACTTTCTCCCATATTTCCAGAAATATGTCTTTATTACTATTTTGTATGGAAATTGGTTATTATATGTAAAGCAGAAATGTCCTGTAATTCTTATCAAAGAATTTTGAGTTAGGGATGGTGGGGTAGACCTTCTCAGGGAACTGAGATTAATCAAAGTTTAGGGACCTAGTAACATACTTTAAAAACTTCAATAGCATTAGCTCATTTGTAAATCTAATTACCTATCCTTTTAATTTTTTGGGACTGTCTAAAATCAATATCCATTTAATATCTCTATTTCAAGGTGACATGTATTCAGTTATATAAAAATTATGACTCTATGAGGAATGTTTTATAGTATGAAAAATATTCTCCAGTTATTTAAATACTATTATGTTGTCTTGTATGAGAATGTTTGCTAATATTAAAAGCTACAGTAATATTGCTGAGGCTATTGCCTTTATTTTCCAACTTTTTGTAGTAATAAATGTTAGGGAAAACTTGGTCTGTAATGCTTTTGACTACTTTAAAGGGCTTGATGGTACGATCGGGAATGAGTAAATTGGTCTTTTCTAGAGATCTGAGAACTTGCCAAAGTTCTTTCGGTAGACTTATTTCTGAAATATTTGATTTCCTATTTCAGATCTTTAGTATTTAAAAAAACAAAAGAGAGAAGCATAAACCCCTATTGCTAAAGAATGGTAACCACCCAAGTTTTGATGCTTCTGTTAAATAAAAGGTGTGATGGAAACATTTCTAAGTAATTTCTTAGTAGAGCAAATTGGTTTAGGGCAGTGGTCGGCAAACTCATTAGTCAACAGAGCCAAATATCAACAGTACAAGGACTGAAATTTCTTTTGAGAGCCAAATTTTTTAAACTTAAACTTCTTCTAATGCCACTTCTTCAAAATAGACTCGCCCAGGCCGTGGTATTTTGTGGAAGAGCCACACTGAAGGGGCCAAAGAGCCGCATGTGGCTCGCGAGCTGCGGTTTGCCGACTATTGATTTAGGGGATTCAGTAGAAATTAGTTTATTTCTTGGCAAACTAATTGAATGTAATCACATCAGTTTTTCTCCTCATTAATAATATTTTCATTAATATTTGTATTTTGTCTTTTTTAAAATATTTTGGCAGGTTCATTATAATTCTGCATGAGCTTCAAAATATTTCCAGATTTTAATGAGAACTTATTTATGGTCTGAGGAATGTCATTGAGTATTGGTGCAAAAGTCCTAATTATATCAAATCATTTGCCTTTTTAAAAATCTGTTGTCATCCTCACAAAATAATTCATTGTAAAATTCCACATATAACAGTTCTATGCTATGTACAATGTGCAATAATTTAGGATTACATCGTTTAACATGTATGAGCTTATGTTCTGACACATTCATACACATATTGCTTTCTTTTACTTGTATGGTAGGGAAGTAATAAATAGCCAGGCTCTAACAAGCTTTTTCTCTGTAGTCTTTATAGTTATAAAAATCACGTTAGGCTAACAGCACTCTAAATCATTGCAGCATATTTTGTAACAGGTGTTGCAAAGGAATTAAACATAAAAGGGAATTAAACAAAGTAAAAACCCCATTGTTGGAAAATGATTACCACTGGCATAATTTCTTCCATCCCTTCACTCACACCCTTACCCATAGAGCTGCCACCACCTCTTTAGCAATAATTGGGTAACTTTTTTGTGAAACCATGTCTGTGTTTTACTGCCAGGCATATAAATGCCAGGTACCTGGGCTCCAGCAGTTGTTTTCCTGATTTTGTGGCTTTGGTGAATCTTTATGAGTCCAGCTGGCTGGATAGAGAGGGATCTCTCTCTTTTCAAGGGGTCTGCTTTTGTCAAATCACCCTGAAGGGGACCGTTTTTCTCTAAGTTTTTTTTTTTTTTTTTTTTTTTTTTTAAGGATGTCCTAAGTATTCTGTAGAGTACAGCATGATTAGAGTGTAGCTAAGATTTCACTTTATCAAAACCTTATCCTCAACTGAGTTAAAAATTATTCCCCTTTGGCAAAATAATAGTGTCTTGTGAATCTGTATGCAAATAGTGGAGAGAAGGGAGATTCTTGCAATACATACTGGAAATAGGACTAGGGTAATTACTGACATGTGTGAGAAGCCATTGTTTCTTTTTTAAAATTAAATTTATAGGGGTAACATTGGTTAATAGGATCATATAGGTTTTAACTGTACATTTCTATGATACAAGATCTGTATATTGCACCGTGTGCCCACCACCCAAAGTCAAATCATCTTCTGTCACCATATATTGGGCCCCCTTCATAACCCCACCCTCCCACAGCCCCTTCCCTCTGGCAACCACCACACTACTATTTGGGCCCAAGAGTTTCAGTTTTATATCCTACATATGAGTAAAACCAGATGGTTCTTAGCTTTTTCTGCCTGCCTGACTTATTTCACTTAGCATAGTATTCTCCAGGTCCATCCATGTTGTTGCAAATGTCAGTATTTCGTCTTTTCTTACGGCCATTGAATATATGTACCACATCTCCTTTATCCAATCCTCTATGGCAGGACACTTTGGTTGTATCCAGAGAAGTCATTGTTTCTTGTTTAATGAACTTAATAATAAAGGCTCCATTAGTGTCTGGCATAAAGAGAGTGAAAGTTGTTTTTTTGTTTTTGTTTTCTGGGTTTTTTTTTAGCAGCGTCTACACTGCTAAAAAAGGATACCTAATTTCTCTACTTCAGTTATTAACTATTAACACAACTATTCCTTTGTGCTGACCCGGCTCCTCATTTCTCAAGTAATAGGTAAAATGATGGATGAAAGTAAACTAGTTTACTAAAGTATATAATTTTTTTTATTGATTAAGGTATTACATATGAGTCCTTATCCCCCCATTGCCCTCCTCACCCCCCACTCATGCCCTCACCCCCCTATGTCTGTGTCCATTGGTTAGGCTTATATGCATGCATACAAGTCCCTTGGTTGATCTCTCCCCCTTATCCCCACCCTCCCCTACCTTCCCTCTGAGGTTTGATGGTCTGATGGATGTTTCTCTGTCTCTGGATCTGTTTTTGTTCATCAGTTTATGTTGTTCATGATATTCCACAAATGAGTGAGATCATGTGATATTTATCTTTCTCTGACTGGCTTATTTCACTTAGCATAATGCTCTCCAGTTCCACCCATGTTGTTGCAAATGGTAAAAAAAGTTTTAATTAAACTCTTCCTACTTTGTGTTCCTTAAGGCATACTCAGAGTTCTACACTGTACACTCTACTTGACTGGGCTTGGTCATATAATTCTGTCTTACCTCCAGGGGGCATTGCAGTATTGGAATTTTTTCTGTTCTGAATGGGAGGTCCAGCTACCATGACACTAACTGACTCCTGCTCAGTGCTCAGATCTTAGGGCAGTATTGCCTTGTGTTTGGAGTTCTGACTGTCGGGAGTCACTCTGTCGTGAATCTTTTATCCACTCCTCCCTCACCATGTGACTTTGTGAATAGTCGTATCTTCTTGGGAATTTATTTGTTTTTTCCCCCTCAGTTCCAGAATCTGTAAAAAGAGATTATTATTATAGTGGATAACTTAAAGAATTATTGTAAGGTTTAAATGAATTAAATTTCTCCCAGTGTTTTGAACAAAGCTGAGCACATAGTAGGTGTTCAGTACAGGGAATGCTTCCTGACTAAGTGAAGACCTCTTTTATAAACTCTCAGAGCCATAGATTTCTCTTTAGAAGCATTGGTCAGAGTTGCAGTGTTCTGTGTGTGTGTTCATGTGATTCATGTTTGTCTTCATTTGAAGCCTATGCTGTTTTTTTAATCTTTTTAAAATATATCTTTATTCTTGAAAGTATTACATATGTCCCTTTTTCCTCCCCATTGACCCCTTACAGACTGCCCCTGCCCCCCGCCCAGCCGCCCCGCCCCACCCCAGGCCTATGCTCTTGGATATTTCAAATTTTATTTTATATTAAAATGTGTTTTTATATCATCCTAACAATGTTTATCTCATAAAATATTCTTATTCACTCTTTTGATGGTGATTCATATAGAAACAAATAAGTACATTTGGCCATGTGAATCTTCTGCATTCCAAATGTTACCCATTTTCAAGGCCATTTGTAGATTACATGAGAATATCGCAGAAAATACAAGAGAAAATATAATATGGAGACTCACTGAAGATATCAGTGCAGATAATTTGTTTGGGAAGTCAAATATAACTACAGGGCCCCTAACTGTGTATGACTAGGAAGAAAAAGAAGACAATATTTTTTAATCAAAGTTAGTTTATACCCAAATAAGAATTAATTTAATTGTGTCTTGTTTGTGATTTTAAAGAACAATAATGTAATTCAACTGATAGGCTTTTCTGTATGCTTTATTTACTTCATTATTGACAATTCACACTGAATAGGTAAAGCTAATTTAAATTCAACTTTTTCTTTTTTAATCACTTTGTTTATTTTTCACACTTTAAGATAGTATATGCTAGTAATAGACAGCTGAAAGGAAAGCCTTTTTTATTTGCTCAGACAGACTGATTTTTAAAGGGGCTAGGGAGGAAAATCTTGATCCCAAGTACTTTACAAGGCAGATTCATTTAAAAAAAATTGTCCAATGTTAGGATCTGGAAGTTGATTATATATGAAAATTGTCTGGAATCCCATACATTTTACTTTTTATTTCTATTGTTTTTTAATTATATTTTATTTTTACTATTGCCATTATTATCCTTTTAGAGGATCTTCCTGTATTCTCAGAGTAGACATACCTGAGTTTAAAGAGCACTGTATTAAATACTTAAGTAATAACTGTAACTAATATTAGAACCAATAAAACAGGACAATTTTTTTTAATCCTCATCTTAATGTTTTAATTGACTTTAGAGAGAGAGAAGAAGGGGGGAGAAAGAGAGAGAGAGAGAGAGAGAGAGAGAGAGAGAGAGAGAGAGAAGAGAAAGAGAAAGAGAAAGAGAAAGAGAAAGAGAAAGAGAAAGAGAAAGAGAAAGAGAAAGAGAAAGAGAAAGAGAAAGAGAAAGAGAAAGAGAAAGAGAAAGAGAAAGAGAAAGAGAAAGAGAAAGAGAAAGAGAAAGAGAAAGAGAAAGAAACATCAATTGGTTGCCTCCCATACTCACCCTTACTGGGATTACACCCACAACCTAGGTATGTGCCCTGACTGGGAACTGAACCTGCAAACTTTTGTTTTTGGGGATGATATTTCAATCAAGTGAGCCACCTGGCCAGGGTTGAAACATGGCAGTTCTTATCTGATTAACAAAAGCATTTAGATTACAGTGATTTATTGGAATTGCACTAATGATCAATATATTTATTATTGGTCCTCAGTGGTTAGAGTGCCGGCCCAAACACCAAAGGGTGGTGGGTTCGAATCCTGGTCAAGGGCATGTGCCTGGGTTGCAAGTTCAATCCCCAGCTCAGATTGGGACATGTGCAGGAGGCAACCAATTGATGTAATTGATATGTGTGTCTCTCACATCAATGTTTTTGTTTCTTTCTCTCACCCTCCCTCCTTCACTACCACTCTTTCTCTAAAAACAATATATATACATATATATTATTGAAAATAATTTTTTTTCTATATCTGAACAATCTTATAAGATAACTAGAGGCCTGGTACATGAATTCATACACAGGTGAGGTCCTTGGCCTGGCCAGCAATTGGGGCTGATCAGGGCTGGCCACAGGAGGTTGGCTGTGGGAGCACAATTACCACCAGGGGGCAGCTCCTGCATTGAGCGTCTGCTCCCTGGTAGTCAGTGTGTCATCATGGTGACTGGTCAACCGGTAGTTTGGTTAACTGGTTGTAACGGTTGCTTAGGCCAGTGGTCGGCAAACTGCGGCTTATGAGCCACATGTGGCTCTTTGGCCTCTTGAATATGGCTCTTCCACAAAATACCATGAGCAGGCGCGCACGTACAGCGCAATTGAAACTTCGTGGCCCATGTGCAGAAGTCAGTTTTCGGCTCTCAAAAGAAATTTCAATCACTGTACTGTTGATATTTGGCTCTGTTGACTAATGAGTTTGCAGACCACTGGCTTAAGCTTTTATATATAGAGATAATTCTAAGTTCTCAAATGTCATGATCATAAATAGTAGATAGAAAGTACTAGGTATATTTGAGAAACAGTAAACCAGTTAGCACACAGTAAATGACTGTGGCTTTGAGTGCTCATGTAAATATTTGTAACATATCATTGGTCTGCTGTTATATTTAATGAAACATTGATTAATAGAAAATCATGGTGCCTGTGATGGTGTTGGAAAGATGAAGGAGTAGAAGATACAAAATGCTTTGGGGTAGAGAGATACTTGAACTATTACAATATTTTTTTTTCATTAAGATTATATTAGTTACCATTGCTGCATGAGAAAAATAACTCCACAACCAGCATCTGAAAACTGGCATTATCTCATAATGATTGTGGGTAATGAACCGGAAGTGCTACTTAGGCAAGTGCATCTTGCTCAGTGTCTCTCATGAGGTTGCACTTAAGCTTGTTGGCCAGAGCTGCTGTCTCTCTGAAGGCTCAACTGGGGAAGAATCCACTTCTAACTGACTCTGTGGGCCTGTCCACAGGGCTGCCTCATGACATGGCAGCTGGCTTCCTCCAGAGTGTCAGACAAAACAGAGAGTGCTGAGGACAAAGCCACCATATTTTTATTACCTAATCTCAAATATGACTTTCCATCACTTCTACCGTATTCTCTTTGTTAGAAGTGAGTAATAAGTCCTGTCTACACTCAAGGTCAGCCGTGGGCAAACTACAGCCCGCAGGCCGGATTCGGCCCGTTCGGCTGTTCTATCCGGCCCGCGGAGCCGAAAGAGCGGAGGGTTCTCTTGCTCTCCCCTCCGCTCCTTTACTTTGAATTTATATTAGTTCACACAAACACTCCATCCATGCTTTTGTTCTGGAACTTCCGGTCCAGTTTAAGAACCCATTGTGGCCCTCAAGTCAAAAAGTTTGCCCACCCCTGCTCAAGGGGAATAGACTACACAGGAGTGTGGATACCTGCAGAAATTAAAGCCCAGGATACAGATTTGGTAGAAGTAGAGAGAACTATATTGACAAAAGTATTGATAAACTTTGGATAGTCCTGAATATTAACCATGACTCTGTGTCTAATTCAAGATATGCCCTTGACAGAATGTACCTTCTGTAGGGCATAGGTTTTCCCTTTACAAAGTGAGGTGTTGGTTTCAATTATACCTAAGGTTTCTAAATTTGGGGTTATTTTCTTTTATCCTTTGTATCTGATTAAATTTTAGAAGCCAAGGATTTGAATGGGTATCAGGGTCAGCAGTGCTACAAATAAATTTAGAGAATTATGACGAGGCCATTGGATTTGACAATTATAATAAGGCCATTAGGGAATTTTTGAGATCATTTTCAGTGTGAAAGAGACAGAACCTGCACTAGAATAATTAGAGATTGAAGTGGCTGTGAAGTAATGGAGCCAGCATTTCTTGGTTGTTAAGGTGAACATTTTGATAAAAAAAGGAAAAAGTCACCTATTTGTATGTGCTTGACTGTGTGTATGTATGTATGTATGTATGTATGTGTGTATGTGTGTGTGTATGTAAACCATGAGAGACTTCTATATGTTTCTGAGAAAGAGAGCAAGGATCAAATGAAACCTCAGTCTTATTCACTTTTCACTCTAGTTACTTTGTACAGTGCCTGGAGCAAAGCAAACATAGGGCAAGAGTCTGGTAAATGAATGAAAACAGCTTTTCCTTCTCTGATATTTGGAGGCAGATATATGTTTAGGTAGTCTGGAGATTGGTATTGCCTAGATTGAACACTGGCTTCAGCATTTACTCATATATTTGAACAAGATTTTTAAAGTTATTGTGTCTCAGCTTTTCCACGTGCAAAATGGGTATAATTCCAGGCTGTACAAGAAATAAATGAGAATGAAATTTAAAAAACAACAAAGACAAACACAACATATATATAGTGTTTGTAACAGGGCATTAGGAAATGCTAAGAATTTAATACATAGTTTTATTTAGGAGAAAATATTTTTTAGGCATTTTCTCTCTGACCTAACCAACTCTAATTTCTCTGTTATGTAGAATCATAATCATTGGCTTGCTTTATTATAACTTAGCGAAGCGGACATTTAATGACCTTGTTAGATTCCAACCTTTATGCTAGTTGATGGTAACATAAAAATGAATAAAACAGGATCTTGCCCTTTTTGGTCTTATTGTGCAGAAGACATACATGTGTGAACAAATTAGAGTAGTAATAAAGTCTTCTTTATAGAATTGTGAATAGGCATCTTGAGGATTGTCAGGAAAACCTTTGCAGGGGGAAAAATCCATGAGTATTCCAGAAATAAGGATTATTCTGAGATGGGAAGAGATTAACAAGTGGATTAGCAATACAGGTGATTAGGGAGCCTCTACATTATTATTTTCACAATATAGCAGGCAGACAGAACATTTTACAAGAGTAAGTTTTGGTATACAATAAGAATTTCAGACAATTTGTAAAATCCATCTGAAATATTCAGATGTAGTCTTGGCATGTAGGTGTGAGTGTCTTACATGAATAACTTCTAAATAGGAAAAGGAAAAGAATATAAAGAGGACCCTACCACCTTTCGTGAATGACAGTGAAAAATCAATTTGAGTCTTTTTCATGGGGGGCTTTGTTCTGCCTCTCTACCCTATGAAGCTCTAACAGTTAAGTCATCTAAGAAATAGGTAAGTGTTATGATGAATAGCTCTTTTAGGACACTGAGATTATGTCTCTTTATTCACATTATTTGTTGATACAGGGGGTTTGTACAATATTAGCTGATAAATTTATAAAACCAAAGTAGTATCATTATTGCCCTAAAGTGTCATTTTTTTTTTTGAGGGAGAACAAGTTAAAATATTTGTTTGTTTAACATGAAGGATCAGTGAGAACACATCAATTAGCAAAATAAACCAAAAGTGAGAAATGTCCTCCTGTGTTTCTTTTATAATATTTGAAATGTAAACAGGAATGAATATGTTAACTTCATCAGCACCTTGATAGATTTTATTAACAGTAAAAAGCTTACATAGCTCATAGCTTTAGCACTAGGAATTACCAGCTCTTTTGTATCTAGAGCATAAGAAGAGTTCACTTGAGTGTTATTTTATTATACCTATTTATCCAAATACAGTGTATCTTCTCCAGAGATAAATTATTTTCCCCCACAAGATTTTGTTGCTGGTTAAATTAATATAAATTACTGTCCAACTCTCATTAAGTCATTGTTGTCCATCGCATAAAATTACATTTTTAATTTAAAGTGATTAATCTCTCACCAAAAAATGTGTGTGCACTCTGTAACAATCAAAACTATTTTAGACTCATCTAACTGCTTTAGAATGTGGAAGGAAATGTGAAATAAATATCTTCCGACTGTGCTCTAATTAAATATTCTGAACAGAGTTTTCATAAGCTTAAACATTTTTTAAAGCTTCTTTATCATTGTTGTGTTATTGCAGGATTTATTATATCTCACATGTCATAGCGTCCCTTAAGTCTCCATGCGAAACATCATGATATTTGGCTCTGGCTGGAGTGACTCAGTTAACTGCCCCATGCACCTAAAGGTTCCGGTTCAATTCCTGGTCAGGGCACCTGGCTGGGTTGCAGGCTTCATCTCCCACAGGGCGAGTGCAGGAGGCAGGGATTGATGTTTTGCTCTTGTATCAGTCTTCCCCTTTCTCTCTTCCTCTCTCTCTATAAAGCAATAAAATATATATATATTTTAAAATAATGGTATTTGTTAGAATCGCAAAATCTTAAGCATATTTTATTAGAACCTGAGCGGATGAAATAAACTGGGATGCCATTAACAAAATTTCTATGCAACTTCAGCCAAGAAAGAAAGAAAATACTTCATTCTAGGAGGATTCAGAGCTCATTGCTGAAAGTGACAAATATTTAAAGTTTCTTTTCTGTCAGTCTCGCTTAGTCCCCATGGTACTACATCTTTCTTGAAGTACATGAGAAACAGTTCGTGCTAATGGCAAGACATTTTCTATAAAGGCATATTTTAAAGGTGGATGTTGGAAATGTTAGCAAAGGTACTCAGATTTTTTGAAACTGTGATGAAAATGACTACCAAGTACAAGCCTTGATTAATATTCATAAAATATACCTTACGTTTTCTTTGTTTTGTTAAAATACCTGCCAAGATCTCATGTTAACTGCTATGACTCTAGAGATTCCTCAGGAGCCTTGATAATATTTCAAGGATTAAAACTTCAATTCGAGAATATTAAATCAAGAATAAATGAAACTTCTAAATTCTATTATATACTATGTGCATTTAATGCTAAAATCTATATACAGCATCTTATTCATTGTGAAGCAAATTTATAGATATGTACTGATGAAAAAATGACAGCCTTCAGTTTTAAAAAGTTCATGATGTTACTACACAGCATTTTAGTTAAGAATTTATACTTCACTCTTAAAAGATAAAGTGACTTTTCAAAAAGTTTAGTAGACTGCCAGCATTGCAATTTGTCTGGCCCTGGAACACCTCTATGGGCTGTGCTCAGTTTGGTCATAAGACTCCTCATATTTATCATTGTATTTATAAGTCAAATTTTCTGTTGTACAAGAGCTATGCTATTCTACACTGAGTGGCTAGAATATTATGATCTCTGAATGCATAATAATCTGGCCACTCAGTGTATATCCTCCTATATAATAAAAGGCTAATATGCAAATTGTCCCCTCAACCAAGAGTTCGACCAGCAGGCAGACTGGCCAACCACCCATGTCCCCTCCCCCTGGCCAGGCTGGCCAGACCCCACCCATACATGAATTCAAGCTCTGGGCCTCTAAAATACACACACACACACACACACACACACACACATACACACACACACACACACACACACACACACTGAGTGGCCAGATTATTATGTGTTCAGAGATCATAATAATCTGGCCACTCAGTGTATCTTATGGCGAATTCCTTTCTAAATCAAGTGTTCTTTCTACCCTTTTTTACCATAATAAGTTATTCAAGAAATATTCTTGCATATCAAAATTTTTAAAATCCTCAGTCGAGGATATTTTTTTCATTGATTTTAGGGAGATGGTTGGGGGAGAGAAAGAAAAAAATAGATGTTAAAAAGAAGAAACATTGATGGGCTCCTTCCCATATGGGACAGGACTAGGGATCAACACCACAACCTAGTGCCTTGAACAGGAATTGAACTGCACCCCATTGTTGCATGCAACAACACTCCAACCAATTGAGCCCCCCATCCAGGGCAGATATCAATATTTTTAAGGGTAATTATTATCATTAGGATTTTTCTTTCTACCTCCTACTTCCTACTTTATTTATTGAATAAAGGACTTGAGCTCAGTTCTTTTGAAAACACTGAAGAAATATGGAGAAATAAATAAAAAAATACTGTACCAGATCTTACTCTTTGTGGTCTGAAAATCATTTTGCAGAAATATGTCTGATATGTACATATATTTTTAAAAATCTGCATTTAACACCTTTTCAATAATTTTGAGGGTCAGTACTTCTAAACTAATTTCAGCTACAGTTTGGGCTTTGATATAAGTGACAAATTTTTAAAGAGTCAACTGCACCAGAGAAATTAATGAGATTCCACATTATTCTGTTAAAATATTCACGACCAGAATTTCCATCTTGCAATAGGTAAAATTTGGTGTGGTCATTGCTGTATTACTTTTTAAAAAAGAGTGATAGTTTATTTAAAATAGCAATGATGAACATTAAATATTATTGAAAATAGTTAAATAAAAAATACTATTTTCATATGGTATTGATATTCCTTGAACCAGTAAATTCTCTGGACAAAAGTTCTTGGTAAAAAAAAAAAAATGTGTGCAATCAAGAATTTGATCCATACCCTTTAGCTCATTGTAAAAAGAAAGTTATTCCCTGTTTTTTTTTTAATTTCTTATTTTTCTCTTGGACACCTGGCAAATGTATCCTGGCAGTAAGAAGTATGAGTAGAGGAAGGATGCAGAGAGCTTAGGGAAGAATATAACATCTCCTCCTCACTTGACTTAAGGGATTTAAGAGGCTGTGTATAATTGAAAATGTATATTGGAGTTTATTTTGAGATTGGAATCAGTACATTCTGTCATAATACTATGATTTTTCCTTATCTTTATTATTTTTAAAAGTTTAATTATTTTGGCTCAAAATATACTTGTACTAGAGAATTTGTGGAAAAATTAATAGTGTTCAATGCATTAAATTACTCATTAAAAAAAAAAAAGACATGGAGTATACGATTTTAAGAATTTTCCTTAGGCGTAGCTGGTATTTGCTCAGTGGTTGAGCATCAACCCAAGAACCAGGAGGTCATAGTTCAATTCCAGACACATGCCCAGGTTGCAAGCTCTATCCCCAGTAGTAGGGGGTGTGCATGTGGCAGCCGATCAATGATTCCATCTCATCATTGATGTGTCTCTATCTCTATCCCTCACCTTTTTTCTCTGAAATCAATAAAAACATATTTTTTAAAAAACAGTTATCCTTAGTTCTGATATGCCAAATATGGACTTTGTACTTTATATATATACTAGAGGCCCGGTGCATTAAATTCATGCATGGGGGAGGGGGTCCCCTCAGTCTGGCCTGCACCCTCTCACAATCTAGGACCTCTGGCTCCTAATGGCTCTCCTGCCTGCCTGATCACCCCTAACCATTCTGCCTGCCTGCCTGATTGCCCCTAACCACTTGTCTGCCTGCCTGATTGCTCCTAACTGTTCGCCTGCCTGCCTGATCACCCCTAACTGCTCGCCTGCCTGCCTGATCGCCCCAACCGCCTCTGCCTCAGCCACTGCCTCTGAGGCTTCATCCAGAAGGACGTCTGGAATGACGTTGGGAAGGTCGTTCGGCTTTCAGGTGTAATTAACATGCTACACTTTTATTATTACAGACATTAAACTATTGCAGTTAATTTCTCCATAAAATGTCTTAAGAGTCACACGTTTCATTTTTATTTTCTTATAAATTTGCTTGAAGAATAGAACATAAAATAATAATCACTTCATTTGGAACAATATCTCCCAAAGCCAATAAAATGTTGATATATGTCAGAATAATTTTTATGGCTCTCTGGGAAGAACTCTATGCTAGAAGGATTAATCTATATTTTTTTTCCGGTAATTTTGTCTAATGTTTAATTTTAAGATACACGAGCTCATATTGAGATATGTATTTGTATAAAAGCATATGCATTGATATTGGTGTGATTGTAGTAATAATGTTTGTGAACCTTTGCTTTCTTGGCTTATACATCGAGTCATCAAAGTGAAAGAGAAAGGAAAAGAAAAGGAAAAAAAAAAAAAAGAAAACAGTGGGGTCATGTCTGAGAGTAGCTAATGGATGATTTTGGTTTAATGATGTCTGAAATGTATTTTTAATGCTTCTTAGAATTCAAAGAAACTTTTCCATTACATTAACTGTTTAAATCATTGGGAACACCGCTGTTCTCCAGATTGCTAATTCCATTTCTTTTTGGCCTCTCCTATATGTTTTCATATCTTGATCTCTAAAAACTCTGGAGAATCCAGCATGGGGCTATTTGACTCTTTCTATTAGAGAAAAAGAGGATTATTATTATATCTGTTCCTTGGATCTGGATAATGAACATGTTTTATAGTTTGACACTTACTGGCAGTATTCAGAAAATTTGTCCTTAACTATTGATTTGCAATATACATTCCCTTCTATCTAAAATTTTTATATGTACATCTGTGTATACTTGTTTTATTTATGTTCATGTAAAATAAAAATGAACAAATTTTATTTTAGGTAACATGTTTTCATGGTGAAGAAAAAGATAGTTATACTATAAAAAAGCTTTTCTATCTATAGCATAGGCCATCTAGGAAAATAATCAACATATTTTTGTGGTTTGACTTGGAGAAGTCTGAAGATATACTTCAGCTGAATTGATAACTGAACTGAAACACTGAACCGAAAAATATTTTTCCTTCCTTTTAAAAATATATTATTAGCAGATAAACTCTAGACAAAATTGTCAAGGAGATGCCTCTTTAACATCTTGACTCCCAATCTTTCTTTTTTTGAACCAGACTCACACAGAGATCTACGTTTTGCTTTCTATTAGAAGAAAATTGACAGTCCTAAGTAACTACTCCCTGAATATACTAGTAAATCAACTTCACTTGCTAGGAAATTTACAAAGTAAAAAAAAAAAGACCTATGAGAAGATATTTAAACATACATAAACTTTACATATGTGGAACACACAGGTGATTGGGCAGATACTTTAAAAGTATTTGGTTATATTACCTACGTACCTACCTACCTACCTAACTATGTACCTTCCTATGGTGTTTTTTCCTGAAAATACGATTTGACCATGTGACATTACTCAAGTCTATAACATTATATAATACTAGAGGCCTGGTGCACGGAATTCACGCATGGGGGGCGAGGAGTGTCCCTCAGCCCAGCCTGTACCGTCTCCAATCTGGGACCCCTCTAGGGATGTCCAACTGATCCTACCGGTATCGAGCCTAAACGGGCAGTCGGACATCCCTCTCACAATCCAGGACTGCTGGCTCCCAACTGCTCGCCTGCCTGCCTTCCTGATTGCCCCTAACTGCTTCTGCCTGCCAGCCTGATCACCCCTAACCACTCCCCTGCCAGCCAGATTGATGCCTAACTGCTCCCCTGCCAGCCTGTTTGCCCCTAACTGCCCTCCCCTACAGGCCTGGCCACACCTAACTGCCCTCCCCTGCAGGCCTGGTCCCCCCCCAACTGCTCTCGCCTACAGGCCTGGGTCCCCCCCAACTGCCCTTCCCTGCAGGCCTGGTCGCCCCCAACTTTCCTCCTCTGCTGGCCTGGTCATCCCTAATGCCCTCCTCTGCAGGCTTGATCGCCCCCAACTGCCCTCCCTTGCAGGCCTGGTTCCTCCCAACTGCCCTCCCCTGCTGGCCTGATCGCCCACAACTGCCCTCCCTTGAAGAAATGTTCACCCCATAACCACTCCCTGCCAGCCTGATTGATGCCTGACTGCTCCCCTGCCAGCCTGTTTGCCACTAACTGCCCTCCCCTGCAGGCCTGATCCCTTCCAGCTGCCCTTCCCTGCAAGCCTGGTCGCCCCCAACTGCCCTCCCTTGCAGGCCTGGTCCCTCCCAAATGCCCTCCCCTTCTGGCCATCTGTGGTGGCCATCTTTTGTCCACATGGGGGCAGCCATCTTGTGTGTTGGAGTGACGGTCAATTTGCATATTATTCTTTTATTAGATAGGATTGGATAGGATAGAGGCCCAGTGCATGGGTGGGGGCCAGCTGGTTTTCCCTGAAGGGTGTCCCAGATCAGGGTGGGGGTTCCCTTGGGGCATGGGGTGGCCTGGGCAAGGAGCCTGTGGTGGTTTGCAGGCCAGCCACGCCCCCCGGCGACCCAAGCGAAGGCCCTGGTATCTGGGATTTATTTATCTTCTACAATTGAAATTTTGTAGCCTGGAGTGGAGCCAAGCCTTCTGCTTGCTCTGTGGCGGCAGCCATTTCTGTTGAGATTTATTTATCTTCTATAATTGAAACTTTGTAGCCTTAAGTGGAGGCCAAAGCAGGCCAGGGCTGCAGAAGCTTGGCTTCCTCTATCGCTGCGGGCAACCCTAGCCTCCTGCTCTCTCTAGCTCCGTGGCTGCCTCCATTTTTGTTGGGATTTATTTATCTTCTATCATTGAAATTTGTAGCATTGAGTGGAGGCGTGGGCTGGCAAGGGCAGGTGGAAAGCTTCCTCCATTGCCGGGGAAACCCAAGCCTCCCTCCTGCTCTCTCTGTGGCCACAGCCATCTTGGTTGGGCTTATTTGCATATTCGCTCCTGATTGGCTTGTGGGCGTGGGTTGTGGGTATAGTGGGGGTATGGTTAATTTGCATATTACTCATTTAATAGATAGGATAGAGTATCACCCTCCCTGGTGATTGATTGGAATGATTCTCAATGGGAGCTGTTTTTTAGGAACCTTTCTAAAAATATGTATTACTATAAGTTAATATGAGAAGTGGAGAAAATATAAATCAGAAACTATTTATTGAGCTTACTATTATGCCATGGGATGTGATTAAGGTAATTAAGGAAATTTGAGGGGTAAAAATATAGTGTAAATTCTATAGAAAAATGTATGTCAAAGGTAAATGGCCATATAGTGTTTACATAATATTTGAAAATTTGTGATCTTTTCTGTTGTCTTTTCAGTCTCTACTTCATTTGCTTTGACCCTTCTTATTTTTCTTCCTTTTACTAACTTTCGGCTTGGTTTTTTTTTAGGCCTTAATGTGTACAGAATTCTTAATTTTAAGTCACAGTGAATTACTATGAAAAATACTGACTTACTTGATGAACCATGTATCATATTCAATTTGGTATTTTATATATAATAATTATATAATTTATATAATGTACATTCTAATAATATATTGGCTGTGGTAATGAACAGTCATTTCAGAAAACAAGAGTCAAATTATATAATTGCTAATGAGCTAATTAATATGTTATAATAAGCTCAGTAATGGGAATTAATCAAATTAAAGGATTTCAAGGTTTTTTATTCCATCCAAAATGATCTAGTAATCACAAAGTTTTATTTGTAAAATGAGCATATAAAAGAATAACAAGAAAAGGCAAAGAATTGAAAGAAAAGTAGTATCATGCTCTGTAAATAGCATGTGCTGATTAATGATGCTATTATGTAGGCCTTGGGGTTTTTTTAGCCTCCTCAGGAGGAATCAGGGAGCTAGAGGAAGATGAACCTTCGAATTATTTAATTTTAAAAGACCAATAAGATCCACTGCAAATGTGCCTATCCTTCCTGTGGGCAGAATTGATGCTGTGTGTTAGGATCAAAAACACTGATAACAAGCTTTGAAAAAAACATTAAATACAATTCATGGGGACCTTTAAATTAGGAATGTTTAGGATTTATATATTAAACTAGAGGCCTGGTACATGAAATTCATGCATGGAGGGGGGTCCCTCAGCCCGGCCTGCACCCGCTTTAATCTGGGGCCCCTTGGGTGATGTCTGACTGCAGGTTTACGGGATGGGGCCTATACCAGCAGTCAGACATCCCTCTTGCAATCCAGGACCCCTGGCTCCTAACCACTTGCCTGCCTACCAGCTTGATTGCCGCCTAACCGCTCCCCTGCTGGCCTGATGGCCCCCATCTGCCCTCCCCAGCCGGCCTGATGGCCCCCAGCTTCCCTCCTCTGCTGGCCTGATCTCCCCTAACCACTTCTGCCTGGGCCCCCACCTCTGTGGCTTTGTCCGGAAGGAAGTCGGACAGTAGGAAGATGTTCAGTTTCCTGGTCTAATTAGTATATTACCCTTTTATCAGTATAGATAAGGTTCTTTATCCAGACCATGCAGAAGTTTGAGATAAGATGTTTGTGTTTTTTTTTATTTTTTTTAAATACATTTTTATTGATTTCAAAGAGGAAGGGAGAGAGAGAGAGAGATAGAAACATCAATGATGAGATAGAATCATTGATCAGCTGCCTCCTGCAGGCCACACACAGGGGATTGATCCCGAAACCTGGGCATGTACCATGACCTGGAATCAAGCCATTACTTCCTGGTTCTTAGTTGACACTCAACCACTGAGCCATGCTGTCTGGGCACTGTGTCTTATTTTAAACCACATATTAGAATATATATTTTCATTAAAGGTAAGAAGAAAATAAGTCATATTATAGAGGAACAAGAAAGAAGGAATCATTATCAAAAGGCCACTATTTTAGTTGACTAATCTTACTTTCACAAAGAAAATTAATTATTTTCCCTTTATTTTAACATTTTTAGAAAATACAAAGTAAAGGATATACACTTTGTATTTAAATTGCGTCATTTCATGCATAGCATTAAAAACAATTCGTTGGTATATTAAATCTTCATAAAAGCGAGACTGTATTTTCTTTCTAATGTAATTGTGTTGAGAAATTTTGGGAACACCTTATATTTTAAAACCATTTAAAAACAAACCAGTCTCTAAAATGCAAGGAGGAAATAATCTTTAGGTTTCATTCAGTTATATCTTATTCAGTAATTGCAGAGTTGCTAGTAAAGCAAAATCAAAAAACATAGATAAGTGTTGATTCTAAAACAGGTAAAAGAAAGTTTTTAATTATTAACTCATGAAATTTCTCAACTCTCCAAAAATTGATACAAATACAGGTATTAAATAATAAAAATAACCTAAAGATGTTTTTACATTTTTTATAGTGGGGAATTATCTAGTTTTACTGTTTATGTGCCATCACTGTGAAATAAATTATGAGAAAATGTAAATAAAGTGCTAGTTAAATAATATCCTGATAGCATATGTATAATAATCTGCCAGCTTGGGTTTTTCTGATGGATTTTCCATTACAGTTGGCCTGTGTTTCCTTACTTTACTTCTAACTAGAGCCAAGTGGTAAACAATTACAAAATATATCTTTTTGTACAGGTAGGGAATTTTGGTTACTTTAGAACCTGTGTGCTCCTGAATTGTCCCTGTGAATTACCATTCTGCTGAGAAAGGATTGATTTATGTACTGAAGCATCTATGTAATTTTTAAACTACATGACTCAAAGATATTTTTTTACCAAAGGTAGGGGAACTTTTTTGTGGGGGTCAAAACAGTGGTGTCTTTAAAGAAATAGGAGCAATTAAGCAATATTTGATTTCTTGAATATGAAAAAATAGAATTTTATTTAAAAAGTGTCTTACAGGCATTTATCTTAAATAGTCTTTGTCATAAGTACTTTAGACAGCCATTTTTACACTTCTCTTTTTCAAGTTTTCTTTTCTTATACATTTCAGTTGTATGATCTCTATTTAGAATGGGTTGCTGTTTGGCCTAAATTCATTTAAATATAACTTGGAGATAATTATATAACATATCCTATTACCCAATGGGAAATTAAAAAAAAAAAAAGTTACCCTATAGAATACTATCTTGCTCAAATCCGTGAGATGATTTCATTGAAGTTTCTGGTTTTTGAAAAGATTGGATACCCAGAGAATGCAGGGTAAGTTGGGTGAGGTGTGTGGGCTTATTTTCTGTGGGTAGCTCTTTATACACTTCCACATTTTCAATGACGCTATTTTTTTTCCAAGTATTATTCTTCCCATTTACCCAGAGTTTCTTTTTCTTTTTTTCCAATTGTCCTGATTAGTATATTTGATGGGCTTAATTACCTGTCTACCTCAGAAAATAAAGCAAAAAATTATATAGACTTATTTGTATGGATGTTTTTAGGAGTCTTTTAGTGTATCTTTTTAAATAACAAGTGCTGGATACATTTTTACCATTATAAAATATACCAAATATACAGAGGGTACACAGAAAAATCAATTGACTAAATGATTGCTTCTACTTCTGTATTCTTAGATATTCTCTTGTATTAGGGTACTAAAATAAAATAAAAAAATTGAATTGCAATATTTATTGAATAAAAATACAAATGAATTGTATAATAAACATTTATATGCTGTCATATGTGGTTATATAAAATATTAAATTTGACTGAATAAATTAGTATATTAATTAGTAAGTATTGCATGTTCTGTTATAGAATTATTTAGTTATGGGAATCTAAATAGGACTTGGCTTATATATTTATTCTCTGAATACATTCTTTATTATTCTGCAATTAAATACATTAGCCAAACCAGTTTAGTGATTCCTTTTTCATTCCAAGTACTTCTTGGAAATTTCTCCTTCTCCCCTCCTTCCCTCCCTTCCTCCCTACCCCCTCCCTCTCTTTCTTTTCTTTCTCTCCCTTCCTTCCTTCCTTCCTTCCTTCCTTCCTTTCTTTCTTTCTTTCTTTCTTTCTTTCTTTCTTTCTTTCTTTCTTTCTTTCTTTCTTTCTTTCTTTCTTTCTTTCAAATGTTTTCTTTCCTCACAGCCTTTTGCTTATTTATCCTCACACTTAATTAGCACTTTGATAGGACTAACAGAAACAGGATGAATGAAAGAAAATGATATTTTCTTTCTGATTTCCTTTACTCTGTTTGCCATTTTGCCTATCTATTAAAACTCTAGAAGTCAAGGAGACATTTTTGATGTAAAAATAGGCTTCTTTCATCTGAAAGCTGGAATTCCAATAGCTCCATCTTGTATTTATTTTATATTAATACTAGAGGCCTGGTGCACAGATTTGTGCACTGGTGGGGTTCCTCGGCCTGGCCTGCACCCTCTCACAATCTGGGATCCCTTGGGGGATGTTGGACTGCCAGTTTTGGCCCAATCCTCACAGGCCAGGCCAAGGGACCCCACCAGTGCATGAATCCATGCACCGGGCCTCTAGTATGCATATAAAATCTTTGGTTAATGTCTTCCCACCCTCCACCCTACCCCCTTCCCTCTGAGATTCATCAGTCTGTTTCATGTTTCCATGCCTGTGTGTTGAGTGTCTGCCCCATGGTTGTCTGTGGGCATCATAGCTACCAGTCGAACGGTTGCTTAGGCTTTTATATATAGAGATAGCAAATTCAAGTAATGCATGTAAAATGAGAATGTTTTCAGTGTGTTAGCACCAGTTAAAAACCCCTGAGAGAATAGCGGTAATGATGATGATTATTTTAAAAAATTATACGCACTTTATTCTAAAGATTAAATTGACTTTAGTTTTTTCTTCTCTGTGAAGAAGATACTTTGGATTCTAAGTAGCTTTCTTTAAAGTTAATTTTTGCAAAATGACGATTTTCATAATTTCGTAGCAACTATAAATGTTCATTTTCAAAGCATTAGTATAAAAATATATTGATTCACTGATATTTTTAATTTGTTGTTGAGGTTATTCTAAACCTTATTGTTCTAGCTATTGATTGTAAAACCATATATATGTATGTAAATAAACTCCCAGTCATGCTAAAGTTACAGCAGAAATATTGCATCATATGCTATAATCTTAGAAACTCTCCCTTGGCAGTAATAGTCTCTGACTCCCTTTGGGTGTTTTAGGCATTGATGCACCATAATGGGCCATTAAGGAAGATGTTTAATTTGAGACCTATCCAGGTGCACCCTACTGAGGTGAGATAATTTCAAAACATGTGTGTTTTCTTTCCTGCATGGTTTCTACTGATACACTAACAGCAAGGAATGAAATACAGCAACGCTGTATTGCAATACTTTTATCACAAAAGACAATACATTTCTATTATAATATGAAGAACAAAATATTTAAAGTATATAGATATCCTTTTTATATAAGGAGATTCTAAGAGAATTATTTTTAGACTTTACTATACATTTAAAAAAAATTTCCACTATTTTATAATAATCTCTTATTAATACTTGTTTAAACTGTGTTTGACAAAGAAATCTATTGGCATTGTTAAGAAATGTGAATGTCAGGGGTTTAAAGCCAAAATGAAAGAGATGAATGGGACTGACCAGTCTTGATAACCAACCATGGTGAAACCCTGGGATAGTCATCTAGCTCATAATGAGATTCAGCTTCCCCTGCATTCCTCTTGATTTGGAAAGTCTTCAAAGAAGTTATAAGTAGATGAGTATTTTCTCCTTATCTGCCCAAACGAATTGAAATAGAATGAGTTTGACATTATTACCTCAATTCTTATAGTTTCTCCGTTCTAGGCTTTATTTTTAAGTCAGTTATTTAGTATTGGTCATTGTTTTCAGAAGAATCAGGTGAAGAAATGAGGTGATTCTGAGTTCAGTGTCCTAAAACCATATTGTTGCTTGATAAGATTCTGGTTATCTAATTTAACATTTAAGGATAATTGCCCCAGCTATGGAAATAACTTTTTCACCAATCTCAACTGCAGTGCTATTTGGAATGATAATTAGAAATTGTAGAATTTTACAGGAGAATATATGATTATGTTGGTTTTAAATCAAACCCTGGAACTTCACTTATAACACAAACTTATAGTAGTTATAATATATTGTCATGGTTGTCAATCATGAAGTACTAAGTTAATTTCAGTTATAAAAAAGGTTAGAAAAAATAAATAAATAGACAGTACTAGTCTATCCCAATCACAAAGCCTCTGGAGGTAATAAAAATCAAACAAGTATTAAAGAAAGTTTTAAGGCTAGCTTGATTGCTCATTTGTCAGTTTGATGCTTCAAGTTAAAATAAGTATGATAAAGTCACAAATAATTCTACTTCAAAGATATATTTGCTTCTTCTTAATAACATTCAAAACAATTTTAATTTCTTTTTGGAAAAAACTTTTTGTAGCAAAATTAAATAGTCACACTGATTGGAATTAGGTAGATTTTGAAGTCTTTTAAAAATTTCATATGTCAGGTTTTGTTTTTGTTTTTAATTTCTTGGTTGTTTCCAACTTTTTATATAATTTAAGAAGCACTTTCTTGGCTCCTGAGAACATCCAAGTTCATCAGTCCTGGTAACTGTTCTAATAAAGTTTCTGGTCTTGCCCCTCACTCAGCCAAAACAGGCATGAATAAAAGGGTTATTGGTATATATTTGGGTGTACAAAACACATATCTGAATCTAGGTAGGGATTATTAAGAAGGGAAAGAAGATAATGAAGGCCTGCTTTTTATGGCATGATTCTCTCAATCTGAAGTTTGTTTGAATATTTTAGAGTATACCTATACCCTATCAGGGGTCCTCAAACTTTTTAAACAGGGGGCCAGTTCACTGTCCCTCAGACCGTTGGAGGGCAAACTATAGTTTAAAAAAAAACTATGAACAAATTCCTATGCGCACTGCGGGCCCGGGACGAGTCGGTTGCTAAGCAGGACAGGCAGCGGCACCCGGCGGGCCGGATAAATGTCCTCGGCGGGCCGCATGTAGTTTGAGGACCCCTGCGGCCTAGATCTTCATCTCCATTTATTTTTTAAATTTTTTTTTCTTTATTGATTAAGGTATTTCATGTGTCCTTATCCCCCATCTCCATTTAACCTACTAATTACACCTAGCTAAAAACTCCTTACATTTACATACAGTCTGGTCCTCATGCAGACTGTTGTTACAAAAGCACCATGCTCTGGATATCTAATCAACAACAGGATATTTCTCACAGTTCTGGGGACTGAAAGTCCAAGATCTGATTGCCCGTGTGGCTGGGTTCTGGTGAGAGCCCACTTCCTGGGTTGCAGACAGATGTCTTCTAGATTTATCTTCACATGTGGGAAGGGGCTAGAAAACTCTCTTTTTTTAAGGCCACTAATCCCATTCATGAGGGCTCAGTTCTCATAATCTAATCACATCCCAAAGGCACCACCTGCAAATACCATCACATTGAGGGTTAATATTCAACACGTGAATTCTGGGAGGCCACACGTTTGAATGTATGGTAGGTGTGCTGTGGAAGTGATGAGAAGCAGTACAACCAAATCAATGAAAGCCCCAACCAGGGCTCTACAGTGTTGAGGTGCAGGTCTGGGCTCCTTGATTTGTAGCTATGTGACCTCACTAAGCTTTTTAAACCTCTTGGCCCCTTAGTTTCTTTATTTGTCAGTTATAAATGATAACAGCCCCCTTATTTGGAGTTGTTATATGTTTAGCAATAATGTTTATATATACAATCAATTCAATGAGTTAATATGTGAGAACTTCTTATAACACTGCCTAATATAGTAAAAGCTAAATAAATGTTAACTATTGTTATAAGGAGGACTATTATTTGCCTGGTGCTCTGTAGATTTTGAATAGATTAATATATTCCTCTTATAAATGAAATTATTTACTTTGAAGTAGAAATTTGTTATATTCAGAATTTCTTAACTGTAGCTTGCTTGCCCTTACTAATTTCTACTTCCCTAAGAACATTGAAATCAGTCCTTAATTGCCCTAACTGGTTTGGCTCAGTGGAAAGAGTGTCGGCCTGCGGACTGAAAGGTCCCAGGTTCGATTCCGGTCAAGGGCATGTACCTTGGTTGCGGGCATATCCCCAGTGAGGGGTGTGCAGGAGGCAGCTGATCGATGTTTCTCTCTCATCAATGTTTCTAGCTCTCTATCTTTCTCCTTTCCTCTCTGTAAAAAAATCAATAAAATATATTAAAAAAAAGAAATCAGTCCTTAATTATTGTCAGAAATTACATATTGTAAAGTAATTGTTCATTTTTAATATAGTTTTATATAATAACTTTGTGCATTCAGACTTATTTCTCACAGTTAATAATGATGATAAAAGTTGACATTTTATGAGTATTTTTATTTTTGAAGACCAAAGTAAAGGATCACATCTATTTTACACATCATATACAGTGCATGAGATCCATATTTTAGTTTTAATTATCTCATTTTAAGCAATCGAATTGTTTTTCACACTAGTTGCATTGTTGTAATTATTTATACTTAGCTTAACTTCAAACTCAGAGGTTTTATTTCATATTGAAAATATCAGTGGCAGCAAATAGTACCTTATTCAAAACCCATGGAAAACAAACTCCAACCAATGCTTTGTGGGATCTCTTGAAAGAGGTTAACTCAAGGACACTTCATTATAAGAAAATGATCCTGTGTGAAACATCAATCTATTTTATGATTAAATGATATGACGCCCTAAAGCCAAAAATAGCAATGTTCATTAAATCCAAATTTGTTCCTAAACATTAATAGACACTTATTAGAAAACAATGAGATTAGACTTTTACTCTAAATAATTTTCTTATTAAAATTACCTTCCTAGATTACTTGTTTTCTAACATAGCATCAAATTATGTTTAAAGTATAAGGGAATATGTGTTTTATTAAGCAATAAGAAATATTGTTTGTTAGTGTTTCTGAGAGTAATACTTTAAAAAAAATTAATTGGATACAGATAGGTTATTGTTCTCATCTCTCAGAAAGTTTTGTAGGAGATAGTAGGGAAAGAGTGAAGGAAAAATGTAGCTTGAGTGAAAGTTCTAGTATACATATAGTTTTCTTCCTGAACTACTCTCCCTAGTTCCAATTTGATTTAAAATTTTTCTGTACCTTTTGTACCCATCCTCTGTTTTTTCCATCTATTTTTGTCCTGATATTCCTTCCACCTCGACAAAACCTATAACTTATATTTCTACAACTTGAAAAATTGTTGTCTTGGCTTTCTTCAAATAATCTATATTTTAAACCACCATCTGAAATTATAGGTGACTGTGAACTCTGGCAAATACTGTTACTAACACCATCAGCCTAAGGTATTTTTCTTTCCTCTCCATTTTCTCCTGTAGACCACAATTTAGTCCTCTAAAAGCATGGTGTTTATGATGTACCTTCTGATTCTGTCCCCTTTTTCACCCAGCTGCTCACTAATGCTTCTCAAACGTTCTTCTGTCTCATTCACTAACAATTGTAATACATACACTATTTATTTCTCTACTGTTGAATATAAAACCCTTCATTAGCCCAGCCCATGTGGCTAAGTGGTTGAGTGTTGACCCAGGAACCAAGAGGTCACTGGTTTGATTCCTGGGCCAGGCACATGCCTGGGTTGAAGGCTTGATCCCTGGAGTGGGATGGGTGAAGCAGCCAATCAGTGATGTTCCTCTCTCAATGATGTTTCTGTCTCTCTATCCCTCTTCCTTTCTCTCTCTCTCTCAAAATCAATAAAAACATATTTCAAAAAATCACCCTTCGTTAAATGAGAACAAAGATTTTTCTCACTTATTTAATGCCTAATTTTGCTTTATATGTAATACACACACACACACACACACACACATATGTATATCTTATAACCACCTTATGGAATAAGTATTAATTTCAGATGTGAAAATTATAGCATAGAAAATTTACTTAATGTACCTGTGGTCACGGAATACAGCTTGAATAGGGAGAAATTAAACACCTTTTTTCACTCAAAAGTTCATGTCATGCCTTCTATTCATGATGCTCCTGATAGATGTGACTTATCTGATGTTTAATACTTAATGACAAAAGTTTAGAATTTTTAAAAATCTGTGAAGTAATAAAGGACTTTACAAAACATGGCCACATCCAGTTCTAGGACAGGGCAAATGCGTACTTAGTGTATATGAAATATCTTCCAGGTTGTATTTGACTTGAGTATATTATAAAATATGTATCTATACAGATAAGTAGTCCAATTATAGTCTGTTTGGTAGTAATAAACTGCCAAATGGATAACAATACCATTGTATCTATAAGTGTTAATAATTCTCTGGAATCAATATTTGATCTCAAATAGCATAATAGCTGTTAAACAGTGTTATACAAGTTTGGAACCCTGACAAAACTATCATATTATGAAAATGCAAAGCCTGTATTATTTTTTTGTGTGTGTGGTGTCACATTAGGTACTAGCTAAATATCCTTAGTTTATTAATTAAATGGTTCACTTAATACCTCTATTTAATATAATACTTCTATTAACCCAGTCTCTTTATTTCAAGCCAAAGATAATTTACACAAATTAAATTAAGAAAAAACTGTTCAAGTGTTTAGGAGAAATTTAGAGGGTTATAAAAATCTTAAAAGACATTACTTGTATTGATTTTTCCATATTTATGCATTTTTGTCTTTAAATATTATAAAATATTATTTAAATATTTCAAATTGCAAGGATTGAAACTAATCCACTTGAATTCAGATTTCTTTGTATATAGCCCTCAAAATCCTTTCTATTCTGCCCAATGGATCATCTGCTGTTCCTTACTTACTCAGTAGAGCTGACAAAACTATTGCATTTCTGTAATAGGACCTGTTTTTTATCAGTTCTTCACCTTTCTTCATAAAAATCCTTAACTCAAAATGTTCCTCCTTCAAGTACAGGTTAGCAGAATCATGTTCACTTTTCAAATTCTAGCACAATTATCATTCTTTTTTTGAAGGTCTTCCAGATCTTCCAAGCTGTGTCATTTCATCTATTTCTTTATCATATTTGGATTTATATTATTTGTATTTCCTACATTATCTCTTCTCCTCCTCTTCCATTTCCTTCTATTCCATTATGCCATAAGTATCTCATATACCCTCTAAGACCAGTTTATTTTGTGTGTATTAAGTACTGATCTCTTGGGACACTGTACCACAGAAACACATGTGGGTTTTGAATTCAGTATTTCTTGAAAATATTAAACATGATGATTGAGAATTTACCCTCTATAGTGAATCTTTAAAGGTATCTATCTTCCACTTTTTAAAAAAAAGGATTCATTGCTAAAACATTCAGCTACTTACTGCTAGTAGACTCAATAGGTAATATAATGTGCTTTAAATCCATAAATATTGAAAGGAAAGGACCTTAAATGTTATCGTAATAAGAAACTTTAATAAGCTTATTTAAATAACAAGCTTTATTTTTTAGAGTCAAAATGTTAAGGAAAATGTGTTTATTTTTTAAATGGCATGATCAGTAGTAGGACCCAAAGTAATAGTTTACTTTTAATTTCATAGTATACTTACATAGTATATTCAAATGTCCTCACATGTAAAATAATTAATTCAAATTATTTCAGAAAACAATAAGAAAACATTAAAGAAAAGGTATTTTTCTGGGTTTCAGACATAGTCAGTTATAGCTAACATTTAAAAAATTTATATATTTTACTCCGTCTAAACTTGTCTAAAGCTCATTTTGCTTTTCTACCTGGTGATCATCACACCAAATATTTTGAAATAGTATAGCATGGGGATGGGAGAAAGTTGTATTATAGTTATCTAATTTTTCTTCTTTTTCCTAAGAGATAATGTATTATAGATCTCCCACTCAGATCAGAAGGAGTATTCCATATAGAACTGCTTTGGAAAGACATTCTTGTGACAAAATATGTCATCCTTCATTTCCCAGGGCCTAGACAATGAAGCATTGCAGTACATGTGCTTATTACTGTGCACATGTAAATCATGGAAATATAGCAATCTTCAATTTGAATAATGAACATTAAAATCCCCTGATTTAAGCATCCATGCATAATTACTATACATAAAATATATTTCCATTCTTGTTAAATATTTCTCAGAAATACTTGGCTCTTTTTGGTTACTCCGGATGAGTCTTATTTATAAATGTAGTGAGCTATGTTCACATAAATCATAATTACCTAGATTCTCTGTCATGATAACAGATATTTGCTTTACTTGTTAAGGTAGTGATGAATGATAAAGTGTAATAACTACATAAATCTATTTACAACTTATATCGTACTTCATGAGTTACTATGTGTCAATTTTATATCACTAAAAAGGTAATGTGTGGGAAAGATTGTGATAAATACCTGATTTGTTAATGAATGTAATTTAAAATTGTTCTAATTTCAAGATACACAAAAATCACTGGTAGAATACAGATAACAACATGTAATATTTATAAACACTTCTAATCTAAGTCTTTAGTGTGTTTCTTGTTTGTTTAATTGTTTGTTTTTTGGGAAAAAAATTAATTAGTGAATTTGATTCAAATCACACAGCTTCATAATTATCTTTAATATCAATGATGTAAAATAGGATAGTTTAATTAACCTTACTTTTTAATTTTGAATATTGTGAAGAATAGTGAAGTTAGGTAGTTTGGTTTGAGGATATAAACTCCAAGGTCCCAATCAAGGACTATACTAGAAATCTTATCTTTCTAAGCTTTGCTCAGGATAACCGCTAAAATCAATTGCCATATTCTGATGACTTTTGATAAGATTTAGAAATGCCATCTTTTGAGAATAATTTTGTAAACATTAACCTGTTTTTTAATGGAAATTATTAGCATAAGTAATGTAGTATATTTTAAACAAAAGTGACATACTAAAAACCCTTTCTAAAATCTCACATTTAATATGAATTGTTCATCCAGGGAATTCTCAGGGAGAGTGTCTATATGTTTTAGTTCCCAAGTAAGCGAGGGGGTGAGTGGGACCTCAGGTCTAGCCCTCATTTTAAAGCAATAAAGGAAACAAAGGTAGTTGGTGAAAGACAGACATGTACTGATAGACATGTACATTCATGTGACAATCTCTACACCAGGCAATAAAGTATGTTATCTCTAATCCTCATAATCAGCCTACAAGCTGCATATTGTTTCCTGTCTTATTGTTGAAGAAACTGAGATTTAGAGAGGTATGCCTGCCCGGCACCACGGGTCAGCGTGATTTAAAATCCCTTGCTGTTATACACAAAAGAAAATATGGCAGTTTTTTACTTTGTGTTTCTAGAACACCTCAACATAACACATAGCACATTTTGCACAGCAGTGTAATTTATTGGTGAATATACCTTTTGCTTTCATATTTCACTGAAAGCTGTTTTAAAATGGTGAACACATTTTAGAACCATAGCCACACTCTCCCCATTTTGTCCCGTAGTGTTAGCACAGAGCTTTGTACATAGAGAAGGCTAACACATATTTCCTAGAGATGGAAATTCTTTTTTTTATTTTTGAAATTGACTTGTTAAATGCTTTATATCTTTAGTAAGTCTTTTTTTATGAGTATGAAACCGGACAACCAATGTTGCCTACCACTACTTGAGCCAATTAAACAGAGACAGAGTTGAATCATATATGAGCATTTATTCCAATAATGCTGGCAGTATGGGAGAGCAGCAGGTCATCCCTGAAATTCTGCTCTTGCTCCTCCTCCAAGCCAGCTGCCTAGGAGAGTGGAAGGACAAAGATTACATGGGATAGTAGGAATTACAGGCATGGAGAAATAGGCTAGGTATAAAGGTAACAGGTTACAGGCCATGTGTGCTGGGGTCCCAAAGGGCCACTGCCTCTGGAAACAGAATGTTTTAGCGACAAGGTTGTTCATCTTTCCATGATGATATGCAGTTCTTGAAACAGGAGAATGGACTGCATTCTGAGGTTAGCTCCCAGAGCATACAACTCTAGCCAGGTTAGAATGTGCTTTCTCTAATCAGAACATAACAACCACAGTTAACAGAGCATGATTAATATCTCATAGAGCATGATGATTATTTCTTATGAAGATAGCTAGTCCCCATTATTCTATTTCTGCCCCTAACAAGTAATTATCTTGTCATATGTAACTAAATGGATCTCTAATGCCTTTTCTTGGTTGTTTTTCTCTGTGTGTTTTTGAAGAGCTATATTTTAGAAGTGAGTTGAATGAAAATCCCTTTCATATGAATACTGATTAGTTTGATAAAGTAAATGACAACACATAAATTGGGGAAAAAATCATTCCAGAAAATTTTCTTATTTTTGTTTTTGATGTTAGTATTCAATCTTTCTGTAGATTATGGGCAATCTTGTCTTTCACTTACCTATTAAAATTCCTATAGTTGAATTGATGGAATTTCATTATATATGCTCCCAAATTAGCACATTATTTTGTGGTGGTGCATGAGAGGTAGGCAGGAGGTGAGGCTGGAGTGTGAGAATGTGTCACCCTTCTCAAATAATAGCTTCTGCTCCTCCAAATTCCTTTTTCCACCTCTGTTTACACAGTAATCATGAAAACAAATTTCTATGCCTAAATCAAATGTAAAATATCATACTACAAGTGCCTTTATGCCTTGCTGCAATATCTTAAAATAACCATTATTATAAATAATAGATCTATAATTTTTATTCTTTTCATAAAATAACTGTCTCCCATGGCTTTATCAATGTGAAAATATATAGCTTATAAAATATACTATTTTGGTTTTCACTAAAGCCAGACTTCACAATAGCAATAATCATATTTCACTATGGAAATAATTTTTCCTAAACCTCCAAAGGGTACAATGTGTAATTAGGTTTTCTAAACCTGTCTTTCTTTTTTTTCCTCTCTCTCTCTTCCTTTTTGTCCTCTACTCCTATGCTGGTCAAGGTTCTCCACTTTTCAGAATCAAGTAACATATTTAAGCAAGGCCTAAGTCTACTTTGGAAACTTGCCACATTGTCTCCTTTTTTTGTACAACTAATAAACCTATTACTGTGATACAATTTCTAGTTTATTTCTACTATAGAGAGAGGAAAGAGCACTGATGTTGAAGTCAGATATTTGGTTTGAAATTCTTGCTAACAGGTCTGATTTTATTCCTCCGTAAGCATAAGAGTATTATCTGCTTTAAAGATTTCTATGGAGCCATTTCTATGGGTTGATGCTCAGTTGGTTGAGCATCATCCATACATTGAAAAGTAGTGGGTTTAATTTCCAGCCAGGGCACATATCCAGGATGAGGTTTCGATCCCTGCTCTGGGCATGTATGGGAAGCAACTGATCAATATTTCTCTCTCACATCTATCTCTATCTCTCTCTCTCTCTCTCTCTCTCTCTCTCTCTCTCTCTCTTAGCCTTTTCTCTAAAATAAATAAAAAACATATTATTGGATGAAGATTAAAAATAAATATATAATAAAGATTTCTATGGAGACCTAAATCAGAAAATTGTTTAATTTCTAGAACATTGGTTGGCATAAGAAGCTAAGGAAATCCTAATTTTCTTCTTCATGTGACTAAAGAAATGTTAATTTTCTCTTCTTTATGTAACTTCATTTCCTGTGTTATGTTTTTTTATACTATAGTGTGAGTTGTGAGAAAATGTCTTCTACTTTATTTGCATTTTGAAGAAATTTAGTATATATTTTTGAAATAATAGACAATTTACAGAATGGCTAACCATATTTTTTTTCCAGTAGCTAAATAGTTCTGTATGTATTTCTCTTATTTATGTATTTTTTTTTGGTATGGGTCTGTGTGGATATACACATTCACTGTTATCAATTTTTGACACTTATAAACCCAGTCGTCATAGAAAAAACACACACACAATAACTGAATGTTGAGGTTGGGGTGTATGGTTTGCTTGTTGATCTGTCAATCAATTTATGTATTATTTTTAAAATATCCATTAATTATCTCATGCATATTAAATAATATAATTTCATTTTTATTTTATTTATTTATTTAATTTATTTTTGACATTATTACACATGTCCCCATATCCCCCACTTTGCACCCCCTCCACCCAGCCCCTGTCCTAACCCAGGCCTTCACCACACTATTATCTGTGTCCATGGGCTATGCATATATGTTCTTTGGCTAATCTCTCCCTGTTCCTACTCTGCTCCCCGCCCCCTCAGGTCTATCAGTCTTTTCCATCCATTCATGCCTCTGGACTCTTTTCAAAAATTAATTTTGAGCCCTAACATGTTTGTCTCAATGGATAGAGCATAGGCCTGCAAAATGAAAAATTCCTGGGTACATGTCCAGGTTGTTGGCTCTATCCCCAGTAGGCAGCCAATCAATTATTCTCTCTCATGGATGTTTCTATCTCTCTCTTCCCTCTCCCTTCCTCTTGAAATATAAAAATGATTTTGAAAAAAATAAATCAGCAATTTCTTTTAAAATTTATTTTAAGAAAAGAATTATACACTTATGACAACTTCTGAATGTTTTTTGGAACTCAAAGTATGAATAAATTAAAATGAAATGAAATGAAAATGTTGCACATCATTCCTTTCCACAGTTTCTGTTTTATCTGAACCACATTTTCCTCCTGTCAATGCTTTTCCTATTTGTAAGAAGAAAATACTATGAGATTGTCTATTATAAGCTTCATTTTGTTTTATAGTCTTTGTGAGATTAAGCATAAAATGTGTATATGTTGTGTCCAAATGTAGTATTCTTGGCACCCATCTATACACTAGTGACTCAGGAAATATTCTTTAGCTAAATGATCTTACTTCTTACACAGCCATGTTAAAAGGATAAAATTGAAACTAATGAAAGACATAAAACTCTTATTACATGCCAGACACTCTTCTGGACAATACATATTTTAATGTATTTCATATACTAAAAGTTACAAGTTATAGTTCATTTAATGTTCTTACAACCATAGGGATGAAGTAGTAACACTTTCCCCTATTAATGATAGGAAAACAAGGCCCTAAGGCAGGGGTGGGCAAACTTTTTGACTCGAGGGCCACAATGGGTTCTTAAACTGGACCGGAGGGCCGGAACAAAAGCATGGATAGAGTGTTTGTGTGAACTAATAAAAGTAAAGGAGCGGAGGGGAGAGCAAGAGAACCCTCCGTTCTTTTGGCTCCGCAGGCCGGATAGAACAGCCGAACGGGCCGGATCCGGCCCGTGGGCTGTAGTTTGCCCCAAGGTTATAGTTATCATGCTGTAAATAATAGTGCCAAAAACTCAGATAAACCCATGTAATTTTGCCTTATAACCAAGGCAAGTACTTCAGAATATTTTGGAATTTATTTTGGCAAAATGAGGATTATAATACAATCATTAGTAAACTATCTCTATTTTGAATGTCCATTCCCAGGAAAAAATCTCAAATATGAAATTATATTACACTAGAGGCCCGGTGCATGAAATTCATTCAGGGGGATGTGTGTCCCTCAGCACTGCCTGCACGCTCTCCAATCTGGGACCCCTCGAGGGATGTCCGACTGCCTGTTTAGGCCCGATCCCAGTAGGCAATCAGTCCAGCAGGGGAGGGCACTTGGGAGGGACAAGGTCTGCAGAGGAGGGAAGTTGGGGGCAACTGGGCCTACAGGGAAGGGCAGTTGGGGGAGACCCAGGCCTGCAGGGCAGAGTAGTTGGGGGGGACCAGGCCTGCAGGGGAGGGCAGTTAGGGGTGACCAGGCCTGCAGGGGAAGGCAGTTAGGGGCAATCAGGGATGTCCGACTGCCCGTTTAGGCCCGATCCTACTGGGATCGGGCCTAAACGGGCAGTCGGACATCCCTCTCACAATCCAGGACTGCTGGCTCCCAACTGCTCGCCTGCGTGCCTTCCTGATTGCCCCTAACTGCTTCTGCCTGCCAGCCTGATCACTCCCTAACTCAGGGGTGGGCAAACTTTTTGACTCGAGGGCCACAATGGGTTCTTAAACTGGACCAGAGGGCCGGAACAAAAGCATGGATGGAGTGTTTGTGTGAACTAATATAAATTCAAAGTAAAGGAGTGGAGGGGAGAGCAAGAGAACCAGATAGAACAGCCGGATCTGGCCCGCGGGCCGTAGTTTGCCCACGGCTGCCCTAACCACTCCTCTGCCAGCCTGATTGATGCCTAACTGCTCCCCTGCCAGCCTGATTGCCCCTAACTGCCTTCCCCTGCAGGCCTGGTCACCCCTAACTGCCCTCCCCTGCAGGCCTGGTCCCCCCCAACTACTCTGCCCTGCAGGCCTGGGTCTCCCCCAACTGCCCTTCCCTGTAGGCCCAGTTGCCCCCAACTTCCCTCCTCTGCAGACCTTGTCCCTCCCAAGTGCCCTCCCCTGCTGGACTGATTGCCCACAACTGCCCTCCCCTGCAGGCCTGATCCGTCCCAACTGCCCACCCCTGCTGGCTATCTTGTGGCGACCATCTTGTGTCCACATGGGAGCAGCCATCTTGTGTGTTGGAGTGACAGTCAATCTGCATATTACTCTTTTATTAGATAGGATAGAGGCCTGGTGCATGGGAGGGGACCGGCTGATTTGCCCTGAAGGGTGTCCCGGATCAGGATGGGCATTCCCTTGGGGCGTGGGGTGGCCTGGGCGAGGGGCCTGTGGTGGTTTGCAGGCCTGCCATGCCCTCTGGTGACCCAAGCAAAGGCCCTTGTATCTGGGATTTATTTATCTTCTATAATTGAAAATTTGTAGCCTTGAGCAGAGGCCAGGGCGGGTGGGAAGGTTGGCTTCCTTCATCACCGGAGACAACCCAAGCCTCCTGCTCTCTCCAGCTCTGTGGCTGCCACCATTTTTGTTGGGATTTATTTATATCCTATAATTGAAACTTGGTAGCCTTGAGTGGAGGCCAGGGCCGGCCAGGGCGGGCGGGAAGCTTGGCTTCCTCCATTGCCAGGAGGCAACCCAAGCCTCCTGCTTGCTCCGTGGCCACAGCCATCTTGGTTGGGTTAATTTGCATACTCGCTCCTGATTGACTGGTGGGCGTGGCTTGTGGGCATAATGGCGGTAAGGTCAATTTGCATGTTTTTCTTTTATTAGTGTAGATATATATTAATCATCAGAATACAATGAAAGAGAGAGAGAGAGAGAGAGAGAGAGAGAGAGAGATATGCAGTTTCTATTGATGGATCTTTTTTTATTGTTTAAAGTATTACATATGTTTCCTTTTTCCCCGATTGACCCCCCTCGTGACTGCTATCCCCCAAGAGAAGCCCCCACCAACCCAGTGTCTGTGTCCATTGATTATGCTAATATGCATGCATACAAGTCCTTTGGTTGATCTCTACACTCCCCTCCCCTCCCCTGCCTTCTCTCTGAGGTTGGACAGTCTGTTCAGTGTTACCTTGTCTCTGGATCTATTTTTGTTTATCAGTTTATGTTGTTCATTATATTCCATATTTGAGTGAGATCATGTGATATTTATCTTTGTCCAACTGGCTTATTTAGCTTAGCATAGTGCTCTCCAGATCCATCCATGCTGTTGCAAATGGTAAAAGTTCCTTCATTTCATAGCATAGTATTCCATTGTGTAGATGTACCATGCTTTTTTAATCCATTCATCTGCTGATAGGCACTTAGGCTATTTCCAAATCTTAGCTATTGTAAATTGTGCTCCTATGAACATAGGGGTGCATATATCCTTTCTGATTGGTGTTTCTGATTTCTTGGGATATATTCCTACAAGTGGGATTGCTGGGTAAAATGGGTGTTTCATTTTTAACTCCATACTGTTATCTACAGTGACTGCACCAGTCTGCATTCCCACCGGTAGTGCATGAGGGTTCCTTTTTCTCTACATTCTCACCAGCACTTGTCCTTTGTTGATTTGCTGATGATAGCCTTTCTGACAGGTGTGAGATGGTACCTTATTGTCATTTTGATTTGTGTCTCTTGGATGATTAGTGACTTTGAGCATGTTTTCATTTGTTGGCCTTCTGTATGTCCTCTTTCAAGAAGTGTCTATTTAGGTCCTTTGCCCATTTTTTGATTGAATCGTTTATCTTCCTTTTGTTAAGTTGTATGAGTTCCCTATAAATTTTGGAGATTGATCAATTTTAAGGGTGCATGAAAGACAGAATCATCAAAATGTGTGTCATGTCCCCTTCATATTTTTGCTCTATAAGATAAATCTGTGCATACATAAGCTGAAGCAGCTATATCAGTTTGATTCACTAACATGACTTTTTAAATGTCTGCCATAAATGTATTTAATCCTTTTAAGCAAGATTGTTCATCTTAAGCTATAAGATCTTAGAAAATAGGTAGCATGTTTTATTCAGTATTCTATTTCTTTTTTCCTAGTCCAGTGCTTTGTGGGTACTTTATAAAACTCTGTTGAATGAATTAATTATGTTTGAGCATAATTAATTAACAAAAATCTATGATCTTCATAGGTTACTTACAAAGATGCTTAGAATAGCAATGTAGGTATGATGTGATGTGGAATGATTTCTGAATGAATATCAGGGACTAAAATGAAAGTAAAACTCATACACGTAACTATTTTTATTTCAATCTCACAGCAATGATAATGAATGAATTTTCATAGTAAAGTTAATAACAATTGTATTTGTGGAAAATATTTTATACATAGTAAGTGCCAAACTTAGTTAATTATTATAAAAATAACATAGTATATTTATATTATTTTTTCCAGTAATACTGCATTATTTACTTCAGTTCGTTTGAGGTGTAGAGATTAAATACTGATAATACATGCATAAATATTGTCCTTTAGGTTACTTATTTTTATATATGAATCCTGTACTCACTAAAATGAAATGAGGAGGTATAAGAAATTTTTAGTCAGGAAATAAACTTTCAAAGAGTTAAGAAAACCTGTATTTGATAACTTTTTTTTCTTGTTTACAGGACTCGAATTTGGGATATTGGTTTTTCTGTTTTGAGGAATATTTTTTGGGGGGTTTTTAGTTTTTGTTTTTTGTTTTGTTTTTTTTTAATCATCGGTCTTGGACTACGGAAGAGGAACCAGAAATCCTTATTGTGATTCACGTGGGAAACATTCACTCTTGAGGCACTCACGCCTGACTTCACAACCATGTGGCCATCACAGCTACTAGTCTTCATGATGCTCTTAGCACCCATAGTCCATGGTAAGCACTTTAATTAGTTTCTTTGTGTGATTCTTAATGTTGTCTCAGTTATTTACACTAGTTCCTTTCCTTTACATCTTTGCTCTAAGATTTAGCAGCTTTTGCCTACATATATTAATAGAAGTAAGAGTAAAAGGTCACGTGTGCCTTAAGCTGCATTAAATATGAGTTAGAATTTTATTTCTTCAGGAACCTTTTAGAATGTATGTATAACCAAAGTTTTTGTTTGCTTAAAAAATAACTTTGCATGTTTTAGTCTTTATTTTTACCACACTCAGGGAAAATCAGCTGACTCATTAACTATATCACTTATTGCGAATTTTTTGTTTTACATATTTTTGTAATCAAAATATTTTTTTTAATATAGTAAATATTTGCATTTGAAAGAAAACACCCCCTAAAATCTGATTTCTTAAACTAAGTAATCATTTGTTTGTTACTGTTTACTACTCTGTTTAATCTTTAGTACACAGAACAAAAACTAAACTTTTCATTAAAGGAAAATTGTTTTTGTCATATAACTTTCAATGCAAAATAGGGGAAAAAAAACAACAACATCAAAATAATGTGAACATATGCAGAAAGGTAATTTTACAGAAACATGCTAATATACTCATAAAAGAGTATGTACTTGTTCATTTAAACATCTTTGTATTGATAACACAAATATGTAATAAATTACATACCTTTGGACATTTTATAAAACATATAAATATTCCATAAGTAAGCAAGACAATTTCTATACAACTTAGTATATAATGTTCACTGAATCTCAATAAGCCCTGGCAAGTTAAAGTCTATATGTATGTTCCTTTTATACAATTTAGAGTTTCCTACTAATTACCCTTGGTTTTGCACTAATATAAAAATGGTGTAGTGCAGACACTATTTCATATGTTAATGTCAATTATAGCCAAAAAAAGGGACACAGTTATATTTGCCAGTGCCTAGGAGGTCTCAGCATATAATGTATCAAGCAACTGAAATGAATTTTCAGCCTATTTCACTCACTTTTGGTTTTTAATTGATTATGAAATCTGCTGTAGTTCATGAATGTTGCAGTTCCAAATTTGGCCCATGTCCCTAAGTTTCAAATGGAATTGCATTCTGCTGTCATTTTAAGAATGGATAAAAGTTTTCTCCAAAGTTCTCCTGATTTAACAATTATATGTAACAAATCACTATAATATAAGGAAGTGCTCTTTTAACAAAAATAAAGTAAAATTATATAACCATACATAATATAAATTTTGTCAAAAATTTTAAAGTGTTTCATTCATATACTGATGCAGTACTTAAACATTCACATACTTGGGCACATGTGACATTTGTCATATGGGACAAAGAATTGTCACTTTAAACAAATGCTATTCTCATTATATATCTCAGGATGATTCTAGTTAGGTTCTTTATGTTATAAAAATGCCTCACTCATACGGTTCTTTTGAGGATTGAATAAATAGCATATGTGAATCTAGCATAGTGCATGATGAATATTAAGTGGTTGAATATGTTAATTGTCTTCATCATACTATTTGTCCCTCCAGTTTTGGTTCTAGTAAATTGTAACAACCAGAAATTAGCTCAGAAATTATTGTAACATGAGAGCTATTCCATTTGTTGTTGATGCTCAGAGGAAACACACACACACACACACACACACACACACACACAAGTATAATTTATTTTTTAAAAGTCAGTCTAAAAGTACACTTGTTTGAGCAGGTAGATTAAAAATAGCAGAAATAGACATTGTATTAAAGACTGTTTTTATTGAAGTTTCTGTTCTCCAAAAACAGACACCTATGTGTTTCACTGGGTCCCAAACATGGCTGAGCTATATATAGATCTTGGTTCTTGCATTGGGACCTGTACTGAACACACACACGCACACACACACACAATCTCTAGGTAACTCTGAGAAATATCTTAACACCCCTAGTTGGGCACATAAAAAATTGACCTGGTATATCAAATATTTTAGGCTAAAAGGTTAAGTAATCCTTTTCATTTTACATGAACTGCTTTCTATTATCTTTTCTTTGAATCATATAAAGCTAAACAACATGGAAGATTTCAAATTATAAACTTTATTCTTACTGCCATGGTTAGGTATTCTAAAACTTGCACCAGAGAAAATTCAAGTCAGTAATGTCTACCTTCTGCAGGAGGTACCTCCATTGTGGTGCCACTTCTGACTTGTAAATCCAGGGCTTCACATGAACAGCCCCGTAGAACCAGCTTATTCATAAATAGAGGAATGCAGTACCCTTTCACCAGTGCTGAGGTCTACTCAATAGACATTTTTAGAGCCTCTACTAATCCTGGCTTAAAGGAATAGTGCATAACTGAAAACCATAGATGAGTGGCTTAAAATGGATGTCACAATTATAGAAGTACCTTTCCCCCCCAAACATCCCCTGACAACATCTCCTCGCCTACTGTTGTGAGGCCCAGCTTCATTTGCCCTCATGTCCACAGAGAATTTACTTTTCTGGGTATGACCTAAGTCTCGATTCTTTTCTCTTGAGCAAATAATAATGATAATTATTGATTTTATAGCTATACACTTTAGATATATTGGTACAATTAATCACAATATTCTTGTGGGTTTAACAATATTTATTATAATCTTTATCATTAAATATTTATGGTACAAACATTGAATATTGAGTGGTAAAGGAACTTGACTAATGTTACACAAGCTATTATGAGACTCAGAGGGGACCTGGTTTCGTGAGCTCTGGTCTCACTGCCAGTAAGATGATCAATTTCTATCAAGGCCATTTTTCCCAATAGAGGATCCCATCTCAGCTCTCCTGGTCATTGAGAGAGATGAGGCAGAATGCAGATCACCTGCCTCCACTATGGTCTGGACACAGACTGACTGAGGTTTGAAATCTGACAAACCTGAGATAATATTCTAGCTCTCCCATCTACTAGCTCTGTAACTCTATTACTTGGTAAACTAGTTAGCAAATACCATTTATTACCTACGTTGAGTCATAAAACTGTGCTAGCTGCTAAAAAATAAGGCAGTGAGCAAAAAATATTCTTAATACTTCCCTCAAGGAGCTTACAGAAACTTAAAAATGTATAAGTCTACTTTTCATCCGAAAGAATAAACACTTATTCCTTACAGAGTAATTTTAAGAATGGATAGATAGCTTCTAACATAGTGCAGGTATTTGGTAAATCTTTCTTGTATTTGATTTTTCTACTCTAAAAATTAGCTTGAAATAGAGGGAAACCTCTGAAGGTTTGATAAGGAAAATGCATAATTATCCTTATTCTTGCCTTGAGAATAGAAAGAAATCTTCTGCTTAAACCTCAGTATTCAGGTTTTGCCAGAAATTTCTTAATACTGCTCTCTGAACATAATTATTATTAAATTGATATATATTAAAGCTTAGTATGTAATGTCAGTATATAAAAATATAATTATAGTACATAATTGTCACTGATTCTAGTATATAATTGTCAGTGGTAGTGATATATAAATGGTAGTATATGATGCATTTTTGCATGATCTTTACATGGATAAAATTAGAAACCAAGATAAATAATTAATTGTGAATGATGTTTACATTAGTTGAATGACCTGCCCATCATCCTAGAAAGTCATGCCAATATTTTATACAGGAAAACAAAGTCAATCAGTATATCCACATTATGTATATATATATACACAATTCTTTGAAATTAGGAAATGTCCGTAGTTCTTTGTTTATCTGTCCATATTCTATGTCTTTATGTGCCTCTGTATTTCCATTTTCCATGACTGTATGCCCTTCCTGTGCAACCATACAACCCTTATCTATTATGCAATGAGACCTGGCAGAAGTCAAGAGAAGCAGTGAAAGCAGATGGCCAGTTCTTTGCTGTTAACTAATGTAGGGTTACGTGAAGTTAAAGTGTTTTTTGTTCTATTCATGTGGTTGGAAACAAGGGAAAGAGTGAGATCAGAGAACAATATCCAGTGATAAACATGGGCACCGGGGCTCATGCTGACTTGCAGAAAGGGTAGTACCAAGGTTCAGTGTGGGACCTGGGCTAGGAGATCTGGTCAGGGTGTGGCTACCCAAGCCACATGGGTTGGGAGTTGAGAAGGTGATTTGGGTGCGTGTGTGTGTGTGTGTGTATATATATATATATATATATATATATATGTAATATTAATTTAACTGTACTTATAGATTATGTCTTTATTGAAAAGATAGCATACAGGATTGATTGAGCCCCTGGGTAATGGGAAACAATATGGTACATTTACATAGAATATAGGGTTTTAGTATTTTTTCTATAACCAACATATGCTTACCTTTTTCCTATAATCCTATTTTTTAGTTGTGAAAGTTGTATGTGTGATAATATATTCTCTAGAGGCCCCGTGCACGAAATCGTGCACAGGTAGGGTTCCTAGGCCTGGCCAGCAATCAGTGCCAATCAGGTTACCCGCCTCCCTGCCTCCTCCTTCCCTCGCTCCCTCAGCGCTCCACCGCCACCGCTGGTCACCTGCCATGTTCTGTGCCACCCCCTGGTGGTCAACACACATCATAGCAAGCGATCTAACTCCCGGTCTCCTGGTTGAACTTCCAAGGGGACACTTTGCATATTAGCCTTTTATATATATAGATAGATTTTACAGGGTATCCTGCTTTTTATTATATTCAAGGAAGTTAATTACAATAAAAAGTTCTTAGTAGGGACAAAAGAACCAATAGATGCATATATATTTAGTACTATACATTTTTTATGTAACTTGCACTTTATAATTAATCTATTTTAATGGTTATAATACTATTTAATGTGTCAGTAATTTAAAATAATGCCCATTATATTTTAACTTCTAATAAGATGTGAAGCTTGAGTAAGGATATAATTACATTTTACTACATAACATCTCACCATATAATTCTTTTTATGAAGTTATGTTTTATAAGTGCAAAAAGTCAGGTTGACTTCTAAGCTCTGCTTAACTTTCTTATATTTAGAAATTAATCATCCTTGATGTGCTTATAATGCTTTCCAGCCTAGGTAATTTGTAATATTTTCAGTAATATCACTATTTTTATGGTCAGTTATGTTAAACAGCAAAACCTTTGTGGTCACGATATATGAGATTTCTGCCAACACACCCAACACCATCTTCCATAGCCATGTGGTACTGAATTTCAAAATATATATGCTGTAAATTAACTATGCAGGCTCTGATATTATAAGATTAAGTACAAATATTCATGGCTGGTAGCTTTCCTTTGTAAGAATAGGTTTAGAAACCTTTCTTACACTCTCAGCATGCAGTTAGCAATTTGAAAAGACTCTTCTTTTTGTTTTTACATTTGCAAAACAAGTTATATGTGAATTTTATTTCAGTGATACTCATAAGTGACTTGTGTATACCTTGAGAGTGAAATAGTATTTTCTTATCTTCAGATTTTATATATTGTGCGTATTTGGCGGGGGAGGTGGTTAGGTTTCTATCTTAGTTTTTTTATTTCTTGGACATGGGGTGGACTGTGGCGGCAAAGGGTAGTTGTATAGTTGAGGTTGAATTAATTTAAAAATCCTTAAGTATATAATATGTAAATACTTATCTGTTTTTCTCTTTTTTACATTGCTTTTTACTCTCATTTTCAATGTAAGACTGCTCTTACATTTATAATTTCATTTATAATTTCATATAGGTAGCCATGGTACACTTTTTCATGCGTTTATTTCCTCCATTCTGATTGGGAAATTACTCCTTAATGACTAGTTAAAAATTGAAATGCAATAAGAAAGAGTCTCATTGATTTATCATGTAAATAGAGACTATGCATTGTATTATGACCTTTTTTTAAAATTTGGCAGTTTAGAAGAAGGCCCTGTTGAAAAACATAATTAACTCATTCTCTACTTTTTAATTGATACATTGGTTTGGTGAAGTTAAGGACAACACATGAATTGGGAAAAAATCATTTCAGAAAGTCTTTTGTTTCTCTTGTATTAGTATTCAAGGAATGAGGGTTTATCTTTCTATAGATTATAAATAATCTTGTCTTTACATTTTGTTAATAATGACATTTTTATTGGATTTGAATTTTTATTTTCCCTATATTGCCATAATAGCAGAATTAGTTTCTTTAAATATATAGAAAATTGTCTTTCTCTAAGAAAAAAATCTATCTTATAGGAAAGATTGATCAAATAAGCTAGGTTAGTTAAGGTTTTGCAAGAGAAATATGCTGGTTGTACATAAAAAAAGTAATAGATACATGTTTTTTGTACAAAAATAGGCTTTCACAGTGGCATTTGATAAGCTTTCTATATTTATTTCATCTACACATATTATGGTTCGTGGTGACTTGAATGTTCTGAAGTCAAGGTTGTAGCTTAATGGTAAGGTACAAGAACATAGTCTCATATATTTCTTTGTCATTATCAGGGCTACCTACTTTATTGTCACAGTAAGTCTCCTCATAGAAATTTAAATTAGAAAGCAAAAATGTATTAATCCCATGACCCCGTGATATACTTAATGTTAATGTTTGTTAGATTTCCCTACTGTCATGTTATGTATGCACATATATTTTTTTAAATTGGAATAATGTAAGAAATAAAATTTACCTTTCACTTGACTTAACCTCAAAATATAGACATTTCTATGCTTTCATTACATTTTTTTAAAATTATAATACTGTTTCATATGAAGGAACCATTGTTTATCTAACCATATGATAATGACTCAACAGTGAAGGTCATTGATATATTACCATTACAAATAGCATTTTAAAGGAACATACTTGCATATAAATTTGACAATATCACTATACCCCTGGAAGAAAATATCTTGAGAAGTGGAAAATAAAAGAATTATTTCTTCCTAGATTAATTAATAATGTTAAATGAATGTTCATAAATAGTCCATAGCATCGTGGTTGTTATTACTAGAATCTTTTTTTAAAAAAGTTGCAGGTTTGGGTTACTATAATAAACGATAAAACAAAATATGAAGAATAGATATTCAAATATAAGATAATTATTATTTTAAGCAGTATGATGATATAATCAGGAAATAAAAACTTTCTCAGAATTGAGATCAATTTGAGTTCAGCTATATGATTCAGACATACCTACTGTGTGTAACTTAGTAACATGCATTTCATTGTTGATTTGATTCAAAACGGCACTGAAATGCATGACTTAGAAAGAAATAGCAAGAAATATATGGGATGTATGAGAAGAAAACTCTGAAGTTTACTGGGGGTTATCAAAGAAGACATGCAATATACTAAGTTCCTATATGAAATGACTGAAGACAGCAAAATTGACACATATCTCCAAATTAATTTCTTTAGGTTTTTACTCAAATGCATTCATAGTACCAATACGAACTTTTCTAGGTAGGAATTCAACAAAAATATTCTAAAATATATATTGAATATTAAACCAGAAAAAAAGCTAGTAGAAATGAAAAGAATAATAGGAAGGCACTTACCCAATTGATCATAAAATACATATTATAAAATACAATAATTAAAGAAAATCTTAAAGCAAAATGATCAATTATAGAAATGAGATATCTGAAACAGCACTGTAGTTTATTTATTTGTGTTACAGTGTGTTAGGAATTACTTCCAAGAAATTCAAGTGTCTAGAACAGGAAATAGTCAAGTTAGGATCAAATCGATTACGTGTGTTTCAAAATACATGTTATGAGACACACACACACTACTTTGAGTTACCTACATTAATCTCCATTTTTGGACATTGTATTAGGATAAGCTAGGCTGTAGTCACAGTAAATTCCATAATTAATAATGACTTCCAGATAATATTAACCTGTTCACCAAACATTCCAAGAAAGGTTTATGGTCAGTGTGTGTGTCAGGGGTGGATGTTAATTCTGTTGCTCTTAGTTACTCAGAGACCTAGGCTAATGTCATCAGGCTTCCAAAGTCATTCTGAGGCCATTGCCATTCAAGTCTATAGGAAGGAACATCGAGCACTGTGGAGATTCTACTGGAAAGTTTTTATGGATATTCTTGGAAGGAGTGTACATTACTTCTGTTTCCATTTTCATTAAAAAACACACAAAACACTAAGCCTCATAGTCACACCTATAAAGGAGTCTGAAAGTGTAGTCCTCTTGTGATAAAGGGAGAAGATATTTAACACACCATGTAGCTTTACAAAAAGGGATCTAATACACTAATATTTTAATGTATAAATAGAATTTTTACAGCTTTATTGGGATATATTTAATGTACCATTTCATTTCCGGTGTGGTTCAGTGGTTGAGCATCAACCTATGAACCAGGAGGTCACAGTTGATTCATAGTGAGGGCACATGCCTGGGTTGTGGGCTCAGTCCCCAGTAGGGGGCATGCAGGAGGCAGCCAATCAGTGATTCTTTCATCATTGATGTTTCTATCTCCTCCCTCTCCCTTCCTCTCTGAAATCAATACAAATATATTTTTAAAAACACCATAAAACTAACTATTTTAAAATGTACAGTTCAGTGGATTTCAGTGTATGAGCAGTTATACAACTATCACCACAATAAATTTTAAAACATTATTAATCCTCCAAAGGAAACCTCATATCCATTATTATTCACTCCCAGTACCCCTCAGTCCCATCCCTGGCAACCACTTATCTACTTTATGTCTCTATGGGTTTGCCTATTCTGGACATTTTTCCTAAATAGAATCATAATTTTTCTTATTTTTGTATGACTTGCTTCTTTCACTTAATATAATTTAAGAATTTATGCATATCATAGCATGTATCAACAAATTCTTTTTTATTGCCAAATAATATTCTGTTGTATGAATATGCCATATTATATTTATTACTTTATGGAAATTTTGATTATTTATACCTTTTCTCTATTCTGCATAATGCTATTATGAAAACTCATTAATAAGCTTTTGTGTGAACATATTTTTACTTTTCCACACCTAGGAGTGGAATTGCTCAATCACGTGATAACTCTATGTTTAGCATTTTGAGAAACTGCAAAACTGTTTTCCAGAGTAGTTATAGAGTAATACAGTCTCAACAATAATAAGAGGGTTCTCATTTTTCCACATTCTCACCCACACTTACTGCCTTTTTTATTTTAACCATCCTAGTCTAGATGAAATAGTATTTCATGGTTTTGATTTGCATTTCTCTAATACGTAATGATGTTGAGCTTCTTTTCCTGTGATCATTGGTCATTTGTATGTATATCTTATTTAGAGAAATAATACTCAACAATTTCCCGATTTTTAATTTTTTATTATTGAGTTCTACATGTTCTTTTTAGAAAAGACTAGAAGATATTATTGTTAGAATACCTTTAGACGTAAGAGTTCTTTATTTTTTAAGATTTTATATTGATTTTTAGAGAGAGAGAGGAAGGGAGAGGGAAAGAGTGAATGTGGTATACACACTCTAATTGGGATGGAACCCAAAACCCAGGCATGTGCCCTGACCAGAATTGAACTGACAACCTTTTGGTGCACAGGATTAAGGCCAACCAACTGAGCCACATTGGCCAGGGCTAGATGTAATTCTTTAGACTACATATTCTAAGAGAGGCTTTTTGCCTGGATTTACCCATTAAAATCTTACCTATTTTATATTCATTTTGAAATCATATGCTATTTTTCTAGCTTCACTCAACCTTCTCTTGTACTTATATATGAGGTTCCTAAAAGTAATTCATTAATTCAGTTTTTTATTAAGATGATAATATCTTGTAAGTGGCAATGATGGAAACTTCATTCATATATGAACTGTATAGCAGTGACATTCACTGGGTTCTTCTAGTAGCTTACAATGATTCCTTCCTAAGAAAATGATAAAGAACATTAAGCTTTAGTTATGGTGGCCAAAAAACAATTATATTTTTTGTTCTTACTTAAATTCTTATTTTTCCAGATTTTGAAAGTCCTCATATTTACATCTTTGCTCAAATCCTATTTAATAAAAGAGCAATATGCAAATTAACCATCACTCCTCTACACCCACAAACCACGCCCACCAGCCAATCAGGAGCAAGTATGCAAATTAACCCAACCAAGATGGCTGCAGCCATGGAGAGGGCAGGAGGCTTGGGTTTCCCCGGCAATGGAGGAAGCCAAGCTTTCCACCTGCCCTGGCCTGCCTTGGCCTCCACTCAAGGCTACAAAGTTTCAATTATAGAAGATAAATAAATCCCAACAAAAATGGCTGTGGCCACAGAGTGAGCAGGAGGCTTGGCTCTGCTCAAGGCTACAAAGTTTCAATTATAGAAGATAAATAAATCCCAGATACCAGGGCCTCTGCTTGGGTCGCCGGGGGGGTGTGGCCGGCCTGCAAACCACCACAGGCCCCTCACCCAGGCCACCCCAACACCCCAAGGGAACACCTACCCTGTTCCAGGACACCCTTCAGGGCAAACCAGCTGGCCCCCACCAGTGCACCAGGCCTCTATCCTATCTAATAAAAGAGTAATATGCAAATTGACCGTCACTCCAACACACAAGATGGCTGCCCCCATGTGGTCAAAGATGGCTGCCCCCATGTGGACACAAGATGGCCAGCAGGGGAGGGCAGTTGGGAGGGATCAGGCCTGCAGGGGAGGGCTTTTGGGAGGGACCAGGCCTGCAAGGGAGGGCAGTTGGGGGCAATCAAGCCTGCAGAGGAGGGCAATTAAGGGTGACCAGGCCGGCAGAGGAGGGGAGTTGGGGACGACCGGGCCTGCAGGGGAAGGGCAGTTGGGGGGGACCCAGGCCTGCAGGGGAGAGCAGTTGGGGGGTACCAGGCCTGCAGGGGAGGGCAGTTAGGGGGAGACCAGGCCTGCAGGGGAGGGCAGTTAGGGGTGACCAGGCCTCCCGGGGAGGGCAGTTAGGGGCAAACAGGCTAGCAGGGGAGCAGTTAGGCATCAATCAGGCTGGCAGGGGAGTGGTTAGGGGGTGAACAAGCTGTCAGGCAGAAGCAGTTAGGGGCAATCAGGAAGGCAGGCAGGTGAGCAGTTGGGAGCCAGCAGTCCTGGATTGGAGAGGGTGCGGGTTGGGCTGAGGAACACAACCCCCCCCCTCCCCCGAGCATGAATTTCGTGCACTGGGCCTCTAGTCCTACATAATAAAAGGCTAATATGCAAATTGACCGAACAGCAGAATGACTGCTTGCTATAATGCACAATGACCACTAGGGGGCAGATTCTCAACGCAGGAGCTGCCCCTTGGTGGTCAGTGCACTCCCACAGGGGGAACACTGCTCAGCCAGAAGCTGGGCTTACGGCTGGTGAGCGCAGTGGTGGTGGTTTGAGCCTCTTCCACCTTTGCGGCAGTGCTAAGGATGTCCAACTGACGGCTTAGGCCCCGAGGCCTCCTGGACTGCAAGAGGGTGCAGGCCGGGCTGAGGGACCCCCCGCCCCAAGTGCACAAATTTTGTGCACGGGGCCTCTAGTTACATTATAAATATTGAGTCTTTAATTTTATTTCCATAGACTGTTTCTCTAATATGTTCAGCAAACCATTGGATGTCTTTTATTCTATATCGAGAAAGTTATTCATTTCCTTGTCTCTTTATCAAACCTACCTACATTACTGACCACTCACATTGCATCTACAAACAAAGATGATAATCAGAAGAAAACAGGAGATTTTATATGGTAAGAATCCTAGCAAAATTGCACTATTTCAGGCACATAGGTGTATTTGAAATATTACCATTTTGGGGGAAAAGTTTAACAGAAAGCTTGAATAAAAGTAGTAAGTTACAGATATTGATACTGAATAGTTCCTGTAGTTTTAAGAAACTGGGAATGGAGGAGAATATCAGTATATGTAGAAAGTAATATTTACATAAAGCCCTGAAGTTTATAACACTGTCTAATCTAAAATGCTTTAGAATCCTAATTTGCATGGTCCTGATGAATGAAAGAAAGATCTTAAGCTTTTGAGTTTAATTCCAGTTCTATTGCTTTCAAGATACATGACCTTAACCCAGTGGTTGGCAAACCGTGGCTCGTGAGCCACATGCAGCTCTTTGGCCCATGAGTGTGGCTCTTCCACAAAATACCATGGCCTGGGCGAGTCTATTTTGAAGAAGTGGCGTTAGAAGTTTAGGTTTAAAAAATTTGGCTCTCAAAAGAAATTTCAATCGTTGTACTGTTGATATTTGGCTCTGTTGACTAATGAGTTTGCCGACCACTGCCTTAACCAGTTTCACAGTTTCCTTCATTGTAAAGGGGTAATTAGGCCTACTTTATTATAGTATAAGGATTAAGTAAACTAATGTGTAGAAAGACCCTAACAGGAAGGTTCACACATAATCCTAGGAGAATGTAGTCATTAAAACATACCTTTTGGAATTAGAACAAAAAAAAAAAAACCAAAAAAACAACACACAGAAAACTACACAAATGACTTGGATAGTAAGCAAAATTTAAAGTATAACACCATCTTGGGGTCACTTACTCTCCATAGAGTTTTTCAAAGACTGCATTGTATAACCTTAATACCCAGTTGTGACAGTTTCTCTAATTATGAGCCTATACATTTGTACACACATTCCATCATTATATTCCGGACTCACCCACTGGACTGTAACTAAGTCTTTAATGAGTTACCAATGAAGATCTTAAGCTTAGATCAGCATTAAAATGTGTTAAAGAGTGTGGAAAAGCTGTTCAGAGTGCAAGCCTGTTGCTTTTAATTAGACTATAAGCCCAATAAAACTTCTGGCTTCACTATTCACCCTAGGTTTGAAGAACTTCAATAGTGAGTGAAACGTATCCCTCACTTTGGTATTATTAGTTTAATGTGAAGTTTGATGGGGATAAATACATTGAGCAAAATTGGAGAAATCATTGTTTTGATAAAATGAAAAGATAAAATAATATGCAAAATCAAAAGAGCATCTTACAATGATTCATTTTTTGTTGGACTCAGATGAGTTTAATACAGGTTAATTTTATTGTATTAGAGAATAATAAATGGCATGGGAAAAAAGATTCAGATATGATTAAATCATGTAAATAAAAAATAACCATCTGTATTTATAAAAAGAATGAACAGTCAGCTTTCATGCATTACTGCTTCTCTCTAAGCAGTTAGTTACCATGAAAGTCGTAATTCTCCACACTACCTGAATGAGATCAGGGCTATTCTTTTCTGTAGCTCTGGTTACAAATCAACAATGGTGGTGACCATTGAGAAATGATCCTTTGTTTGTTTTTTCCCCTTTTGATAGTGAAGTTGTGAAACCATGTAAACCGTATGGGCACATGATTTAATAATGAAGACAGATAATACATAAAATTCAAAGCAACAGGCTGGCATGATGCTATCCCTCCAGGGAACATTACACATTTGCTTAAAAGGGAGCCTTTTAGATTAGTCACAACAGCTCAGGACAGTTGGAATGGCTATGGTAGTCCAGGTATTTTATAGGTTGCAGGCTGTCCTTAAGAGGTGGTATTGATGCCCCACCTCTGCACACACGTAAAAAACCATTATGCCTATTTTTAAAAGTAGGTGTCTGATAATAATCATACTCTGTGTATGTACCAACAACATAAGTAATCATTCATTTTGACATGTGAGCTTGTTAACATATCTGATTCTTTGTTAACCAGCATATTGCTTTCATTTGTGTGTGTGTTGATGAGGGGATGGATGGGTTGAAAATCTCTACTACCAAAAAAATATAGATAAAAAGTTTTTAGTCTTCTCAACTATCTTCAGAGATGCCAGTTAAGATTATCTTAGGATAGGGAAAAGGAACTCACTAACAAGACAGATCTTTGTCAAAATGTGTATTTTTCCCACTCTTTTCCTTCCTTCCTTCCTTCCTTCCTTCCTTCCTTCCTTCCTTCCTTCCTTCCTTCCTTCCTTTCTTTTTATTTTTTATTTTTTGCACACATCAAGTATAATTGGCAGCGGGATTAAGGGAAAGTGCCCCTTACGATAGTTATAAAGATTTTTAAAGAAATGGTTTACTTTACAACATTCTGAAAGCACAGCTTTCCTTATCATTAAGAATTTATATTCTTAAACAAGGGAGTAGAGGAAAAGAAAAGAAAGTCAGTATTCTCCAAATAATAGATTTCAGAACTTTATTTTTGTCACCATGAATTTAAATCTATTTGCAATATATTTACATATAGGGAGGGATTTTTAGTTAGAAAAGAAAAACTATTAGTTGCCGCTCTTTGATCAATAAGATATGTGATATGCATTTTGTGTGATTTGAATGAAAATAATGTTTATGAGAAGCTGCTTATAATTTTATAAATTTATATATATATCACATAACAGAAACTTTATTCTCTGCTTACTCATTTTAACAAATGTTTGAGACATTTATATCACAATATTACAATCTAGGGAATTTTTAAAACAAGTAAGCCACAGTTTTTCCCTCTATTTTTGGGACAAAGAAGATTCATACTTGAAGAACATTTAAAAGTAATCTTTCAATGTTGTTTCTTTTAACACTAGGAATTAATGTTCCCTATAACTTTACTCATAACCATGTGTTGGAATCTTCACTATTCTCAGAATATCTTATACAACTTTTATTACTTGATTGTTCAGTCTTCTGGTGACTGAAAGTTGAGCCAAAATATGTTTTATTTCACTATAAAAGCTATGATGTATAGAAGAAGAGTGAGGCCTACTTTGAAGGGAGAATTTATAATCCACATAGGGTATACCAACACTCTATAAAACAAGTCTAGTGAATGAGTCTATTGAGTTAAATTGAATAATATAATACTTTCATAGAAATACTATAAAAGTTGCTTCATCATACACAGGTGGACAATTAAACACTACTGAGCCACTTTCTTATAAGGGCCAGAATTGAAACAAATTTTTCGTGTTAGAACTTTCATGTTGTAATTTCTGCCTGGTGGCATCCTTAATCATGCACTTAAATTGGAACTTTTTATGACTTTTGTTAGAGATTACTACCCAGCCTATAAAGGAATTATGCAATCCAGCCTGTGTTGCTCAGTGGTTGAGCATCAACCCAGGAACCTAAAGGTGACCTGTTCCATTACCGGTCAGGGCTCAATGAATTGGGTTATGGGTTCAATCCCCAGTAAGGGGCGTGTAGGAGGCAGCCAGTCGATGATGTTTCTCTCTCATTGATGCTTCTCTCTCACTATCCCTCTCCCTTCTCTCTCTCTAAAATATATATATATATATATATATATATATATATATATATATATATTTTTTTTTTTTTAAAGCAGTTATGCCTTAGGGAGAAGTCAGGAAAGATATGATCTTTTTATATGGCCAAAATGAAGGCACTGGGGCAAAAGTAGAGCCTTTCAGGTATGCATAAGGAAGCTCAATTGGAAAAAGTACCTTTACTTACAAGAAAAGTTGAAAATAATTCTCTCTTTCTCTCTATCTCTCCCCCCACCCCCAACCATCCCTTCCCTCATACCCCCCTTCCATGCATATATGGTAGCACAGCAGTTGGATTAGACATTTACTATCAATCAGCCATTTGTTATTTCAATATAATTTCTAAATTTGCTAGCACTCTGCTCTTAGCTGAACACTTTTGCACACAAGAGCTCAATGAATACATGTAATAATCCAGTGAGTCATAGATAGTAGCCCCTGTAGTACCTGTAATTTTAGGATGAAAAATAGACTCAGAGCCATCAATCTAATGATGCAATGACATTTAAAATAGTTATTAGTAAAAAACTCAGGATCTCTTAACCATCTTATGAAAACTTTTTTTTAAAGATGTTTTAATAACCTACTGAGAGTTTGCCTTATTTTGTGAACCTATGTTTTAAATTAGAAATAAACCAACCAAAACAATGTGTAGGAATTAGCTAGAATATTACAAAATAAAACAAGCAAAATTTATAAAATTTTACTTCAGAAAGAATTTTTTTGTTTGCTTAACCTTAAGAAATAAAAAAATAAGATTTTAAATTATTAGGAGATTTAAATTTTACTTTAAATGTAGATTTAGAATTTTGGACTGTAGGTCAGAAATGAAGGGAAATAGTATGAAATTTGGAGATAAATAAATAAATATATATATATATTAGTATATAGTGAATAGCTTGGGAAAATTACGAGAAGCCTGAGCAGTAGGAAAAAGGGTTTAGAAGGACACATATGTAACACCTTATAATATAGAAATATAAATTTCAATAAAGAAATTTTTTTAAAAAGGATAATTTGAACAAAGGATTACCCGAGTATTTATAGGAGGAGAGATATTGTGTCTAAGAAGGTAATAATCAAAAGTAAAATTGAATATGTAAGTTAAAATCATAGTTGTAATTTTAGTACATTTTAAACTCTACAAGAGCCGTAGCTGGTTTGGCTCCTGGAGTGTCAGCCTGTGGACTGAAGGGTCTCGACCAGTGGATGTTTCTCTCACATCCATGTTTCTCTCTCTATCTCTCCCCCTCCCTTCCACTCTCTCTGAAAATCACTGGAAACATGTCCTATGGTGAGGATTAATAAAACAACAACAACAACAAAATAACTCCACAAGATATGGTAAAATATTACCCTAAAATACACTTGTGAGAAATATTATTAATATATGAAAGTGATATCATTTGTAACTCTGATAAATTAACTCAGTTGGTATTTTGTTGTTACCATTCTTCTCACCTTAGAAATATCTTAGTAATGCAGAGCATTGTTTTGCCTAGATTCCAAGCTCAATGTCATCATCAATAGATGTTTGGAGGAAGAAGCTAAATAGTTGACTGAATTAGGTAGTGCCTCATCAAAGGAACAATAAAACAGAAATGGTTGAAATTGGTTAGAAACAATGCTCATTTACTATTTTAAACTTAATATTTATAAGTAAATATTGAACTCTGAAAGTATATACATTGAAATCTGATATTTTTGATACTTATTTCAATTATTAGTTCCACAGATAAGATGAAAAATACTTTGCCTTTTACATGCTTTTTTAGTTTTCCTTTTCTTCCTGCCTCATATTTGCCCATAACCAATATCCAGGAACTTTGATTCTATGATGCTCTTTGATGTTGGAGACTATACATAAACATGGAAATATTTTGATCATTTCAGCAGGTTATGAAATATTAATTTCATACTTGCCACTGAGGAAAGCAGAATCAAAGTGTTTAAATAGTAAAACTCTCTGAAGTAACTATGTAGATAGTTTGATTATGACAATAACTGATATTACTTATAATGAATATTAAATATTATATGACTAAAGCAATTCACATTTTTTTGTTGTTGTTAAACCTTACCCGAGGATATTTTTCCCATTGATTTTAGACAGAGTAGGAGGGATGGGGAGAGACAGAGAGAGAGAGTAACATCGATGTGAGAGAGACACATCAATTGGTTGCCTCCCACATTAATCCCGTTGAGGTATGTGCCCTTAACCAGAATCTAACCAGTTCTGAGACCCATGCTCCAACCTCTGATCTGAACTGGCTAGGACACTATTCTAATTTTTTTTTTAAATAGTGAATCTTTTTTTTTAATAAATATGAAGTCTTAATTAGATATGTAATTTTTTACAGTTTTGTTGAGAAATAATTGACATATCATTGCATTTGTTTAAGGCAGTGGTCGGCAAACTCATTAGTCAACAGAGCCAAATATCAACAGTACAACAATTGAAATATCTTTTGAGAGCCAATTTTTTTAAAGTTAAACTTCTTCTAACGCCACTTCTTCAAAATAGACTCGCTCAGGCCGTGGTATTTTGTGGAAGAGCCACACTCAAGGGGCCAAAGAGCCGCATGTGGCTCGCGAGCTGCAGTTTGCCAACTACTGGTTTAAGGCATGCAGCATGATAGTTTGATTTACATAGGTTATGAAATGATTACCACAGTAGGTTCAGCTAATATTCATTTTCTCATACAGATACAATAAAATGAAAAGAAAGTAGAAAAAAAAACCTTTTTCTTTGTGATGAGAACTTTAGGATTTATTCTTTTAACAAATTTCCTGTACATCATACAGCAGTGTTACCAGGATTCACCATGTTATACATTACTTCCCTGGTAGTTATTTATCTGATAATTGGATGTTTTTATTTTTTTATTGCCTTTTTTCAATTCCTCCTCTCCCAACCTTTGGTAATCACAAGTGTGCTCTCTTTATCTATGTAGTGTTTTGTTTTGGTTTCGTTTGGTTTCCACAGGTAAGTGAGATCACACAGTATTTGTTTTTCTCAGTCCAACTTTATTCACTTAGCATGGTGCCTTTAAGTTCAATCCATGTTAGTGCAAATGGTAGGGTTTCCTCATTTTTTAATGATTGAACAACGTTGTATATATATAACACAACTTCTTTATCAGTTTATCCAATGATTCAATCTTAGGTTTTATTTGTCTTGGCTATCCTATATAATAAAAGGATAGTATGCAAATTGTCCCCTCAACAGGGAGTTTGACCAGGGGACAGGGCTGGTTGGAGGAAGGGAGGGAGGCCCTGGCCAGCGGAGGCTGAGGTGCACTGGGCCTCTAGTTGTAAACAATGCTGCTATGAACATGGGGTACAGATATCTTTAAAAATTAGTGGTTTCTTTTTTTTTTCCCATTGGATAGATTTTGAGAAGGGGAATTGCTAGATATATGATAGTCCTATTTTTAATTTTTTGAGAATCATCCATACTTTTTCCACAGTGGCTGGCTACACCAGTTTGCGTTCCCATCAGCAGTATACAAGGATTCCCTTTTCTCCATATCTACACTAGCATTTGTCATCTCTTATCTTTTTATGATAGCCATTGTTACAAGCAGGAGGTGATTTCCCATTGTAGGTTTTTGTTTGTTTGTGTCTTTGTTTTTCGCTATTGAATCTATGATTTCTTTGATATTCTGGAACTAATCCCTTATCAGATATATGGTTTGGAAATATTTGGTCCCATTCAGCAGGATGTCTTTTCACTTTTTTCATCATTTCTTATGCTCTGCAGAAGCTTTTTTGTTTGACGTAGTTCCAGTTGTTTATTGATGATTTTGTGCTTTATTCCCATGTTTTGTTCTAGGAGTTTCACGGATTCAGGTCTTACATTTAAGTCTTTAAGTATTTTGAATTGAATTTTGTGATTGGTGTAAGATATGGTGTAAGTTTCATTCTTTCAGATGTGAATATCCAATTATCCCAGCACGATTTAGTAAAGAGACTGTCTTTTCTCCATTTAGTATTATTGGCTGACTTGTCAAATATTAGTTGAGCATATATATCTGGCTCTTGATTCTGTTTCATTGGTATATTTGTCAGGATTTTTTTTTCCCCAAAACCATACTATTTTGATGACTATAGCTTTCTTGTATTGCTGAAATCAGAAAATGTGATCCCTCTTGCTTGGTTCTTTCTCAGTATTTCTTTAGTTTTTCAATAAATAATAAAATTCTAGGAGTATTTTTTTTCCTATTTTTATAAAAACACCATTGGGATCTTTTGCATTGAATCTATAGATAGCTCTTGGTTATTTTAACAATATAAAATCTTCCAATCTATGAACACAGTGTACTTGTATCTTCCTCAATTTCTCTTATCAGTGTCTTGTAGTTTTCAGAATAGGCATCTTCATCCTCTTTTAATTTATTCCTATTTCATTGTTTTTATGCTATTTTAAATGGGATAGTTTATTTCTTTTTTAGAAAATTTGTTGTTAGTGTTACAGTTTTTAAAGGAGACAAGAATGAGGTTTTTCTCTCTTTAGAGAAGATTAGAAAGAAGAAAAAGATGTGTTGGCCTTATCATTACTTTCTGTCCCAGCACCAAATACTTGAGATACCTTAGAATTTCACATGACAGAGTTTGAAATTGTGGTCTCCAATGGAGATAGAAGGGTATTATAAGGGGGGAGGATGCCTTGAAATTATAGGTAATACTATAACATTCTGAGGTATTTTTGAATTTAAAAGGAACCTTTTCCCTTACGCATCTAGATAAAAAATGGGACATTTATGATGTGAAGGCTAGCTTCAAATATCTGAAGACAAGTGCCTTCTAGAGTAGCTTGATCTGTTTTGCGTAGCCCATTTGTGTAGCATTTAGATAAGTGAGTGGAGAATGCCAGGGTGTAGATATCACTTTTCGTGACTTGAGGAACTTGCTGCCTCAAATGGAATTGGGTGTTTCAAGGACAGAGTGATCATGGACTTTTCCTGGGAAATTTCAGAGATTTTTAGCAGGGATGATCTGAGGATTATTATGTAGCATGTTAGTTGAATGATTCCTTCCAGACTTAAGATTCCATGGTCCTAATGGAATACCAGTCTCAAAACTCTGTTTATCTTGAAGACATATTTTTATAATAGCTTAAGGAAGAAAAATTAGATTTATATTTATAACTCAAATATTTTCTCCAAAGTTATACAGTACCGTAAGGTTAATAGATACAATATTTTTTTTTTTGCCAAAAGTTAAGATTTTGGCTCTGTTCTAATAACCCTTTTCCATATGGACAGTGTAACAACTTCCATTTTTGCTCTCACTGACAGGTACTCTAGATTCCTTTCATAGAGATGTTTAATTTAAAGAAGTCTATAGACACAATATATTCCAGCTTCATAGAACACATCAGAGTCTAGTTTCCTTTAACACAGGACTCAAATTCTACTTTACTCCAGCTATTTTGAATTCTTCAAACTTAATAAAATAAAATAATTTTATTCTTTGATCCATATTTACTGTTTCTAATTCTGTAGACCTTGCTTTCTTGTTCTAGTTTGAGCATGTTCTTATTTCTTGTTTAACTTAAGATTCTATTAAATACAGACACTATTATATTTTTCAAGTAATTCTACTCTACATGCATTTTAAATCTATCGTCATTCTCTGCGGACTCTAGAAATTTCTTGAAATAATTGATCTCTAATTCAGTAGAGATCACTATTCCCATTCCCCACCTCCCCTATTGTACCCTATTCTTCCTTCCCAGGAGCTTTGTTTAGTATTCCAAACAAATGCTTGATTGCTCCAAAACTAAACTATTTACCCACTTTTACAAAATCTATGATCTACTTATTGCTAACCTCTCTGATCTCAAGTCTTACAGTCTTATCATTCTTCTCCCAGTCCACTACATGTAACAGCTTAATAGCTTCATTGGTCGTTGTACTATTTCATATACATATATATACCCCAACTAATAAAAGGGTAACATAAATTAACCATCACTCCACGACAAAAATGGTGGCCCTCAGTCCTCTCAGCCCTGCCAGAGTCCCCCAGTCTCAGGGATGGCTGCCGCTGAGAGCCTGGGAGTAAGTAGCCTGGCAGAATGCTGCCCTGAGGCCCTCCAGACCCTTTATAAAAAACAAAAACAAATTCACTCCCCACAGCGCGATCCCCTTGGCAGGCAGCGGCTGCAGCCTGGGCTGGGGTCTCAGCCTGGGAGGGGCGCGCACCCTCACGGTGCGATCCCCTCACAGCAGCGGCAGCCTGGGGTCTCAACCACTGAGTCACACCAGCCAGGCAGATATGGAGGAATCTTAAATGTTTCTTTTTTTAAAATATATTTTATTGATTTTTTACAGAGAGGAAGGGAAAGGGCTAGAGAACTAGAAACATCTATGAGAGATTAACATCGATTAGCTGTCTCCTGCACACTCCCCACTGGGTATGTGCCCCCAACCAAGGTACATGCCCTTGACCAGAATCAAACCTGGGACCCTTGAGTCTGCAGGCCAACGCTCCATCCACTGAGCCAAACCAGTTAGGGCTGTCCAATATGTTAAAGAAAAATCCCTATCTAATAAAGAGGGAATATGCAGGGGAGGGCATTTGGGAGTGACTGGGTTGTCAGGGGAGGGCAGTTGGGGATGATCGGGCCGGCAGGTGAGCAGTTAGGTGTCCATCAGGCTGGCAGGGGAGTGGTTAGGGGGTGATCAGGCTGGCAGGCAGAAGTGGTTAGGGGCAATCAGGCAGGCAGGCGAGCAGTTGGGAACCAGCAGTCCCGGATTGTGAAAGGGATGTCTGACTGCCTGTTTAGGCCTGATCCCTGTGGGATCAGTCGGACATCCCCCGAGGGGTCCCAGATTGGAGAGGGTGCAGGTTGGGCTGAGGGACCCCCCCCCCCTAGTGTACGAATTTCATGTACTGGGCCTCTAATATATATAAATAAATTATTGATAGTTATTACAGATATTTCCCATTTTATCCCCTTTTACCCCCTCCTCCCAGCCCCTACTCACTCCACCAGGTTTTCACTACCCACCCTATTGCCTGTGTCCATGAGCTATGTATATAAGTTCTTTGGTTTCTCTCTTCTTGAACCCCCAACCCCAGTCTGTTCCATGACTTCATGCTTCTGGTCTTATTTTGTTGGTCAATTTCATTGTGTTCATTAGATTCCACATATAAGTGAGGTCTTGTGCTATTTGTATTATGCCATTTCTTGAACCCACCAAGGTGGCTCCAGCCTGAGGGCTTTGCAGCAGCCTGGAGTGTTCTTTACTACTGCTGCTTACAACTAGCAACTTGAGATCTCAGTTTAAATTTTACTCCCATAGACAAGTCTCCCAGACAGAATAGCTTAAACAGAATAGCTTTTTCTTTTACCGTCTTTTTATTTATTTACTTATTTATTAAGGTATAACATATGTGTCCTTATCCCCCCATTGCCCCCCTACCCCCACTCATGCCCTCACCTTCCTGGTGTCTGTGTCCATTGCTTAGGCTTATATGCCTGCATACAAGTCCTTTGGTTGATCTCTCCCCCTTACCCCCACCCTTACATGTTACCCTATTTAAACTTTCTGTAAATTGCTCATCTCTATATGGTATTTTTAAAAATTATTTTTTAGAATGTATCTTTATTGTTGAATGTGTTACAGATGTCCCCTTTAAAAATTATTTATCCATTTGTATAATCTCTCTCACAAAAGAATGGATGATTCATTGAAGTAGGTATGTGGTCTGTTTTGTTTATCAAAATCTCCAGTACCCAGAAAAGGAGCTGGCACATCATGGGAACTCCGTAAATATTTGTTGAATGAATGAATGGAGCACAATGCTTCCTCACTCCACATGTCCTTATTTGTTAACTTGGCTGTGGGTGAAATCTTTCAACTTTTTAATATCTGAAGCTTGTAGGCTAATACAGCATTCTAATCTTTTGCTAAATTTCTTTTTAAAAAAATACATTTTGTTGATTATTTACAGAGAGGGATAGAGAGTTAGAAACATCAGTGAGAGAGAAACACTGATCAGCCGCCTCCTGCACACCCCCTACTGGGATATGCCTGCAACCAAGGTACATGCCCTTGACTGGAATCGAACCTGGGACCCTTCAGTCCACAGGCCAATGCTCTATCCACTGAGCCAAACCAGTTAGGGCTGCTAAATTTATTTCATAGAGTAGTTTTAAAGATGTTAGGGAAAGCATGCCTATATGTATTTGTGTAAAAATAATTAAAAATTGGTCACATTGTCATTTGGGGCAATGAGGAGAGGGATATTTCATAAGTTAAAATATCAGAAGAGATATCACTGGATTTAAACATTAAAGGAGGCACTTACTTAGAGATTTTGATTTTCACAACTTTTTATGGCCTTAAAACTTGTTTCCTTCTTTGACACTTTTTTCATTCACACAAACTATCAAAATAACATTTAGACTATCTTTTGTCTGGTACTCATACATTGTAATGAACTTAAGTAAACATGTTGTTTTCTTAGTTGTAATCTAAACTTTTTCATTATCAATGGATTGTTTGACAGATTTCTTTATATTATTTTTGTTGTTGTTTTCAGTAGGGTTGTAATATTTCTTGTGATTTGAAAGAAAATGTGTTTTCATTCTTAACTTGCAAATATTTTATATATCAATAAATTACAGCCTCACTGTATAAACTTCCAGTGTTAGAAAGATTATAAAATTCTCTTGCATTATTGAATTTCTTAGTTTCTGTCCTGACTGTTGAATGATAGTATGTAGCATTATTCATGTGTTTTAAATATGCATACTCTAGTATGTTAAAAATAGTTGTGTAAAGCAAAATCTTTACTCTTGTAAAGCCTTTTTCTTATTTTGGCAGGAACATTTTTTTATTATCATTCCTATTTATTACACTAGTTGCAATTAGTGTAGAGAAATGTGTATTTTATGTACCAATTCACCAGAAAAAAAATCCTGTACTTAAATAGCTGTTTTTCATAGCATATGATGTATGACTGTTTTGTGAATTATTAAAAAAAAATCATATGTGTGAAATTTTATTTTTTCATTATTGTCTTGGTCTTTCATATTTACTCATTGATGTAATATGTACATTTGTCAGTAAAATCACTGTGTATGTAAATGGCAAAAATATGTGTATATCCTTTTCACCTTAATGTCCCTCACATATCTTAATACAGTATTTTTCAAAAAAATGTTAAATGACCTGAAACATAAATAAATATAAAACAATCCATGTAAGTATAACAATACAATAAACAAAACTAAACTAATAAAAAACCACCTCTGAAACTTTTTTTCATTCGTTACCTTAAGAAGCTTTTTGTGTGAAAATATTTAGTTTAGTAACCAATTTTTTTTAACACTTATAGATATTAATGCCCATAATTGGCATCAGAATGCTGTGAATCTATAAAAATATAGACAATATTTACATTTTTTCAGGTAGCTTTCTCAGTTTTCAATAATTTTGTCTAATTTTGTAATCCTCCTTAGGGGTTAGGGTGAGGTGTTCGGCTTACTTAAGGTAGTGTTTAACTTGGACAGCCCTACATAGTCATCATCACGCTGGAGGCTAGGAGATATGATCTCCTCAGGTCGGGGTTGTCTCAATGGGGCCTGGGGTGGCTAGTGTATGGGGCCTATGGCCTGCCTCTGACAGCAGCCTTGGGAATAGCCTCTAGCAGGCTCCTCTGAGGCGGTCCTGAGCTGAGTGGAGTCTGATGGTGCCCGCAGGTGGCAAGCACATTGAGAGACATCCAGCCCTGGCTGCTCCACCGCGACATGCTGAGCGCAACCCCGGAGGCGCTCTACCACCCAGACATCTCCTCCAGCAGCCAACTGCAGAGCGCGCCACAGCTCATCGCGGACAAGGGCCCCGTGGAGCTGCCAGAGGAGTTCGTGGTCCAGGTGCCCAAGGAGCTCAGATCCCAGCCCAAGGTGCGGCCAGCGGTGGGAGGTGGGGAAGAGGGCTGGGGGTGGCTGGGCAGGGGCTCCTGGAAGCTCAGCCCCAGGCAGGCTTACAGGTGCCTTTTCATATATCTGTGGCTGATATTTGCACTTAGTTGTATCCTAGCCAGCTGTTTAACAATGCATGCTTATTCTACATTAGAGCGCCATTATTATTTTAAAATGTTGACCTTAAATTTTGAACTGCCTTTGCGTTAACACAGGAAATTTAAAATTACTTTGAGTGAGAATTTCAACTCTTATAGAATTTGAGTGGTTGTAAAATACAAGTTTTAACATATCCGATCATTTTTGAAAAAAAAAATTTCATCAATGGAAACTACCAAAGTTTTGAGATTATGATGAAAACATCTTGGTTAGGAATTGTGTATAGACATTTTAAAGAATAAAATGGGATAGAAAAGTGATGGTTATAGGAACAAGCTAATTTTCTTATGAAAGTGTGGAAAATTCCTTTGTTTATGACATTGTCTCTGCAGCTGATAAGTGGAATGGGAGCCATATAGCTCATGAATTTCCAGTGGAGAAAGTTACATGATATTTGCACAAAATTCAATACTACTTTTTCCTAATACTTTTATTTTGTCTTTATATATATTAAGGCAAAGTAACTTTTCTTTTTTCTCATTAAATTCCATACAGGCACTCTTTTCCCTCTAAATTCCCCTAGGGAATATAATATACTACTATATAAATATATGGTGGGCAAAAGTTGTTTACAGTTGTTCATATGGAAAATAATAATAATTAATAAATAATAACAAAAAATAAACTCTGTCTTGCATACTCACAATCATAAACCTATTAAGTATTATAAATACTTATAATTTTCCTTATGTTCCACAACATGAAAAAGACTAGGAATCATTTGGCTTGTTGAACCATAAATATCAAGTCTTGTTCCAAAACACAGTCATCTCTCTTAATTTCTATAAGGGGATATACATATGAAAAATATTGGCAAAGGAACATGAAATACTACTATACTAGTTGAGCTTCTAAACCCCATTAGAGAATTCTCTGATAAAACAAGTTGGGGTCCTTTATTTCAGTTCAGGGAATAAGAGAGATGCATCATGAATCCATTTGAGATTCAACAGACCTGTGAGAGTTAAACCTCACTCTTCAATTACTGCAGCCACATAGAAAGAGTAGGTACATGAGAACCATGGCACTCACAGTGACTGTTCACTCTCAGTCACATCACTCAGTTGATGTCCGAGAATCTTCTGTTCAGATTAGCATTTCTTCCTTGGTGGTGATGCCTGGGGAAGGGGCAGCGGTGGGGAAGAACATAAACTTCCACAGAAGCATGTGGAATTGACTCCAACGTGTTCTGAAAATTCAAGGAAAATGCATAGTAAGCATTCTTTAAGAACTTTTTATTTTTTTTATTTTTGCATTCTGTTTTGCAGAAATTGGGTGCTGTTATATTCCAAAGTTTTCATCATGATTTTGACTTCTGATTTATACTATAAAATAATATAAAATTAATATTAATTAATTTACTCCGATGCAAATACATTCTCACAATTTCTAATACTAATGAAATAGAAATCCAGAAATGAAGTTTAAATTTTGAGTAGATGATATGAATATTTAAATCAGCAATGAACATAAATACAAACACACATGCATGTGCACGTGTGCACACACACCGCTACCTACTGGGAATTCTGTCTTATGAAAAAATTTAGAATTTTAGTCATTTAGAATAGTTTTCCCCTATAGAACTTTTAGTAAAGATTGGCTGAATTTAAAACATTCCCCAACTTTCAAAGCTTAATGAGATTTTTCTATATTATGAGGTTTTACTTTTTGCCATGTATGTGGGAGGTTGCAGTGTAGTAATGGGTTATGAATTATGTTTTTATATCAGTTTGAAAATAGAAAAGTTATATTCTGTTTTGGATAGAAATGGAAAGGATGGTCCAAGGCAGCCTTCATGTGATCTCATAAATGGTTAGTGAGATAAGTGTGATTTAAAAGGAGCCAACAGAATTGTGTTAATCTGTTATGATGAGACAGTACTTTAGGGAAGTTGCTTTTCTGCAAAACTAATTTTATCAATGAGACACAGGGCAACTGAAGGTCATCTCTAAATGCTCCATAGAAAGAACAAGGAAGAACAAGCAAATGTTACAGGGCCATAATCTTTCCTAATACAGAAGATCCTGTTATCTATGGTGTGCCCTCCATGTCCCACCTGTTGCTGCTGGAGTAGGCATCTTGGGGTGCCATGAGAACAAGAATTTCTGGGCCCCAAGGGAGGATCAGGTATCGTGAAAAAGCTTTGTTGATGATGTGAAATTAAGGGGGTTCCCTTCCAAGGTCCCCTCTCCCTCTATCTCACCATGGAAAGAGTCCCATTTGGTCTTCAGCAGAGCTGGGATTAAAGCCATTGCCTGGAGTCTTCACTCTATATTAAAGCACAGTCTAGTCCAGCATCTGGCTAGCTTAGCTTGTGCTCCAAGCTCCAGTCCATTGAGTGTGGGGTCATGGCCATGCGGCTTCTAGGGCCACATGGCAGGCTAGAGCAGGTCACTGAATAAGCAAGTGCAAGGAAGCAGGAGCAATGCAAGAGGAACAAGAGAGGGAAATTTTCTTTTTTGGGGAATTTTAATTAGGAGCTTAACAAATGAATCCTTCAGGGTTTCATGTCCTTGCAGTGGCTCCACCCCTCTAGGCAATCCATGGTTCCACAGGCTAGAGAGTGACAGGCAAGTGTCTTCCCTATGTCACTGTGCATGCGCCCATTTACCCCTTTGCTTGATCCCTTTCCCAGTATCTGCAGAGAATAGACTGGTGGTTCCTTTATACTGGAGTATAAAGGTGCAGCTTCCAGGTGAAGCTGCCCAGATGACCATGCTTATAATGTCTGGCCTTCCCTTTTATTTTTTCCTATTATTAATAAATTAGCTGTTATGATGGTAACAATAGTACACAGAGCTAGAGCATTTGGATAGGTATTAAAAGTGAAATTGAAATAAAAGATACCATATTACCTTCAGCTCTTCAAACTGAAAAGACATGGAAGAATGCAAATAAGAAAATGTCAGTAAACTCCACCCCTCCACCCCTTTCTCAAAACAAAAACAAATCTGTTATAAAAACAGGATACTTAAAGTTACAGAAAACTCATTCATAAATATAAGTAATAAAGACAGAGATTAATAGAATCTGATTGAAAAATGAAATTGATTTTATTTAAAAATTGTTAACCCCTGCTTGTTCTCTACAGATAGCCAAACAAGCAAATAAGAAACCCAACTGAAACACCCTTAAGAACTTAACAAAACAAAACAAAAAAAACCCACATACACATAAAGACCCTTTTATTGGTTTGAAAATTAAACTTTACTCCTTTTTCCCCCTTTTCATTTATTTTACTCCAAATAGCTAATAGTTCTTGGGAGTTAATGAGTGTTTAGATTCAGAGGGATTAGGACTGCACAGTAGAGCAGCAAAGCATAAGGAATTAAAAAAAAGCATTGTTCACAGAAGACATGTTTCTCTTTAGCATATTAAAGCAGAAGGAAGTCTGAGGGCAGATTGCCCAGTTAATGACTAGATATCAAGACTTTTCCTTGAAGCTAAAGGAATGTTAATGTGTTTTTTATCAGCACTTTCTATGCTTTGGTTGTGATTTTCATAAGTTACACAAAAAGTTCATTGAGATGATCTACAAATAACCCTCCTGCTAGGCACATGTAGTATGCAGCAAGCATGTCAAACTCAAAGGCTAACACGGGCCAAATAAACAAGGTTTAAGTTTATGTGGGCTGCAAAAACAAAAGCTTCAATTTTCGTAGAAACGTAAGTTTATTTCGATAGAGACATGCTGAATACAACGGGCTGAAATAAATGAGTCATCGTTAACATAAAATAATAGAACATTTTAATAAAAATTAATATTTTTTCTTGAATATTAACTTACCAGACACTGAAATCTGCACAAATTAATAAGCATAACGCAAATGAACCTATTTTTCTCGTTCTCTGAAAGCGAAATATTTCCTGTTGCGCACACCAAGCAAGTCAGTGCAAGACTAATGATGTGGCAATCGGCTGCTAAAATATTTGCTGCTCCGATTATCGGAGAGAAATGGTGCGCCTGTGTGTAAGGCGAGTAAGGGAAATGAATGCAACACAATTATAATAATCAGTCATTAGCGAATGTTGTGGTTCGTTATTAATAATTACGTATAACAGGGTATTGTAAAAATTAAATTGCGAAATTTTTATTAAAACGTTTCTTACATACCATTATATTGGCTGGGCTGCAAAAAAATATTTGTTGTGGGGGCTGCATGCGGCCCTTGGGCAGCGAGTTTGACATGCTTGGTGTGCAGGGTTTATACAAGTGTTCTCTCAGAGTACAGCTAAAGCATTTCAATCCTGACAAGTCATAGACTCTACCTTTTGCAAGAGCCAAAATGGTTTTCCAAGAGGCTCCTATATTCTGGCAGTCTATAGAGAATCAAATAAAACTCTATAATTAATTTTTCCCCATTTTTCTCCATGTTGGGGTTTTTGTAGATGGGAATGCTTTTATAATTATAAGCAAGGAGAAAGCTCCATTTGATTTTCGCCCTCATTTATTATTATTATTATTATTTTTAGTAACGGGTTGAGTGCAAATGTATGCTGGGTGCTACACTAGGTACCAGGAAAACGATGGAGAATTCACAATTTTGATCTCTCAGTGGGTATTGGGAAACAAGAAAAGAGCACAATGTGGCAAATGCTTGCTAACGGATACCTCTCTTCTGTACCTAAAGAGGCAAGAGACTTGTTTGTAAAAGTAATTAATAGAAGTGTGTGCGTGTGTGTGTGTTTGATGGGGAGTGCTAAATGTAGGAACTGTGTTTTCAGAATACATATTTCTTACAGGAATCTAGACTCTTGAGTACTGCACCCTCCAAATGGGCCTAATTCTTCATTGGTTCTCTAACTTTCCATCAGATTTCTTTGCTCCTTAACATTGTGACTGTCACAAAAAATTGTGCACACTCCTCTTAGTACCAACCACCAACTGGCACTGTCTTCTTACCCTTTAGTTTAAATTTCCAAGATAGGAATTTAATCCCCCTTGGGTTAGGTCAGTATCCCTGACCTAATTATTCATGTCACTGACCATTTCATGACCTTCACCCACACAGCAGTGTTTATGTTGCAAAGAAGCAGTAACAGGAACACCTATTTCAAAGGTAAGTATAGAATACTATGGAGGGATTATGTACCAGTCTCAGAGGGTCCGAGAAAGTGCTCCTAAATATAAAGGGTTATCTAGGCTGTGGCCTGACAGACAAGTAGTAGTTAGCCAAACACACAGGTAGAAGAAACATACTATTACTAGAGGCCAGGTGCATGAAATTTGTGCATGGGTGGGGGTTGTCCCTCAGCCCAATTTGCACCCTCTCCAATCTGGGACCCCTTGGGGGATGTCCAACTTCTGGTTTAGGCCTGATCACCGGCAATTGGACATCCCTCTCACAATCTGGGACTGCTGGCTCCTAACCACTCACCTGCCTGTCTGATTGCCCCTAACCACTCTACCTGCCAGCCTGATAGCCCCCTAACTGCTCCCCTGCTGGCCTGATTGATGCCTAACTGCTCCCCTGCTGGCATGATCATCCCCAACTGCCTTCCCCTGCGGGGCTGCGGGGACTGGGGGATTGAGGCTGGATAAGGCGGGGTTGAGGGGACTGGGCACCGCCATCTTGTGAGGGTGTGGCAGTAAATTAGCATATTCCCTCTTTATTAGATTAGATTATAGACAGAGGAAATGGTAGCAGAAACACCTAGTTAAGTATTATTGGAGCATAGAAGTCCAAAGGATAATGTCTAGACATTAGCCCAGAATGATCTGGGAAGTAATCAAGCCTTTGATCACCATGGCATGATATAACATCTTGTGGAGTTTAGAATTTTTGTGATGGCAGCAAGGGAATAATTAAGTAAATCTTAGGCGAAGTGAACCACTGCCAGCATTTGAGGCTTAAAGACTGGAGATGGGGAAGTTATTCTGTTGATTTAGATTTAAAAAATGATGGTGGTCCTGACTCACATAGTGAGTGACATTAGTGCTAATGAGGACCAAATGTCAAGAATTTGAGATTCACTGGATGTGTGAATAATGTAGAGGAAAAATCCAAAGAGGACAACCAGGTTTCTGGCTTGAGAGATTACCACTTACTCAGCTAAGGAAGGTCAGAGGAGACAGAAAATATTGTTAAGGAATGATGGTGCTGTTATAGAAAAATTTACAAATGAGTTTTTCAACATATTCCTTTGAACAGAAGCTCAACTTTCTGGTACCAAATTTAAGAACCTGTAATTTAAGTACAATATATATATCTGAAAAAAAAAAGATAATTAAAAGTGTTATTTGTCTGGCATAAGTTATTCTCATCTAAGAGAAAAAAAGGTATTGCTATTCTTTGTTACCCATTTTATTTTGGCTTAGGTGTGATAAGCTATTCTGCAACAGAAGAGCATCTGCAAGGATTTTCATTCAATCCTTCTTTCTACTTCCCAGTAATACCTAGCAGGGCTGTGGTGGTGCCAAGATTAGATCTGATTATGAGCTCTCCTGTGTTTCCATGAAACAGCAGAAAAGATTCTTACTACATAGTATGTGCATTTGCAATATACACATTTAGCAAGGAGATAAATTGAACAAAGTTAAAGACAGTTGATCTGCTGGCCTAGATATATTTGATATTCATGTAGTTCTTAGTAGAATGTTCCATGTCAAAATCTGGAAGGCAGCTGGAGAGTCATCTGCTCATATTTGCACTCATTAACAACATAACATAGCATATAGTTTAATAAAATAATAACAAAAATAATCTTCATGTGTCTTTTAAGAGTGCCTCAAAAAATGAATCTTAACTTATATAACTCTTGCCTAATTAAAACTAATTATTAAAATAGCAGTATCCCTTGAAGACATTGTAAAGCAATGCTTTATCTTAAGGAAATGGTAATGTTCTCACTGGTTAAGAGACTAGGAAATGAAAGCTGCACCCAAAAAATAAGCACTTTTAAAGTTGTAGCTCCAAGACCACAGTTGCAGAGCTCACCTAATTGTACACATGAAGGTGTTACAATAAACTGATAGAAGCAGGGAAGGGGTGAGGAAAGCTCATTTGTGGGATTACTGCTAACACAATGGTTTGGGAATGGAGCCAATTATTTTTTTATCCTATGAACTCCCCAATGTGATTACATAATTTTGGACACTGGAATAAATGAAGAACAGGGAGAGATACATACAGGATGCTTTGAGGCCTATAAGCCACACATATACTTACAGTAAATAAGATTAGTAGGCCATACATTTTTCTCTTACTTCAAATCACCTCCCATACATGTTTTACCCTTCAGCCCCAAGGAAGTTCTGTTAATTTACTAGACAAGCTATGGCCCCTTCCTTCTAGAGCATTGGCAAATGACATTATCTTTGCTGGGTGGAATGTGGTATACCACCTGGGTTCCCTTCAGCTCAGCTAAAAATTTGATATAGGTTAAATTGGATTGATTTTCTTCCACTTTCACCCATCCCTAGGCCTATTCCTAACAGAACAATTTTTAATCTCCCTCTGATTCTGAATTAGAGTGGCCTGGAACGTGTGTGCATGAGGTAAACAATTTATCTTTACTTCCTCTGGCTTTCATAATTTCATTTGATATAACATGATTATTAGAAAATTTGAGACTTGTTACTCTGAATATGTTTTTAGTGCTATTTATATTGACTTTGATGAGTTGAACTTCTGGCATGTTCTCATGTTCTTACTCCTCTTACTCCCAAATTTTTGGAAAAGCTGGTTCTAATTTTGTTATTATATTACAGTCTGAAGTGTGTAGGTGAAGTCTAGGAATTCATGGTGAGGTAAGGAGATGAAAGAACTTGTAACAGAAGAACAGAGATTAATGTTGCTACAACAATTGAAATGAAAATCTACAGTTTTACAAGCTCAGCTTTTTTGATATAACTATTACTGCAAGAGAATAATATAATGTGGCCTTCAAAGTCCTTGTTAGCTTCTTGGTTTATATGACAATATAATATTATTTCAGATAAAAGCCCCTGTTCACATTTATTTGTATCTTTCAGAGATTTGCCAATTCAGACAAAATGTCAGGTGTAATTGATATGCAAAATGCATTATTTGTACATCATTCTTAAAATTGTTATGTAACATAGGTCCTTATATTTTCATGTGAGAAGAAGGGCAATAGGTATCTAGGAAAGTAAAATATTGAGGTTAAAAAAAAAAAGCTTTGCAGCCCTAAGCATGATTTAAAAGCATTTCTTCAGGGTCTTGTTTCTTTGCTAAAAGTAATCAATACCAGAATGATGTATCCAATTGAAAATAATGTGTTAGTGAGTTTGGCCTTAAAGTATTTAATGGAAAATGTGATAAAGTCTTTTATTTTTATTGGCATAAATTACAATTTATTTTCTTTCCATCTGAGAAGTATGAAATAGCTTTTCAAAATATTTATGGAAATTATATTTCTCATCATTACATTTTTCTTTTCACAAAGGATATGAATAATGGAAAATAAATGCTAAACTTTGACATTTAATCTAAAAAAACCCATTTCATTTCCTGGATTTAATTAGGAGTGTATTGTAGGTTGTTTCATTAATATCTGCCACATCCTGATAATTGTATATATGTTCCAAAGGAGCAAATTTTACACTCCCAGTGACAGATACTTTTCAGAATAAGTTAGCTAATTACTAGAAAGTCTCTCTCTTTTTCTTCTGTTTCTCTTCAAATCAAAAGATGTGTGGTAGAAAAAGAGATCTGAAGTTTATCTAGTTTTGAGAGGAAACTTCCATTTATTTATAGAAGCCTTAACCCCAAATTAAGATGAAAGGGAGGGGAAGGGCAGGTATTGTTTTGTACAGAACATCATGCTTTCATAGATAGGCTTATATCTGTGTTTTTAGATTTTGCATTATTCATATAGGTCTACACACAGTACAGAAAGTTTGTCACACTCTATCTTTCTTTTGTATATACACTGAATGGCCAGATTATTATGATCTCTGAATGCATAATAATCTGGCCACTCAGTGTGTGAGTGTGTGTGTGTGTGTGTGTGTGTGTGTGTACACACACACACACACACACACACACACACACACACACACTAGAGGTCCGGTGCACAAAATTCATGCATGGGGGGGGGGTGTCCCCAGCCAGCCTGAACCCTCTTCAATCTGGGATCCCTCTCACAATCCAGGACTGCTGGCTCCCAACTGCTCGCCTACCTACCTTCCTGATTGCCCCTAACCGCTTCTGCCTGCCAGCCTGATCACCTCCTAACCAATCCCCTGCCAGCCTGATTGATGCCTAACTGCTCCCCTGCCAGCCTGTTTGCCCCTAACTGCCCTCCCCTGCAGGCCTGGTCCCCCCCAACTGCCCTTCCCTGCAGGCCTGGTTACCCCCAACTGCCCTCCCCTGCAGGCCTGTTTGCCCCTAACTGCCCTCCCCTGCAGGCCTGGTTACCCCCAACTGCCCTTCCCTGCAGGCCCGGTCGCCCCCAACTTCCCTCCTCTTCTGGCCTGGTCACCCCTAACTGCCCTCCCCTGCAGGCCTGGTCCCCCCCAACTGCCCTTCCCTGCAGGCCCGGTCGCCCCCAACTTCCCTCCTCTTCTGGCCTGGTCACCCCTAACTGCCCTCCCCTGCAGGCTTGATCACCCCCAACTGCCCTCCCTTGGAGGCCTGGTCCCCCGCAACTGTCCTCTCTGCTGGCCATCTTGTGGCGGCCATCTTGTGTCCACATGGGGGCAGGATCTTTGACCATATAGGGGCAGCCATCTTGTGTGTTGGAGTGACAGTCAATTTGCATATTACTTTTTTATTAGATAGGATATATATATATATATATATATATATATATATATATATATATATTAGAGGCCCAGTGCATGAATTCATGCATGGGTGGGATCCAGCCTGCCTGCTGGTCGAACTCCTGGTCAAGGGGACAATTTGCATATTAGCCTTTTATTATATAGGATATACACTGAGTGGCCAGATTATTATGCGTTCAGAGATCATAATAATCTGGCCACTCAGTGTATAGTTAGTTAAATTGGTGGTGTTTTTCCCCAATTATTACTTCTTAAGAAGCAATTTTTTTTGTTATTAGATATATCTTTAATTATTTACCATTTTGCTTTTAGTGCTACATAGAGGGTAGTAGTGTGGAATTGCAGTTACTATACAAACTTTGGGGTCAGAGGGGTTTGAGTTCATTCATAGCTTTACCGCATATTAACTGTTTTAACTAAGACCAAGGACTTACATTTTAAATATATTTCCTATCTCATTTGTATAGTGGTGTAATAGAAGTATATATATAGAAGTATATAATAGAAGTATATGTGATAATAATCACAATCTATATATATATATATATATATAGATTGTGATTATTATCACATAAAAGTATCCTAATATATAAAAACCCAGGGTCTGTAACATCCAAAACTACCAAAGGCTCAACCAACCGGAAGTCAGTGCTGGGTTGCCATGGTAACCCAGCACTGACTGCCCGCCACTGTGAGCACTGCAACCCAGCACTGACAGCCAAGGGGGCTGTGGATCAGGCCCGAAGAGAGACCTAGAGACAGAAGCAGAGTCTGATCTGTAGCCTCCATGGCAGCTGTTGATCAGTCTTTGTCTCTTTCTCTCGGGCCTCCCAGGGGACTGCTGATCAGCCCCGCCTCTCTGATCAGGCCCATTGATAGGCCCGGAGATGCTGACTGGCATAGAAGCCAACCAATCAGAACCAAATCTGAGTGAAGTGCGAGGAGCCAATGGCTGCCTAGGAGTCAGAGCTTTTGATGCTGATTGGCATAGAAACCGACCAATCAGAACCTAATCTGGGTGAACTGTGAAGGCAGAACCTAAGGTGAACTGTGAAGGCAGAACCTAAGGTGGGGGCTGAGGAGGGGTTTTAAGGGCAACAGCTGTTTGGTGTAAGGTGTAAGAAAGTGGTTCAATTTTTTAATGACCGGTTTGGCAGTATAGTACATATGGCTGGCTATCAGTCCAGATATAGGGATTATGTATTTTTGTCTGCCAAGAGCATCTTTTCCTGCTGAAAAAGGCTTCCTCCCCCCCCCCACCCCACCCCCCGCCATTTAAGCAATCCATCCTATATAATCTATCTATACTACTAAAAGGGTAATATTCTAATTAGACTGGGTCGACCAGGCATCTTCTGGACGTCCGACTTCCTTCCGGACAAAGCCATGGTGGTGGGGGTCAAGGCAGAGGCCGTTAGGGGTGATCAGGCTTGCAGGGGAGGGCAGTTGGGGGCAAGATCTGGCTGGCATGGGAGGGCAGTTGGGGGCAACCAGTCCAGCAGGGGACGGCAGTTGGGGGTGAGATCAGGCCGGCAAGGGAGGGCAGTTGGGGGTGGGATTAGGCCGGCAAGGGAGGCCAGTTAGGTGTGATCAGGCAGGCAGGTGAGTGGTTAGGAGCCACCGGTCCCAGATTGTGAGAGGGATGTCCAACCGCCAGTTTAGGCCTGATCACACAGGGATCAGGCCTAAACTGGCGGTTGGACATCCCCCAAGGGGTCCCCATTTGGAAAGGGTGTAGGCTGGGCTGAGGGAACCTCCCCCCTCCCCCGGGCATGAATTTTGTGCACTGGGCCACTAGTATTAAATACAATTATGCATTTAGCTCATAAAGCCTGGTAAGTGTTACCTACAACACACTTTTTTTGGCTTTCTGTTTTGTAATATACTGGAGATATATAGTGGAAAATCCATAAAAGTTTTTCAGTGAATTTATTTACTCACTAATGCTTCTGATTAGTTTGGGGAAGAGACAATGAAATGTTCTAAAATCCTAGCTTTATATTTTAAGCATATTCATGGGTTCATAGCTTAGGTAAGTGAACATTTAGTATAAATGTTAAGGAAAGAAAATAACTCAATTTGATTCACATATTTGTTGTAGCTTTAATATACACAGAATGCTTTATAAGGCTGTCTTTCCTTCAGGAATTATAGCCTACTGCTGGTAACAGAGAGAATAGCCAAACCAGTATTAACTTGACTCTGATTTCGTGAACTGTGGTGTCATGCAAGTGCTGTAGTACTTTAAAGAATGAGGAAAGGCATTCTTGGTGTAGGATGGGGATAGGGAAGAGGGGAGGATAATGTGATACCTTAACTAACTCTTGAAAAAAATCCCTAGGATCATTTGCAAGCACAGATGGGAGGTGCTAGAGGAAAGAGGATGTTCCCTAATTGAATTATGTGTGAACAACATTATAGCTGGAGAAAATTAAGACATTTTCATCAGACAACGAACAGTCTAGTTCAGTGGTCGCAAACTCATTAGTCAACAGAGCCAAATATCAACAGTACAACGATTGAAATTTCTTTTGAGAGCCAAATTTTTTAAACTTAAACTTCTTCTAACGCCACTTCTTCAAAATAGACTTGCCCAGGCCGTGGTATTTTGTGGAAGAGCCACACTCAAGGGGCCAAAGATCTGCATGTGGCTCGCAAGCCGCAGTTTACCGACCACGGGTCTAGTTTAACTAACAATAAGAATATGAGGAAAGAAGTAGTGAGCCAGAAAGTTTGAAAGAGAGGTTGTAAGTATTTTGTAGGGAGTCTTAAATGTCAGGGTGAGACTTTGTACATAATTTTGTCTGTGGTTGGGATTCTTTGGAAGCTCCCGATCAGCGTTGCAGTTTAGAACCTGTGAGGATTTTGTGGGAAATGTTAGGGCAGAGAGGGACTTGAAAGTGGAGAGATCAGTTAGGTTCTTACTGTAGGGCAGAAGGTAATGAGTGCCTGAACCTGGGAGATAGCAATAGGGATGGAAAGAAGAGGGGTGATATGAGAAATGCACAGAGATGGAACTTGCAGTGCCTGGCTACTAATTGGATGCAAGAGGTGAGGATGAGGGAAGAATCAAAGATGCCTAGGTGACTGGGTGGTACCATAGACAGGATTAGAATTCAACAGGAAGCTTTGGTTTTTAATGGAGGGGGAAATGGTGAGTTTGGTCCAGGAAATATTGAGTTAGTGGTATAAGTGTGAAGCAAGCTCTAACATATGAATCTAAATATCAAAAGAAAAGTAATTGCTAGAATAGAAGTTAGGAATTTTCAGCATAATGGTGATAGTTAAAACCAATGGCATTTATGAGATTGCTAAAGCAGAGAAGAGACTGGGCAAGGAGATACCCTGGGGATACACTTACATTTAGAGAAGGCAAAATTATAAACTACTGAAGGTGATCAAATTATAGTTTGGTACAATTGGTAAATTGAAAGGAAATGCCAAACTTTTCTTATGCCTTGCTCTTCTAGCAGCTTCCTCTAATGCTAATCCACAGAAAATTCATCCATACATAATAAGATGATAGAAAAATGAGAAAATGAAAGTGTTTTTGAGTCTCATTGATAAATTAGTGAAACATCTTTCTCAAATACTTGATATATAAGTAGAGCAAATAATAGAGGATTAGGTTTATGAGTATATATGATTGTATTGAGAAAACATGACTAAATTTAAGTGAATTTCTTCTACTTTTGTTGCCTGCTTCTTTGATCATTGGTTAATTGTAAATCATCAGGCTACAGTAGTGCTAGTGTGAACACTCATTAAAAGTATATAATAACATTTTAAAATGTTCATTTCTGTAAGGTTGTAATACTTGTTGAGATTAATAGAAAAACACTGGGATAGTTTTTATTAATTTCAGAGAGGAAGGTAAAGGAGAAGAGAGATAGAAATATCAATGATGAGAGAGAATCATTGACTGGCTCTCTCCTGCAAGCTCCACACTGGGGATCGAGCCCACAACCCGGGCATGTGCCCTGACCACGAATTGAACCATGACCTCCTGGTTCATAGGTCAATGCTCAACCATTGAGCCACATCAGCTGGGCAAAACACTGGGATTTTTTTCTTTATCAGACTTGGGAATTAACAATTAAACTAAATGTTATACATTGTAATAAGCTTTAAGTGGATGGCTCTAAGTATCTTTATAGAGTATAGCAAAAAAAGTGAAGACTTATTTAAATACTTAAATCATTTTAATATATAAGAATTATACTCTGGCCTGGCCAGAATGGCTCAGTGGTTGAGTGTTGACCTATGAATCAGGAGGTCATGGTTTGATTCCTAGTCAGGGCATAGGTTGCCGGCTCCATTCCCAGTGTGGGGTGTGGCAGGAGGCAGCAGATCAACGATTCTCATCATTGATCTTTTTATCTCTCCCTCTCCCTTCCTCTCTGAATCAATAAAAATATGTTTTTAAAAAAGTATTATACTCTGGGAAAATATTTGTTATTAATGATATGTTTTTTAAAATATGAAAACATGAATTAACTTTATATGCAACATATTTTCTTAGCCACAAAAATAATTATATCCACCTTAATTACTTTGTTAAAAAGAAAACCATTAAAACTTTTATTCTCTAAAAATCTTAGGGATTAATAAACAAATTGAACTCTTATTTTTATTAGAAACTGTCTTGTAAAAGTAATTTATTTCCACAGTTTCACTTCTGAAAGGGAAATTGTACCCTTTGTTTACCTAATATTTATAAATTTTGTTTCATCTATATTAAATAATATGATTATTTATAGCAGTAGAAAAATGTGATTATTTATAATTGGAAGATATTATTTGAATGGCCTATGAAGATATCTGTTTTGTTGGTTTATTCCTTACCTAATAAAAAATATTTTATTGTTCCTGTTAGACAAATTTGTTTACTATCTTAAAATAAACATCTATGACCCCATAGTATTGTTGAAGAGCTGTATGTCTGAGATCTGGATTTGCATTTACCTCATTTTTAGTTGACCTACATATGCCCAGTACATATCCATAGACTTACATGTAATTATGTTTGAGATTTAAATAGTAGAAATGGTTAGGGGTGACCCATGAATAGAACTCTATTTTTATTATTTACTTTTTTATTGTTAAAGCTATTATATATGTCTCCTTTCCCCCCATTGACCTCTCCCTGGCCTTTCCCACCCCTCACCACATGCTCTCACCCCCTACTGTCTGTGTCCATGGGTTATGCTTATATACATGCTTACAAGTCCTTTAGTTGATCTCTTACCCTCCCCCCTCCCCTGCTTTCCCTCTGGGGTTGGACTAGACCACCAACTTACACCATTCACAAAAATAAACTCAAAATGGATAAAGGACTTAAAGGTAGGACAGAAAACCATAAATATCTTAGAAGAATTTATAGGCAGCAAAATATCAGACATGTGTCATAGCAATATCTTTACAGATACAGGTCCTAAGACAATGGAAACGAGGGAGAAAATAAACAAATGGGACTACATCAAAAAGCTTCTGCACAGCAAAAGAAACCATCAACTAAATGACAAAAGAGCCCACTGCATGGGAAAACATATTTACCAATGTTATATCCGATAGGGGTTTAATCTCCAAATTTATAGGGAACTCATACCACTTAACAAAAGGAAAATAAACAATCCAATGAAAAAATGGGCAAAGGACCTAAATAGACACTTTTTGAAAGTGGAAATACAGAAGGCCAAGAGACATATGAAAACATGCTCCAACTTCACTAATCAATGGAGAGATGCAAATCAAAATGACAATGAGGTACCATCTCACACCTGTCAGAATCTCTATCATCAACAAATCAACAAACGACAAATGGGAATGCAGACTGGTGGAAAACAGGATGGAGTTTCCTCAAAAATTAAAAATGGAACTCCCATTTGACCCAACTTCTAGGAATATACCCCAAGAAAGCAGAAACACCCATCAGAAGGGACATATGCACCCTGTGTTCATAGCAGCACAATTACAATAGCTAAGATTTGGAAACAATCTACCATAAGGGCCCATCAGCAGATGAGTAGATTAGAACTCTACTTTAGATGTAAATTCTTAAAAATTTTATTTGTTTTGTGTTGTAGTTCAGAGAATGTGGAATTTGTATAAGATGTTGCTGTCAATTAAAAGAAAACTTATTAATTGAATATTTCAAGGCTTGTTTTTTTTGGTTTACGTTGTTCATGATACATAATGGTTATTTATTTAGTTTCCTTATAAGATTGTGATGCAGATTTTGACTTAGGGGGCCATGTGGCAAGTGTGTTTTGGTAAGAGCTTTGGTAGTCTCATTTTCTGGCCCTGCGGAATTGGGCAGCTTCATCTCTTAAATTCCTGGCACCCATGCTGTGTTCTGTTAAACTGTGGCAGTTGTCTTAGTTTGGTTCTCATTACCATGTACTTCTCACCTTTTTTGCCTTTCTAACGCCCAGTCATATTTTAGTTCTTGGCACTTGGGGTATGTGAGGCAGTGTAGTTTAGTAATTAAGAGGATGGTTTCTTGGGCCAATGCCTGACTCCTCCACTTGCTAGATGTGTGACTCTTCCATGCCTCCCTTCTCTTATTTTATTTATTTATTTTTCTTCCATTTTTAAAAATTGTCTATAGTTTTACATATGTCTCCTTTTTCCCCAATTGACACCCCCCCCCAGCAATTCCCACCCTGGGCAAGCCCTCATTGCCCCAGTGCCTGTGTCCACTGGTTATGTGCTGGGGTTCTTGTCCCAGCATTATGAAGGGTTTTCAGCAATCTGGAGAAAGGAGCTGCATGTAGATTCAATAAGGAGTCCAAGGACGAAAGATAATTTTGGAAGGCATTGGGGGTCAGAGGAGCTTCTGCTAAAGGAGCTAAAGACTTCCTCCTTGACTCAGGATCCCGTGCTATTTATTAACACAATTTGTCCTAAGGCAAGGTGGAGACATATACTTCAAAGGGTAAGGTTTCAAAGGGTAGGGTTTACAGAAGCATTGTCAGATTTAGGAATAGCCTACAGCTGTTCAGGTGTTTGGTCAACAGGAGGCAATAACATGTAGATTAAAATGCCCTGAGCTGTCTGGCAGAAAGCAATCCTATTTAGGTTTGGGGGAGATGCTTTTTAGTCATTTCACATGATTCATCCCTACTTACATGCTGGAATTGACTTCTGGCAGTTATGCTAATATGCATGCATACAAGTCCTTTGGTTGCTCTGTCCCCGAACCCCTCCTCCCCACCATTTGTCTCTGGATCTATTCTTGTTCTTCAAATTATGTTGATCATTATATCCCACATATGAGTAGGATCATGTGATATTTATCTTTCTCTAACTGGCTTATTTCACTTAGCATAATGCTCTCTCTCCAGTTTCATCCATGCTGTTGCAAATGGTAAAAGTTCCTGCAAATGGTAAAAGTTCCTTCTTTTTTATAGCGGCATAGTATTCCATTGAGTAGGTGTACCACAGTTTTTTAACTCACTCTTCTGCTGATGGGCACTTAGGCTGTTTCCAAATCTTAGCTATTGTAAATTATGCTGCTGTGAACATAGGGGTGCATATATCCTTTCTGATTGGTGTTTCTGGTTTCTTGGGATATAGTCCTAGAAGTGGGATTACTGGGTCAAATGGGAATTCCATTTTTACCTTTTTGAGGAAACTTCATACTGTCTTCCAGAATAGCTGCACCAGTCTGCATTCCCACCAGCAGTGTACAAGGGTTCCTTTTTCTCCACATCTTAACCAGCACTTGACATTTGTTGATTTGTTGATGATAGCCATTCTGACAGGTGTGATATGGTATCTCATTATTGTTTTGATTTTATCTCTCAGATGATTAATGAAGTTGAGCATGTTTTCATATGTCTCTTGGCCTTCTGTATGTCCTCTTTTGAAAAGTGTCTGTTTAGATCTTTTGCCCATATTTTGATTGGATCATTTATCTTCCTTTTGTTAAGTTGTATGAATTCTCTGTAAATGTTGGAGATTAAACCCTTATCTCAAATATCATTGGCAAATATGTTCTCCCATGTAGTGGGCTCTCTTGTTGTTTAGTTGATGGTTTCTTTTGCTCTGCAGAAGCTTTTTATTTTGGTGTAGTCCCATTTGTTTATTTTTTCCTTAGTCTCCATTGCCCTGGGAGCTGTGTCTGTAAAGATATTGCTACAAGCCGAAACCGGTTTGGCTCAGTGGATAGAGCGTCAGCCTGCGGACTGAGGAGTCCCAGGTTCGATTCTGGTCAAGGGCACGTACCTTGGTTGCGGGCACATCCCCAGTGGGAGGTGTGCAGGAGGCAGCTGATCCATGTTTTTCCCTCATCGATGTTTCTAACTTTCTATCCCTCTCCCTCCCTCTCTGTAAAATATCAATAAGATATATTTTAAAAAAAAGATATTGCTACAACATATGTCTGCTATTTTTCTGCCTATGGAGTCTTGTAGGATTTTTATGGTTTCCCACTTACATTTAAGTCCTTTATCCATTTTGAGTTTGTTTTTCTGTATGGTGTAAGTTGGTGGTCTAGTTTCATTTTTTGCATGTATCTGACCAAATTTTCCAGCACCATTTATTGAAGAGACTATCTTGACTCCATTGTATGCTTTTTCCTCCTTTGTCAAATATTAATTGAGCATAATGGCTTAGGTCTATCTCTGGGTTCTCTGTTCTGTTCCATTTGTCTATATGTCTGTTCTTGTGCCAGTAGCAGGCAGTTTTGAGTACCGTGGTTTGGTAATATAGCTTGATATCTGGTATTGTGATCCCTCCAACTTTCTTCTTCTTTCTCAGGATTGCTGTGGCTATTTGGGTTCTTTTTTCATTCCAGATGAATTTTTGGAGAGTTTGTTCTAGATCTTTGAAATATGCCGTTGGTATTTTAATGGGGATTGCATTGAATCTGTAGAGTGCTTTGGGTAGTATGGACATTTGAATGATGTTGATTCTACCAATCCATGAACATGGTCTATTATTTTTCATATAGTACTGATAGCAATAATAACTCACAGGGTTGTTTTAAATGAGTTAATACACATCAGTTAACTAGTAAATATTGTAGCATGCAGTTGGCAATCAGTGTTAATGAGTTGGTTTTTTGTTTTTCTGTTCTGTTTTCTCCTTTTCTATATTCACTGATGTCACTTCCTCTAGGAAACCTTCCTTGATCTCTGGAGGTTGAGTTAGGGCAACACTATTATACCTTGCCTGTTTCCTCATCTTGGACTCTCTTTAAAAACAAAGGCTGTGTCTTTCACCTTTAAATTCTAAGCGACTAGAATTGAGCATGCTATATGGAAGGTACTCATATTTGTTCAATGAGCATTTTAATTAGCGGGATTTTGGAGATATGTGCTATTGTGTGGTGATTTTTATTAACATAATAATAACCTCTACATAAATGACCAGGCAAGTTGTAACAGAAGTCATGGAACTGAAAAGCCCGAGACCAAGATGCTAAGATTTTGGAAACTTGTGGTTTATTTATTCTGTAGTGAGCTTCAAGAAAATGCTCTTGGCCCTAGATGATTTGGCCCAGTGGATAGATCATCAGCCTGCAGACTGAAAGGTCCTGGGTTTGATTCCAGTCAAGGGCACATGCCTGGGTTGTGGGCTTGATCTCCAATAGGGGGTGTGCAGGAGGCAGCCAATCATGATTCTCTCTCATCATTGATGTTTCTGTCTCTCTCTTCCTGTCCCTTCCTCTCTAAAATCAGTAAAAATATAGTTTGTTAAAAAGAAAAGAAAATGCTCTTGGATAGGTGTACAAGGTTAGGGTAGGGTCCATGGGATGAATGGAAGGATCACACTTCGTTAACTCTGTTTTATGCAATATCTCCTGATTCATTTCTGTCTCATCAACTTATTTCTGCTGATGTTGTAGCAAGGAAACTCAATAGTAAAATAGGCTTACTTTGATGGAGAGATGCAGACACCCATACACCTCTCCACAGCTGTAGCTCACTGTTTAACATGCTGAGCTGCTATGGCTTCTGTCTGTGTTTCTCAAGTAGAGAACATATGGGGTCAGAAAGGAGTCATAATAGATTTCACGAAAGGAGGCAGACTTAGGGAGGGATGGATAACTGACAATCTAGAAGCTTTATGAATATTTAAAGTTTATGGTCATTGTATCCATTTCTAAATAACATTCTAATTTGTTCCATTTTTGTTATTGATATTCAACAGATCTGCATTCCATTATTTCTATCCTATGTCTGTGGGTTACTAACTTAACTCTCTATTCTTAATACATCTTATGAATTCTGCCTATGTCTCCTGGGTTACTTGCCAATATATTATGTATATTGAACACACAGAGTGTATCTATCCTATTTGTTTCTTGTCTCTGTAGCAGATTGAAGATTCTCAGTTAAAACAGCAAATACGCATTGCATGTGTTATCATTAGGCTAACCATATGTCCTGGTTGTCCCAGAGAGACTGGTGTACACCTGTTGTCCTGCAGTCATCCCTAAGAGTATTCTCTTTCATTCTCAAAAGTGTCCTGATTTGGTTGATAATGCATATAGTCACCTTAGCATTAATCCACCATCTGCTACTTGTAGAACTATGTAAATTGAGGTAAGTTATATAATATCCCATCTATAACATAAGTGGATTGGCTGTTATTTGTAAAGCCCTTGCCAAATCTAAGATTCTTTGACATTTATGAGAAATATTTAAAGCTTTTTACTTTCTTGAGTCTATTCACATGATTACTACCCTGAAGACAAGTGCATTTTCCCATTAAAAATAGATCTAAATAGAAGTTGAATATAAATATATGCATTAACTGCTTTGAAATGTGTGAAATTACAGTTTTAATTTATACTTGGGGCGACATATCTGAGACACTGTGACTGTCGACTTAAAAGTTGAAAAACTAAAAGCACTTTTATTAACTTCTTTTTAAATGGAGTATATTAAAGGCTTTGAAATCATTGTATGTGGTTTTAAAAATATTTTACAGCTGTGTGTTCAACCTATGCATATATTCCTTTTCTGTACATTGAATTAAATAGTTGGCAAGGAATACTGGTTTCTGAGGAGGTAATGATTTTAGTTTTCATGATGATATATTTCCAGGTGTTCCTGAGCCAGTTCTGTAGGATTTTGAGAAAAATGGGAATTAAAGCAAATCAGATCTCTAGCAACAGATTTGGTTATCACCTATAGAGAAAAAAGAAAAAATGCATCATTGTGTGAATTGTTCTAGAAGGGTTAGTGTGGATGTGGAGGGAAGGGAAGAAAAATCTGGATAGCGTTTCTGTTTTGCTGGTCAGTTATTCCTTGGGTCTTTCAAGACTGATCACTAAAAATTTTACAGTAGAGTAACTGGGTGTGCTCCCCCCTCAACAACAACAAAATCTTCCAGAATATATGGGTATCTGAATTGTTTTTAGAGCAACATTGCTTATTTCAGAGTGTGTGTGTTTTTTATGGCTAGAAAATTCCATGGCTGGGTGTTGAGTTTGGTGAACAGACTGTGGGAAGACAGATTTTGTCTTTTGGAATTTGGCACTTATGATGTGATCCAGTTTAAAAAGGATGGGATTAATACATTTATTCATTATTCAGGTCTCCCTGCACCCTGCCTAGATGATCTGATACTACTGGGCTACTTGGCAGCGGGGGTGGGGGGGTGGAGGGTGGGGGGTAGGGGGAAGGCTGAGAGTTGGGGGATGGTACTGCCAGCTTGCTGGGTACCACAATAATTTTAAAAATATCAAGAAATTTGATAGGTGATTAAATAACTTGGCTTCATGGAAACTTCCTCATTTTTGTAGGTTTATGAAGAGATGAGCCATGAAACTGTATTGATCTGTGTATTATTGGCAGTTTCTAGGAATTGTTCTAAGTATAGTAGATGGCAACACTTGGCGCTTAAATGTATTAGGGAACTTACCACACTATCGTTTTATAGTTATGTATATATCTGTCTTTTCCTCCTTACTTGGTTATAAAATTCTTGAGATAAGGAACTGTATTTGCCAAGATTCTTAACATTATGGCTCATGGTACTTACTCAATAAATATTTCTTTAATTGTATGTTAATTATAATGCACATAGCAAAGTATTTATGATCTGTAGATTACCATCTATGAAAGCAGGAAGTAGCTAAGTATCGCCATGCTTGTATGACATATCATGATGAGACTATTAAGGAAATAAAAGAAAAGAAAATGAGCGTGCTTATTTTTGTTGATGGTTTTTTGTTGTTGTTTGTTAATCCTCAACTGAGGATTTTTTTCCATTGATTTTTTTTTTTTTTTTTTTTTTTTTTTTTTTAGAGAGAGGGAAGGGAAGGGGAGAGATAGAGAGAGAAACATCGATGTGAAAGAGGCATATCGATTGGTTGTCTCCTGCTCGCACCACAGTGAGGGCCAGGAATTGAGCCTGCAACTGAGGTATGTGCCTTCACTGGGAATCCAGCCTGAGACCCTTCAGTCTGCAGGCTGGTACTCTAACCACTGAGCAAAGTGGCTAGGGCAAGTGTGCATGTTTGCACACATGTTCTTTCACAGGCCTGAATCTTTAAAATAATCATATGCTTTGCTCCCACCTCTACCCTGCAGGAGACAAGTTTTCTCCTAGTCTAACTTGCACTGCATTAACAGCTGCCATTGACTTGTTTGCTTCTGGGCCTTTGGGAAGCTGCTCACTAACTCCCTTGGGGATGTTGAGGGGAGGAGGGCAGGAGAAAGGTGAGTGTTTGCATCATTCTGTGGCAGCCTCAGGGGTTCATTCAAGAGCCTTAGTGGCTTGCAGTGGTGAGAGCAGTGAACAGCCCTCCACATGGAAAGACATCCCAATTAAAGCATTTCATTTCCTTCATTCAGCAAACTTTTATTATGAACCCACTGTGTGTAAATAAATGGCTCTGTTTAGATAAAGAATAGAAATCTGAATATTTCACTCTGACTTGGGAGGAAATTATAAATCAATGGATAAAATATAAAATGAAGCCCAGAGGAGGGCAGGCTGATTTAAATCATCATTTGGGATGCTCGTTGGAGTAAAATTCCCATGTGTGATGAACTCTTTACTTTTCTAATAGTACGCCTAATATTTCTTTATGTCTGCATGATTTTGCCCTTTATTTTTGAGCAAAACAGACAGTTCCTTTTATGCTCCTGTATATTTTTGTTATACTGTGGAAGTATTATTGTCACCTCCCATAACTTAACTTTAAAGTATGTAATATAGTGTCTGTGTTTTAAATGAAGGTGATATGTCTTCTACTACATGCATGTAAAGTAAGGAAAGGATCATTTTGATTCTCGGAGTATATTACCGATTTCATTTCTTTCAGTCTGTTTTATAGTTAACAAGCTAAAACAAAGTATTTGGCCGAGTTGATGATCTTTTCCCTTAGGAGAGATCTTGGAGGTAGAAGGTGTACCTTGATTTATGTGAAGGTCACCAGTTTACACTGAGTATGTGGAGAAGGGAGGCAGTCAGACATGCTTGGCTGCATCGAGACAGGAAAAGTCTTGGGTTTATGGCCAGAGCAGCTTTTGGTATCTCTGAAGTTAGAATGAAAGCTTGTATGACTTGGAGTGAGAAAAAAGTTTTTCAGCAAGATCATTAATAACGTGGGACTCGGCTTTTCAAGTTACAATTAGCTGCTCAACAGCTGTGACCTTCAAGAGCTACTCGTTATTGTTGTGCCTGATTTTTCACTCCCACTCTGAGCTCTTTTCAGAAATAGTTTCTCTGACATCATTGACCCTGGGTCAGCATGAGAAATGGCTCGTCAAGCACTCATGTGTAAGTCTTGTTTCTGCAGGATGCTGTTTGTGTGTGTGTGTGTGCGCGCGCGGCTGTGTCTAAGGAAATCAGTGCATGTTTAATGTCTCATTATAAATCCAGCTATTTGGTCAGATCCCAGTTAGGATGTGATGCCTGTTCAATGAAAGGGCGCTCCTGGGAGTAGCAAGAGGATTTAGTGGCCTCAACAACAGAGTAAAACTGATGGTAACACAGGCTCGATTTTATATAGATGTTTCAAAAAAACGCTCTTGGTACACATGCTTGCCAAACTCTGTCATGCACTGTGTAGCATCTCAGCGGATCAGCAGGGATTTTCAACATGCTGTGTGTTTGGCATACACTGCAGCCCAAGGAGAAAGTGGGGATTAGAGCAACTGTAGTGAAGTATGAAATGAAAGCTCAGCTGGAGAAGGAGGACTAGATTATGTTCAGCTTCTTTGCCTTAGTTCCTTAAGAACATGGGGCTCTCAGGAAAAAGGGATCTGCTTTCTCAAGGTGTAGTTCATCATCTCTACATTCTGAAAGGAGGCTTAATTAGGAAAAAACTATGTGTCATGAAACAAAGAATGAGCAAATCGACAAGAAGGTTGATAGAATGTGTTATCAATAAGGACTTTTCTGGCCAATTAGGTCTCGGAATTAAATCTGTAGTCTTTGGGAAGTCTTGTCAGTGCCATGCTTATATGATGAAGCTTTCAACATGCGGTCTTGGCAGTTTCAACCTAAGCTTTCAAACATGTGAAGTCATCTTGATGTGGTGAATGGAACCTCTGGGTATAGGACAAGGCGTTCTGGCATCTACTTCTGACTCATTTCCTTCCTAGCCACGTGATCCAGGGCAGAGACAGGACCTCTGCCCTGTGTGCTTCTGAGTTCTGTTTGTGAAAACGATGGGATTAGGTTAGAGTTGAAAGCTATGTCAGATTCTTGGGAAACTACAATTCTTGGAATTGTAATTATTTCTCTTACTCGGTTGGCGCATTTGTACTTCCCTGTCACGTTCATTTTAACTTTCCTCACTAGAGCCACTATTACTAGCCTCCGTGACCTTAGCTTCTCTACCAACACTATGATTTGTTTGCCATTTCTTTTTAAAAAAAAATATATTTTATTGATTTTTTTACAGAGAGGAAGGGAGAGGGACAGAGAGTTAGAAACATCAATGAGAGAGAAACATCGATCAGCTGCCTCCTGCACACCTCCTACTGGGGATGTGCCCGCAACCAAGGTACATGCCCTTGACCAGAATCGAACCTGGGACCTTTCAGTTCGCAGGCCGACGCTCTATCCACTGAGCCAAACCGGTTAGGGCTGTTTGCCATTTCTTATATTACGTGTTAGGTTATCTATTTTTTTTTTTTTTTGTGTGTGTGTGTGTTTTATGTCCCTGTTCATGAATTTTCTAAGAGTAAGGTTTCTAAAGTATGGCTTTGTATTCAAATATCCAGTAAGGTTCTCTTAAAAAAATAACTTCATAATGATGAATTGAAACCATCATTGATACTTTTAGCAAAAAAGTAGTTACAGATGAACAACAACTACAGCAATAGCAATAGCTTACTAATTTAAAATGTACTACGTACCGGGTATACTTTTTAAGCACTTTACATATATTAACTTATCTCATCTACATAACCAACCTATGAGGTCGGCAGCATTATTGTTCCAAGAGGAACGCGAGGCGCAACAAAGCTAAATGACTTGTCCAAAGTCATTGTGGAATTAGGATTTGAACCCAGGCAATCTGCCGCAAAGTCTGAAGTCATTACCACCATGACGTATTTTAAAACAGTCATACCGAGTGGAATACAATGGACTTTCCTCAAGGCCTCTCGGATTCCCATATAGGTTAGACATTAGCATTATTAAACACATTCCTAAAACTGGATGAAATATAGCAAAATCTTGAGGGAGGAAATTTGAGTAAACAGCACAATTGTCCCATTAAATTCATTGAAGATAAACCTGAATTTAATGCCTAGGTTAATATTTTAAAGGATATTTAAAAAAAAGATTTGTTCTGTGCATACTGGAAGTCTGTCACTGATATCTACAAAGGATTAGTGACAGAAAGGGGCATCCTTGGGTGTAGAGAAGAAGGTGAACTACACAGCATTTTATTACTAGACTTTTATCAAAGGTTACATTTGGTATAAGGCAGTGGTCGGCAAACTGAGGCTCGCGAGCCACATGCGGCTCGCGAGTCGCGGTTTGCTGCTCTGTTGACTAATGAGTTTGCCAACCACTGGTATAAGGCATAATCCCACAAAGGAAAACAAAATAGCCACACACCTTCCTTCCCCTCATAATTAGGATCAGCTGGACTGGATGGGGAGGTAATGACCCAGAGGCCTGGTAAGCAGAACCCAAGGAGGACATTGTTATCACAGGCAGAGTGAGAGAAGAGGCAGCTCCGAAGTTCACAGAAACTGCCAGCAGCCCCGAGAGTCCTAGGAAATAAAGGGCCGGGGCAAGATGGGCAGAAGGAGTTCATGGCCCCAGCAGCAAAGAGAAAAGCACAGCAGCAGCTTGTCTGCTCATTGGGGCGCTCTTTATTTGCTTCACCCCCGGTGAGAGTTCATCCTGAGAGCACCTGGCCAGCAGGTGAGAATAACTGGAAACAGCTGGCTGTTAGTGCGGGCAGGGGTAGAGCAGATGCTATTTTTCTGGTAGAGTTTTTAGTTTTTCCTGACAGCTGGGTAGGTCACAAGTAGTTTACTCTTTCAGCCACATGTTGTAAGGGTCCTTCTTCTCCTCTCATGCCCATCGTCTGTGTTTCTAGTCCTTCAGGGCTGATGGGTCTAAGGAAATATACGTAAAGGATTGGGAATGAAGTACTCATAATCTTCAGTAAGGTTCATTTGCTCCCATCTCATAGCTAAACTCCAAAGTCATCTTGACAGGAAGCTGTCATTGGAGAGAAGACAGCTCGCAAGAAAGCTGGAAGGAGTGTGAGCTCTGTTCAGCTGCCTACCTGGGGAGCAGCGCCTCTGAGCATTTCCAGAGGGAGCTCTCTGCTCAAAGAACCACAGTAGGTGATGACCCAAGTTCCCTTGAGCCTCTAAGTGTGGCCTTCCTTTTAAACAATCTGTAGAGAAAGCTAACCAACCAGGCAAATGGATGTATTGAGCCTTAGACATATGTACAGTAGTATTTCAGTAGCTGAGCTGGTTGAGTTTCTGAAACCACTTTGGATTGTTTTAGTCTGTTCGTGTCTGTGAACTATTGGTGAGACTGTGCTGTGAGGTTGTGGCAAATTCATCCAAATTATATAAAACCCTAATGACCAGAAGTAGTCCAAGAGAGTTTGCTTTCTTCTCATAATTTTTTTATATAAGTGAATTATATAGAGTAAATAAAGGTGACTCTATGAAATTAAGAATGTGCTTTGAATCTGGATATTCTCATGAAACGTTTAAGCTAGAAGGAACATTTGAGATCACATCTATCATCCAATTATTTACTAATGAGGAAACTTGCCCAAAAGTTTCAAATAACTTCATCGTAGTTAATGTGCTGACCACACTAATGGAGCTCAGTTCCATTGCCAATCAGGTTTTACAGTTTCTTTATTGTGAATACATCACAATAAAACAGTGTTCGAAAGTGTTTTACAATAGTTACAGTCGTATGATAGCCTCTTAGAATAATTTACTTTATGTGCTCTCTATTTTGTGGCATTTCATTGTTGTATATTAAGAGACTTCTTGCATAATACAAATATATATTATAGAAGTGGCATTATGCTTTCTCACCATTTCCTCACCTCATGTTCTCTCTTCAATCAACTTTAATCCTGCACTCTTTGCTACAACTACACTAAGACTGCTTTTATTAACTTGTTCGAATATTTCCATTTTGCCAAATCTAGTGTTTGTTTCTTCTATCATTATCTTAATTGACTTCTCAGTAGACACCCCGATCCCATGCACCTGCTTTTTCCTGTTTCTTCTATTTTAGGACCTCAGGCACACATAATTTAGTTTACTTCATTTCTCATATTATCACTCTTCCCAGTTTGTTCAATCTTTCTTTCTATTTTTTTATTTTTATTTTTCTCTGTGGTAGGCAGAATAATGCCCCTCCCCTCAATGATGTCCATATTCTAATCCCTGGAACTTGTGAATATGTTACTTTAGATGCCAAAGGCGACTTTGCAGTTGCAATTAAATTAAGGACCTTGCCAGGTAGGCCCAAGGTAATCCTAGGAGCCTTAAAAGTGGAAGGTGGGGGACAAAAGGGATAGTCACAGGGAGGTGGAAGAAAAGCGCAAAGAGATGCAACATTTGTTGGCTTTGAAGACGAAGGAACAGGGCCTCTGGAGGCTAGAATTCTCATATAGAGTCTCCAGAAAGAATCACAGCCCTATTGACTCCTTCATTTTGAGCTAAAGAGCTGTAAGGTAATATTTGTCTTCTTGAAAACCTTAGTTTCTGGTAATTAGTTACTGTAGTGTTAGAAAACTAATATCCTCCTTTCTCATACTCATTTCACATGCTAATGTATCTAAGGTATATTATTTCAGTCATAATTTCAAAGTTTACTTAAATAAACCTGTATCGTTAAAAAGTAGAAAATGTTTTGTTTTTTTATATATATACATAAATACATAGGTTGTATTGTGCTATTCATCTTATCTGTTTATTGATTTTTCACTAAGTGCTGTTATTGAGTTCTATTCATATCATTATAATGTTTGCTTAGTGATTCTAACTGCAGTCATGTGATGCTGACTACAGTCACCTGCTTCATAATGGTTTTTCACTCAGTGACAGACCACACATAGCATGGTGTTATACCGTTAGCCTAGGTGTGTACTAGGTACATGTAGTACACATCTAGGTTTGTATAGGCTCTGATGTTCCCACAAGCAGGAGAACTACTAACAACACATTTCTCAGAAATGTGTTAAGCAGCACATGACTATACATCATATTCTATTATTTGAGTAATCCATAGCTTCATTATATTTCATTATATGCATACACTGCATTTTACCAATCTAGTATTCTAGTTACTCTGTCCGCTCATATTAGTCCATCACATGTATGTTTCATTCCTCATTTATCCAGTGATGGATACTTAGGATGCTTCAAATTCTTTATTTTAAATCCTCATCCCAGGCTATTTGTTCCAATGGGAGAGGGAGGAGAGAGAGAGGAGAGAGAGGAGAGAGAGGAGAGAGAGGAGAGAGAGAGAGAGAGAGAGAGATTGATGTGAGTGAGACGTATCGACTGTTTGCCTCATGCATCACCCCGACTGGGATCAGGGATCAAACCTGCAACCAAGTACGTGTCCTTCACCGGGAATCAAACATGAGACCCTTCTGTCCTCGAGCGGAGGCTCTACTCACCAAGCCAAACCATCCAGAGCATTCAGATTCTTTATGATCAAAGACAATGTGCCAGACATTGTCCAAGATGCCTCTTTGTGGATCATTTTGAGACTTTCCTTGGGAATATAGTTTGGAGCAGATAGCACACATAGGTAACTTCACTAAACATTGACAAATTGCTTTTCAGAATGGCTGCAACAGTTTTCACTTGAAGAAACAGGTGAGGAGAGCCTCCCTTTATTCTTAGCTTCCCCAAAGCCAGATGGTAAAAGCCAGCTTTCTGATTTTGTCTGCCTGAGAGATACTAACTGGTATCTCATTGTTTTAATGAGCATTTCTCTGACTACTAGTGAGATTGAACACCCTCCTTCAATACTAATTAGCTGTTTGGATAGCTTCTGTAAATGGGCTCTTTACCTATTTTTCTCTTAGGTTCTTTTCCCCGGGTAGGTTGTAAGAACTCTATATTAATCCTTTGCCATTTACAATTGTGGAAATATCTTCTTCCTGTCTGTTACCCTCTAGAAAACTTTGGGCAGAGATCTTCCATTGAGATAGGATATTCCACTTTCTCCCTTTTGTTTTATGACTTGCAGATGTGTTAGAAACCATTCCTCACCTAGTCATTTATATTTTACCTTTTGCCTTTAGAATTACAAGTCAAATGCAAGTAGATTAACTTGAAGTTTTTATATAGCATGAATTAGAAAAACAACATTTTGAGATGTATTGAGTCATTTAAAATACACATTATGTCACCTAGTGCAAGCTCTAGCTAGTGGCTTGTGATGTTAACATCTCTATGACAAACATAGCTTCTTTATTCTATTTCACTGGTTCATTAGCCCATATCTAATCCAGCATGCCAGAGTGGATTTGCAATATTGCTTAATACCTACAGGAACAAGTTCCCTTTTTTAACTCTTTTTCAAAATTAGTTTAATTTTTTTAAAAATATATTTTATTAATTTTTTACAGAGAGGAAGGGAGAAGGATAGAGAGTTAGAAACATCGATGAGAGAGAAACATCAATCAGCTGCCTCCTGCACACCTCCTACTGGTGATGTGCCCGCAACCAAGGTACATGCCCTTGACCTGAATCGAACCTGGGACCTTTCAGTCCACAGGCCGACGCTCTATCCACTGAGCCAAACCGGTTAGGGCAGTTTAAAAAATTTTTAAACCAGATTGACAAATTCCTACCAAAAATTATGGTTGAATTTTGACTGGAAATTTATTGAATTTAGATTGATTTATGTGAAACTGATCAAGGAAACCATACTAATATCCATTGAAAAATCTAGAAATCATCTTGGATTTTAATTTTTCCTTTCCGTCTCTCTCCCACATTGCTCTTCATGTTTATGGGGTTTAGAACAGGAATGTAAATAGAAACATGCATCTTACACACCCTCGTTAAAAGTTATAAATTGAGCTATCCCCAGTACTTTTCCGTGTTATCCTGAAAAGTGGAGGCTAAATGAGTTCCCCTTCTTGTAAGAACAACACTCCACCTCCTCCTGCTCCTGAGGGGCGATCGGGGCCGCAGCCGCCACTTGCACCTGCCCCTGGTGCCAGTCCCAATCGCTTCACGCTGTCAGCAGGTGCAAGCAGGTCCTACGCCGTCAGCACATGGGAGCAGTGGTGGTGGGAACGGGGCCATGGCGGGAGGGGCTGGGCGGGGGTGCAGAGGTTAGGCTGAGACCCACCCTGTGCCCACCGCAGCCTTTGGACCCACAGTTCCTTTCAAGGTTCACAAATTCGTGCACTGGGCCCCTAGTACTACATAATGTTTTACTTTTTGCACATCTCTTTCCACTTCATGTACAGTGAAGTCATGTTGACAAGCTTGAAATCAATCCTGAAGGTAGTGTTTACACCATAGAAGTTGGCAAACACCACAAATCAGTATTTAATTAGTGTTTTGTTGATTGTGTAGGCATAAGAGAGTGTTGGAGAAATTTTTATTAATGCAAAGTAAACTTAACAGTGTGTTGTGTGTATCTAACTGTTACATTGTGAAAAGCACAAAAAAGTTGAGTACATATTTCAGTATTTGGAAACTATTGTGCAATATAGCAAAGTTACATTGCTGACAAATGAGTAAAATTCCAACATATATATTTGTTGTTTCACTTTAATCTTATTCATTACAGAAAAAAGAAATCTATCAACATTTACTCTGTAACTATACTCATTCATCAGTTATAATTATAGTTTGTCTATAGATACAACAGTTCAGCAAATGTCAGTAACAACATTCTGTGAGAGTAATTGGTCATACAGACTTTACGCCATAGGTTATTGTCTATTTTATTATTATTTGCAAATGGAATGCTAGACATCTTTTATATCAGCAAAGTGTGTAATAAAGTTAATGTATTTTTCTATATACATACATGTGTATTTCTAGAAAGATAGTTAAACATTTATCAGAACAACACTGCTTGTCAATCCACTTCCTACTCATCCATTAAGATCTAGCATACTTGTTTTCATTCTGTTTTTAACCTTCTTCTCACTTTAGGGCCTTGCATTAGTTATGTTCACTGCCTACATTGTTCTCTCTCTCTCATTTCTTTCTTTTCATGGGTAGTTCTTCTGGAATCCTCAGCTTAATTGTCACCTTTGTAGAGACCTTCTCTGACAAAAACTAAACTAGTCACTCTTTTTGTAAAAATATATTTTTATTGATTTCAGAGAGGAACGGAGAAGGAGAGCGAGATAGAAACATTAATGATGAGAGAGAATCTCTGATCAGCTGCCTTCTGCACGCCTCCTACTGGGGTTCAAGCCCACAACCCAGGCATGTGCCCTTGACCAGAATTGAACCCGGGACCCTTCAGTCTGCAGGTCGACACTCTATCCACTGAGCCAAACTGACTAGGGCAAACTAGTCACACTTTATCACAGAGTCCTATTTTATTCTATGCCAAATGTTAGATATTATTTTTTATGTTTCATCACTGTAAAATATAAGATAGCACGAGACTTGGGATTCTATGTTTCTGGTTTAATTACTGGGCCTTGAACAATATCGAGCATTTATTAAGCACTAAGACGTAGTTTTAACCAAATTAAATAATATAATTAAAACTAGTTAGATCATGAATCTCATAATTACTAAATAATGTGACCACTTAAGAAGGTGATAAAATTGTTTTTTCAAGCAATATAGTATTGACTTAATAGACAACAAAAGTGACATCACATATCAATGGAGGAATGACAGATTGCTTAATACATGATGTTGGAGAAAAATATAAAAAACAAATGTGTTTGTTGTTGAGTCTTCACCAACAGCAAACACATTATAGGAACATTCCATATGTATGAAAAGTTAAATATAAAATGTAGTTACATAATTTCACAGAAGAGAATGGAGACTATTTTTCTGATTAATTAGTAAGGATGCTTTTATTAAAAGGCAAACATAAAAATTGCAATATATTGATATAAATTTAAGTCTTGCAATAAGTTCTTATATTTAAATACAAAATTTTGACTTTCTATCTTTTCTGTCTTAGAAGTTGTACATTTAAATATTAAATTTGGTTTTTAAATTATCTGTAAATCACTCAAATATGGCAATATCATGTGTCAAAACTAATATCAACTTGAGAATATTATTCATTGAATACATATCACAATGCTGTGGGAAGATGTATAATTAACTACTTTTTGGCAACGTACAGAAGTGTCTTGAAATATGTCAGGTGAAAGTTCATTGTGTCTTGATCTGTAGGAACTATCTAGTATATTTGTTATGGAGTAAATTTATTGCATTAGGGACTGATTCTGGGCTTTAAGTACATCAAATATGTTCGCTTTATTATTTTTTTAAATCTATACAGTATATTCATCTTTGCAAAAATATTTTTTGATGAGAATAGTTTTACTTTGGGATTCAGTTGAGACTGAGTTGAGGTTGAGAAGATGAGCAGATTCATGGAACTAGATTGTTGTTTTTTTCTCTTATGGCTTCTAGAATGAGAAGATAATTGGAAGGTGCTAAAAAAGACAATATTATTAAAAATGACAGTGTCCACAAGGTATTTAAAAAAGTTCACTTCTCTTAGAAAAGAGAATTTAGAATTTGTGTACTTTCTCAGAAAGAGGCTTACTCATGTAGTAATTCAGATATGCATGCATGCATGTGTCCATGTTTTAATTGGATATGACAATAAAATATGGGAGTACAGATTATTTCAATGTTCTATAATCTTTGTTGATTCATTTTATGGACCAGCCAACAAGGTTGTTTATATACTTTGCTGTGGTGAGTGGTGAATCAGCGATATTGGCAGAAGACAAGAGACAACAAGGAAATGAATATAAATAAGATTCCAGAAGTATTCTTGGCTTGTGAGCCAAATTTATTTTGAGAGGATGGCTATGGCATAGTTTTAAAGCCATAATATATTTATTAATTTATGGATCATTACTCTCGGGTGCTGGCCAACTAAGTGGTTACTTTGTTAATAATGGCACTATAAATCTAGGTAATTCCTAAATATCTCACTACTTATAAGTTAAGCTAGTCACTGGACCTTTTCGTTCTCCACTGTCTGCTTGTGTGTGTATGTGTGACTAGACACTTGTAAGTTTTTTGGTTTGTTTTTAAATATGTTTTCATTGATTTTTTAGAGAGAGAGGAAGGGAGCAGGATCATCAATGAAAGAGAAATTCCTTGATCCACTGCCTCCTGCATGCCCCCTACTGGGAATCGAGCTCAAAAGCTGGGCATGTGCCCTGACAGGGAATCGAATTAGTGACCCCTTGGTTCATGGGTTGACTGTGATAGACACTTACAAGTTTTTTGTTTGTTTGTTTATTTGTTTGTTTTGCTTGTTTGTTAATCCTCATTTGATATTTTCCCATTGATTTTTAAAGGGAGTGAAAGGGAGGAGAAGAGACAGAAACATCGATGTGAGAGCAATGCCTATACTGTTTGGCCTTCCTTTTGCTTCTTTCCCGTTATTTAATAATTGGGTTAAATAACAACAGTATCAGTACTACTAAACTGGGTTATATTTTTTCTTTTTTAATCTATGAAAATACTTATATCACAAGTCTTTGTTATATGAAGGCCAAAACTATACTAGGATTTATATGCTTAAAATATCAAAAATTACTTCTTTGTCTATCATTCTGTTTTCTTGTTTGTTCTTTGTATTTTGTCCTACATTCAAGCACTTACCTATTGCCATAAATAATTATGAAGAGCCTGACAAATACTGGGAAACAAAGATATATACTATCAATCTTTGCCTAATAGGAGGGAGCAACACATGGTAAAATTTAATGGTAACCTGTGCCATTTAACATATAAGCTGCCTTCAGTCACTTAGAAATGGGCATAGATCATAGATGCATATTTCACATTTGGTTATGTTTTTCTGGATAGATTTTCTTAAATCTTATACAAATGGGCTATGACAAAGATGTAATGACTGCTCTTTCTCTATTTTCACTCTCCTTTAGTTTGAAATTCTAGTGTTATGAATGTAAGCATCTCTGTATCTAAAACATGTAACTCAGATCAGAGGTAACAATAAAAATATGTATAAGTAAGATTCAGTGCAGTAGACCAAACAGAAAAATAGATTTTTAGGCAGAGGAGAAAGGGAGAGGATTTTTCTTTTTCTTTTTCTTTTTTAACTAGATAAAATAGTACAACTATTAATTATGCTCCCACAAGCAGACAGTATTTCCCAGAATGCTAAATAAAGAAAGCTAAACAGTTTAAATGATTTAGCATTAAGTAAATTCAGACTTTCCAATTGATTACATAACTGGTAGGCTATGTAATTTTGAACCATTATTTAACTTTTTCCTCTCATATGAACTTAACTGATTATTGGTTGACCTCATAATATAATAAAAGGAATGATTATTTAGTTATTAAGATGCAAAAGGAAAGTGTAGACATAAAAGGAAATCACAATCTTTCTAAGTCACTGGGCATTTTTCTTTCAAGTGCTTACTTATCCTGTTGTTCTAAACAGCTCACCCAGGGGAAATATTTGGTTAATCAGTGACTAGGAAACAGGATGTTTTCTAGACTTGGACATTTTCTAAACTTCTCAATTACCTCTTCTAACTGACATCTTTAGGTTTTCAAATTCTCAAACTCAATGTTGAGTTAACAGCCCATTTTTGAATTAGTTTATGCAAATGAGTATTTGAGGTGAAGGAATCAGAATTTACTTATCAGTGTTTAATGGAATTTTCTTTAAATTAGTACATCCTCAATGCCTCTCTACATACTAGAGGACCAAGAAAAAAGTTTTTGTGCATGGCCAGTGGTTGAGCATTTACCCATGAACCGAGAGGTCACTGGTTTGATTCCTGGTGAGGGCACATGCCTGGGTTGTGGGCACGATCCCCAATAGGGGGGCATGCAGGAGGCAGGCAGTAGTGTTCTGTTCTCATCAATGTTTGTATTTCTCTATCCCTCTCCCTTTCACTCTCTCTAAAATCAATTAAAAATATTAAGAAAAAAGATTTTGAGTGAAGGCTCTTAAAAGGGAAAAAAACAATTATTTCTCCCGTTGTCAATCTTTGTTTTAGAAATTCATTGTATTTCTCATTAATTCATAAGATTTTTAAGAAATACATTTAGCCTTCCCCAATTTGAAATGATAGATCTTTAATAAGAATACCCTGTCAGCCAGCATAGCTCAGTGGTTGAGCGTCAACTTATGAATCAGGAGGTACTGGTTAGGTTCGATTCCTGGTCAGGGCAGGTACCCAGATTGCAGGCTCGATCCCCAGTGTGGGGTGTGCAGGAAGCCACCAATCAATGATTCTTTCTCATTGATGTTTCTCTTTCTCTCTCTCTCTCTCTCTCTCTCTCTCTCTCTCTCTCTCTCCCCCCTTTCCTCTCTGAAATCAATAAAAATATATTATAAAATAATAACCTCAAATCATATTGGTCTAGGTCTAGGAGAAAAGTATGGATGGTCTTTCTCTATTGCTAGTCGGAGTGGGATTCTTGGAGTTCCACTGAAATAAGCATTTCCAGAGGCCCCCACAGGAGGATGAGATGTGGTGGAAAGCTTTATTTTTGTGGAATTACATATTTGGGTTTCTAAAGTTCCATTTCCCTTAATCCAGTCCTGGAAGATGTGCAGCTGGTGATTCAGTAGAGCTAAAAGCAAATCCAGTGTCCACAGTTTCCTTTCCATGGTGGAGTTGGGTCTAGTTTAGCATTAGGCTAGTTGTAGTCCATTAACCCATTGTGTGGGGTAGACTTGGTTATGGGTCATGTGGGTGAATGCAGGAGACTGAGAGCAGGAGGAGAGCCCTGTAGGCAATAAGTCAAGTGCAACACCCCAAGAGACAAGAGAATTAATTCCTTTGTTTAGGGCAGTGGTCGGCAAACTCATTAGTCAACAGAGCGGCAAACTTGTGAGCCGCAGTTTGCCAACCACTGGTTTAGGGGATTAAGAATCTCAAATCAGCCCTGGTCAGTGTGCTAAGTGCTTAGGGCATTGGCCTGCTCACTAAATGGTTGCAGGTTCACTCCCTGTCCCTGGTTGGGGAGCATGCAGAAGGCAACCCTCAATGTGTCTCTTTCACATTCATATTTCTCTCCTTCTCTCCCTCTCTCCCCTCTCCCCTTCCTTCCTTCCCTCCCTCCCTTCCTTCTACTCTCTTGCTGAAAAGCAATAGAAAAAAAATATCCTCAGCTGAGGATTACTAAATATCTCAGATCTTCCCTGCTTACAGTGGTCACACCTACTCTGGCCAATGACCTGTTCCGAGATGTGACTGATAGGTATATCCCTGCCCTATTTCACCCAGACTTTACTAGGCGTTATTCTCCCCTTGTCCAGTCCCTTCCCCCAGGACCCTTGGGGAACAACCTGGGGGAAACTGTGTTAAACTGCAGTTTCCTGGCAAAGCTGCATCAATGGCATTCCTGTACTATTTGGCCTTCCCTGTGCTCCTTTCTTGTTATTAATAACTAGGTTTATTACAAAAACATCATTATTAGCTACAAACTTTTATCGTAGACTACAGGCCTGATGCACAAAGATTCATGCAAGAATGGGCCTTCCTTCCCCTGGCTGCCTGCAGCACCTTTGCTCTGGCCAGGAGCCACCTTTCCACCTTCCCACCCTGCCCAGAGGCCTGGAGCGGCTGGGGTGGTGCTGAAAGACTGTGTCGTCGCCATGGCGACAATGCAAGCATCCCGCCCCTGGCCACTTGGCACCTGCATATGCAAATTAACCCACCATCTTTGTTAGGTTAATTTGCATACCCACTACTGATTGGCTGGTGGGTGTTGCGAAGGTGCGGTCAATTTTTACTCTTCTATTAGTGTAGATTAGAAATGGAACTTTTTTAATATTTGAAATGTTTGATCTTATTTACTGTTTTCTCCTAATTTTAGGTGTTTGATCCTCTCATTCATATTTATATTTTCTGCCACCTATTTTATAATCACCATCTGTGTTCCTTTGTGTATGTTTGAGTGTGTGTGTGTGTGTGAGAGAGAGAGAGAGAGAGAAAGAGATAAGAAACATCTAAATCTATAGAGATTTTTATGAGTTTATTTTAGCCAAACTGATGACATATACCAGGGAGCAAGATCTCAAATGCTCTGGTGACTAACAGTTTTGCAGTTTCTTTTATGTTTTTGAAATTAAGGAGGGGACCTAAGGAAGATTGGAAGGTTGGGGAACCCAAGGTGGATTGATTGGATTACAGGACAGTAAACAAGATGATTGTGCTTCCTGTGGGTTAATACTCACTTCAAGGGGGATTATCGTATTTCAAAGGTGTTTTATCCTAGATGCACATGAATAATAGACAAGGCTGCCTTAAAATATTTCACTAAAGAACTTATATGCCTGAGGCATGACTACCCACTAGGACCTACCCAGTTAGGAGTTTATGAACATCATCTTGTGAGGTTACTTTCCATAGATTCCCTCCTTCATTTTTATCCATAGGGAACCTGAAAGAAGGAGGGAGAAAGAGGTTTCTTTCCATAAAATCTCACCCCACTTTTTTATCCACAGAGAATCTGAAGGAAGGAGGGGGGAGAGAGAGAGACAGAACAAACAAAGGGAGAAAGACAAAGAAAGGAATAGAGAAGAAAATTGATTTGTAATTTAAGTGTTTTAAAAAAACAATTCTTGAGTAACACATGCCCAGGTTGTGGCCTCAGTTCCCAGTAGGGGGTGTGCAAGAGACAACAGATCAATGATTCTCTCTCTCATTGATGTTTCTGTCTCTCTCTCCCTCTCCCTTCCTTTCTCTAAAATTAATACAAACTTTAAAAAAAAGGAAGTGAACTCCATAAAGGAGGAGTTAGACCTGGAGACTTTTTACCATTTTAACAAAAGGTGAAAAAATGTGGAGAACAGACTAGATAAAGGTCAAGGGTGCTTGGGCTTTGGTTGGGGTAACTGTGGGCAGGTGAGTAGGAAATGCCTGCTAACAAGGCTCCTTTCCGTGATAAAAGTTGCCTCTGGGGAAGTTCTCTAATTTCTGGAAAAAGAGAGGAGGACACCTTTACAGATGTAAAATTACTTTTACAAAAGGAAACTCTGTATCCTGTGTTTACAAAGAGAGGTAAGGCAGAGAGCTCCTTCTGAGCTTGCTATTGCTTAATTGCCATTAGCTTAAAATGATCCTTATGGCAAGGTGTTATATTTTGGGCTGGAATATTCTGATCCCCCTCAATTGCTTTAAATTACCATTCAATGTCCATTAAAAGAATTTTCTCCCAATTTGTTTAGCATGTTTTAATTTTAACTTATTAATACCTTCGCTCTTTATTTACACCCTAAGTTATCAGAAATCTGTCTTAGTAAATGTAAATGAAAAATAAAGCCATTGCTACAAACATTCTGCATTTCTTTTCAGTAAATATTGAGTACCACTGTGTTCTGTAAGCTGTTCTAGCTGCTGAGAATGCAGCAACAGAATAGGAATGAACAACAGAAAATATTCTGCCCTCCTGGGAAGGAAGTTTAGGGCCAACAGATAGAGGAAAAAGAATGAATATGCAGTTTAAAAATATGGTATGTCATATATTCAACAGTGCTATGGTAATAATAAGTCAGGAAATGGGGAGGGAGATTGCTGGTATATGAGGATGTTGCAAATATAAAGAATATAAAAATCTCAGTGAAACGGTGATTTCTGATCATTGACGTGTTTTGGAAAAAGCATTCTAGGTAGAAGGAAGAAGTAATAAAAAGCAATACAGGCATGTATTTGACGAACAGCAAGGCCATTGCTTTGACTAAAGCAGAATTAGCAAAGGAGTGTGTGATTGGGGAATGGGGAAGTTATGGAAGCTGGAGTTATGATGTGTTGGGGGGATTAGTTTGGGCAGAGTAAGGACTCTGGATAAGAGAAAAATGAGAGAGATTTGAGCAGAGCAGTAATGTGATTTGACTTCTGTGTTTCCAAGATTTCATCCTGCCTGATGCAGAGTGAATAGATTGTAGTTGGGAAAGGTCTTCCTGGTTTTGAAATGAAAGATTTTTCTATAGTTAAAGCTCACAGATGCCTATAGGGCCAGTGTTCCTGAGCCTCAGTGTTGGAGTTCATCTGAGTCCATGCATCAGCCAAAAGAAAAGCAGGAGCGGGAGTTTGCAGTGGAGAAAGGAAGGAGTTTATTATATGACTAACCGATTTGGAGAAGACATTGTTAGAGTAAGAATTTAGTTAGATATTAATAGAAAAGGAGGGACCAAATGGACAGTCACCACTGGGAAATAACTGGCATTGTTCCGCCAAATGGAGTAAAAATGTCCTGTCTGGTCCACTAGGCAGGAAGATAGCCTTACAGCCACCCTGGCGGGGGGTTGACCTGCATTGTTTCTCTGGATCAGGGGTCCTCAAACTTTTTAAACAGGGGGCCAGTTCACTGTCCCTCAGACCGTTGGAGGACCGGACTATAGTTTTAAAAAAAAGCTATGAACAAATTCCTATGTGCACTGCGGGCCCGGGACGAATCGGCTGCTAAGCAGGACAGGCAGCAGCACCCGGCGGGCCGGATAAATGTCCTCGGCGGGCCGCATGTGGCCCGCGGGCCGTAGTTTGAGGACGCCTGCTCTGGATTAAGGGAGGGAGGAAGAAAATGGTGAGAGGGAATTACTTTTACTAAGTGCATACATAGTAGAAGCCAAATGAGGAAGCAGAACTATGAGGCATTTATAGTAGGTGCCAAGAAGGCCACTATAAAAGGGGAAGGGCACTAGCCTGGGAAAATTTTGGGAAAAAAGAGATTGTCGAGGGGGAGGGCACAGTACAAGCCCAGGAAAAGCCAGGAAAGAGATTGGATAGTGTAAAAAAAAAGGCTTCTCTTTCCTGAACCCCAGGAAATATATAGAAGCTAGACAAAGAACCCCGCGCCAGTGGCCAGTGTGTGCACTCCTTGGAGCATGCCCATGCCCTTTCTTCCCTTGGGCACATACTTTTTGCCTTTTATTTTCTTCTAAACTCTTAAGTGCCTCCATGAGGCTTGCAACCAGGAGAGCAGCGAGCAATGGCAGAGAACTCGCCTTTTGCCTCTGTAACTTCCTTTCCTGAGTTGATGCAGCCACTGCCCTATACCCAGCCGCTCTCTGCCTCTCTGAGAGTATACTGTCACTTTTTGCTCTAATAAATATTGCCACTATCACTTAAAACTCCTCGTAAGTTAGTGTCCCTGACATTATTTTCCTACAACAACGCTGAAGGACCTATTTCCTCCAGTAACAACATGAGCTTGTTCCTTGAAGGACCTATCTCCCCAATGGCTTGTAGGTTATAGATTACATAGGGCAAAATCACAGAACAACATGGGTTAGGGGTTGTAGGTCATGTTAGGAGGTAATTTTTCATAGGTGAAGTAGGGGTTATATTTTATTTCTTCAGGTCTGGAGGACAGCTCTGAGGTCAGCTCCAGTGTCCCTTTCTCTGGTTTCATGGGAAAGTAGCCAGGAGGTCATTCCACCTTAGGGCTCAGGTGCTAAAATATAACTTAGGTCAAGATGTTATCATTAGTAAGCCAGGGACTCAACCTTGTGATCTTCAGTCAGGACCAGCCTATTGTCCGCTGTTTCCTGGAGGGTTAATGATTGTCAAGGGGAAAGACTAGGTCTGTGACGTGTGCAGAAGGAGAGGAAGGGAAAAAATGATTTCTAAAGCTATAGTCACAGATCAAAATTATGAAGGCCTTTGGTTTCATCAGTAGATGATGTAAAAGAGGAAAACACGGTGAACACAGCTGGATGTTCAGATGATAAAGGGTAAGAAGGTGCTGAGTGATGAGGATTCGAGGGAGTGATGGATGCTGCAGCAAACTGAGTGAGGGCGCCCATTTTCCATGGCAGTCATTGCTCAGCTCTAGTTGTTACAATGTGGCAACATGAGCCTAAGTGTTGCTAGGTCTGCAATTTTTTTAAGAAAAGCCTAAAATATTCAATTTTATGTTAAATTTTTAGAAGTACAGCTATGCATTGCATAGCATTGTTTCAGTCAAAGATGAACTATGTATGACAGTGGTCCCATAGATTATAATGGAGATGAAAAATTCCTATTGCTTATTGATAGCGTAGCACAATGCATTTCAAAAACACTTACCATTGTAATACAATTGACTACAGAATTTGGTAAAGTCGCTTTTAGAGCATGCAAGCCTGTTGAGAATTTTTATAAGGGTGTACTTAAGCAACACTGAGGACATGCCAGGAAGCAAGATCTCAGATGGTTCAGAGGAGGAGAGTTGGAGCAGTTCTTTTTATACATTTGGAAACTGGCTGGGCAGGTATTAGGAAGATTACATGAAGGTGGGAGAAGGCAAAGTGGTGAAATCTCTATGATTGGATTAAAGTATAGTTATCAAGATTATATGTCCCCTTTTGGGTGGTTATGCCTCCCAGGGGTCTGAAAAGGGTATTGCTTCTGACATTTCTAAGGTATGTTAACCTAGATGCTTAAGAGCAATGGACAGAGCTTGCTTCAGGCAAAGGGAAACTTTTTATAGGCTTGAGGCATGACTACTTACCATGATCTCCCCAGTTAGGAATTTATGATCAGAGTACCATGTGAGGTTACTTTCGGTCACTGAACTTGTCCATAGCCTCTTTTTTCTTCGCAATAACATGCCATGCTGATTTATAGCTAGAAGCTGTAGGGAACAGAATTTTTCACCCAAAATATGTCTCTTTGGCATAAGGATAGTTTTAGGCTGGTTAGTTTGAAGAAACTGCAGACACAGGAGAAGCTCTGAAAACCAGGTAAACATTACCCTTTGTAAAAGACATTTGCATTTGTAAGGGAAATCTCCATTTGTAGGTTATCTCCCAGCTGTGCCCTAGATGTGGGGTGATGGCTTGTCTAGAAAATCTTATCCCTGCAGAAGACAATAACTTATTATTCTTTACTGTCCTTTTCTTGGTAATCTCCCATAACTAAATGATTCTGTACACACACACACACACACACACACACACACACACACACACTCCCAAACATCTTCTTTTGTTTTTGGCTGAAGGTAGTATTTAAGATGATGGCTATAGTCATTTTGGCTTGTTACTCATTTTTTCTGGGTTTCTTCATGTCTACAGAAGGTCTCCATGTTATTAAACCTTTGCGTTTTTTTTTTTTTCTGCTGTTAATCTGTCCTTTATTTCAGAGATATCTTAGCAGAGAACCCATTAGCATAGAGAGAAAATAATTTTGCTTCCCATGCAGAACAAAAGGCTATAGGTGTGCAGTAGTTATACCATCTAGGTTTGTATAAGTCTACTCTATGATGTTTTCAAAATGAGGAAGTTGCCTAGGGTGCCTTTTTCAGAATGTATCCCTGTCATAAGGAGGCACATGCCTGTATAGATATTAACTCACTAGAGGCCCAGTGCATGAAAATTCATGCACTGGAGTGGGGGGTCCCTCAGCCCGGCCTTCCTCCTCTCACAGTCCGGGAGCCCTCAGGGGCGGGAGGCAACCCACCAATCAGGGGAAGGCGACGCCCCATCACACCTCTGCTGCTGCAGCGCAAGCCTCAGCCAGCCCTGGTTACCTAGCCTCAGCGGCCCTGGGCGGCTGGGCAGCTGCCATCCGAAGCTTGCCTGTGCCTTGGGCATTGGCTGGGCAGCCACCATCTGAGGCTTTCCTGCACCTTGGGTCGGCCCTAGGCAGCTGGGCAGCCGACATCTGAAGCTTGCCAGCGCCTTAGGCCAGCCCTGGGTGGCTGGGGGCTGAGGGTGGGTCCAGCTGCACCGTGCACCTGCCACGCCCTCCCTCTCCCCTCCCCACCACAGCCAGCAAGGCTGAAAGGACTGGGGGACTCCGGTGAGGCTGAGAGGACTGGGCACCAACATCTTGTGGCTATGAACACCACCATCTTTGTGGGTGTGATGGTCAATTTGCATATTCCCTCTTTATTGGATAGGATATTTAAAACACTCTGCAGTCCAATACTGCTTTTTTGGATGATTAAGAACTTCTGAGGGTAGGATTCAATAGAAAGCCTATAGTTTGCATTCTCTAATCTATGGAAAGATAAAGCAGATAGTTTAACACTGGTAATTAAGAGGAGATAAAGATGGAGAGCAGTCAGTGCCTAAATTCAGATTCTTTCAGGTAAAAGTTTTATCAAAATATTTTTTAAAAAATATTCAGACATAATCCAAAAGTGAGTATGATCTAAATTAAAGCATCTTTGTCTTAATGATTTTGAATTGGCTCTCATGTTAAATTTTTTCTTAGACACACACTAGAATACTTCATTCTTCATAGCAGGACCACTCACACAAAAATTTAATCTAAAACAAATTCCATTATGGATCTTTAATGGATGCATGGTACAGGCATTTGCATTACAAATACATTATTAATTTTCAGAAGTTAGGCACCAGAAATTGTTGGAGTCTGTAGACTCACTGTGTGGCTTGAGTAAAAAGTAAAGCGGTGAACATCAATAACCCATTTGCTATCAATGTGTACCCTCTATAGAACTGGGCGTCTTAATGAGGACATTGCCAGTTTCAATGTGTAGAACTGCCTTACAGTGGCATTAATGTCATTACTAGTGTAAATTATCTAGCAGGCTGCCTGCCTGCCATTTACTCTACACTGCTAAATTGCTTTAGGTCCCTAGAGTTGCAATTAATAAGAACATTCAAAAACTAACCTTAGGAATCTCTCACAGGGTGTGCTTTCTTTAGTATGAAGTATATACTTTGGCAATTTTGCCATAAATCATTGATCAGATTTTCAACATGCATACACGTGTGTGTGTGTGTGTGTGTGTATGTGTGTGTGTGTGTGAGTATATGTTATCAGGAATATTAAAGAGCTGATTGATTCCAGCAATTTTTCATGAGAAGGGAATATCAGGTTGCCTGAATAAGAATATGTACAAAACAGCTGACATAATATGGGTCTTTACCTTAAAACCCTATGCAGAACTTATGGGTTAAAACAATTTGATATAATGGCTTGTTAAATTTGATTTAAAAAGTGTCCCAAGATTTTGTAATGTCAGAATATATATCTTGCATTTCAGTGCCCCTGTTGCATTAGTTCAAAATATGAGGTTATTGATATACATTATTTCCCATTCAAGTATCTTTAATTTTCTGACTATAAAAATCTAATGATAGACTAGTTGAATGGAAGTTTTGATAGAATTATAGTATATTTAAATCATTTTTTTATTTGTTCCTGGCTTCTTTCATCATGGACTCTTCCAGTCTGCCTTAGATGCCCATTTTAGCGGCTGATTAAGAAATATAGCACTTTGAAAATGATATTTAACCCTTTGGTAAACCTCTAATCCATACTATTCCTTTTGGTTCCACTGCCTTTTACCAGGACCAGAGATAAGATAGATCTCTCATCCTCTTTCTAGATATCTACCTGTCTACATATCTATCTATCTAGGTTCACTGCCTTTAAACATAATCGTTATTATTCAGTTTTTTTTTTTTTTAAAAATCTGAAGATTGCTATGATGGGACTATTTTATTTTAAAGAGGGATCCTATTAAGCTTCTGGCAGCAATGGGTACCGTTTTCTAGGTTATAAAGAACACCTTGACATATCCAAATCTCTTAAAAAATTTCAAAATACAGTTGTGAGCTCATGGATTGAATTTTGTAGTCTTCTATTTCCATGGGTAAATCCAGATGACAATACCCCTTGGGTTATCATATGTGTTTAAGGACAATCAATAATGTGTAAATAATAATTGTATTGAGGATTACATAAGAATGGTGCATAACACAAGTATTAGTGCAGAATAAATGCCCAGTCATACTTATGCATTGTCATTATCATCACATTTTCTGTGTGTAAGATATAGATGAGACAAGGTTTCGTAATACATTAAGTGCTGCTCTTGAGCCACATCATCACGGTGATGCTCTCTGCAAAGGTGGTTTCTTAATCATCATCATCATCATCCTCACCCTCACTATCTGTTACGTTGGCACTTCCCTACTATTTATCCTTTGAATAATAAATAAAATAACCTATGGAAAAATGAATCACAGGTTATGGACTGTTTTACAGTTCCCTTTAATTTTTGTGTTGCAACTTGGATGTTTCCTGTCACTGCCCTCCCTTTACCGGTATAAGTTGCTTTTGTTATTGCCTGTCTGGATAGTTAATTAAAAATTAGAAAATTAAAAAAGTTTAAAAATAAAAGCTTGGGTTGGACCCAACACAGCGTTTAGTATGATTAGTCTGAATTTGGCTCTTGCTTGTACACTAATAGTCAGTGCGTCTGACACATTGGCAGTAGGTTTTTCCAGCACAAATGTTCATGCCTTGTAATATTTTGTACTTAGAGTGTGGACATATTTGTTATGTGTTACTTTTTTTCTGGCAGTAATATAAGGGGCTGAAAGTGTGACTACAAAATGAAGGAAACAAGAAAAGCATGAGTAAAATATTTGTGTCTTTCTTTCCTATTTGCTTGTGCCCATGTTAGTGTGTATAAGTTATTGATTTAAAGAGAAAATGATACGGTATTTATGCATGGTCATAATCATGTTTTTATAGTCTAGTGTTATGTATGTTGTATAGAACAGAACTAGGTCTGAGGTGTAGAATGTGATACTTGGTGCTCCCTGAACAGGCCATGTTCATTCATGCCTATTTCCTCCACGTGGAATTCTCTTCTTTCCCTTTGCTACTTAACCATTTCCCTCTGATTCACTTGACAAACTCCTAATTATCTTTGAAGACTCAGCTTCAAGGCCCTGCCCTCTTTGTTCCCTTGCCTATGCTACAAAGTCCTATTATGGCACTTAACTTATTGTTATTGATCATTTGCTTCGAAGCAAAATAGAAATACAAACTGGGGAGAATTGTTTAATGCTCTGGTAACTAGTTTTTAATATGTAATAATCATTGGTTTTATGAGATAATACATGTTGACTATAATGGTTAAATAAGGTGTATTTTATGTATTCATCTATCACTTGGAATATAATATGCTTTCCCTACATTTCAAAAGAGTAATTGGAAAAACTAATGATAATCTGATGATATTTGAACTTTACGTGACTAGGAGAATCTAAATTTCTAAGAGTGAAGTAATGATGTCCTTAAATTGCTGTGCTGATTGGTTTGTCTTTGGGAAATGGTGGAGTAGATTGAGCACCTAAAGTAGCTATGGTGGATCCCTGCCTTTGGAGGTCACTCAGTGTGTAGGATGGAGAAACCTTTTCCCATCCAATCTGCCCAATATTCCAAACTCTATTGAATTTTTCTGAAAATGTTATAATACTTTTTAAAAATGGAGGGTAATATACTCCTTTATAACAACCTAAAGAACTCTTTTGTCTCCATCTGGCTGATTCCATATGGCCTCCCACACTGCTGTAGGCTTTTTGTTGCAGACAGTGGGAAAGAGATAAGCCTGTTCTCCAGTTATATGTTTGTTATCATTATCAGTAAAATCGAGATTCTCTGCTTTATTTAAGGTTGTAGAAATTTTTTTCAGATGAAATTTCATGGTAGATTTGGTTGCAAACAACTTGAAAAAGGTATATTTGTGGAGAAAGGATATTATGTTGATAAGTAAACATGATATCTTTTAATTTTCTCTCCAAGTACTTAAGGAATATGAGTGTTCTTTATTAATAATATTGATAAGTATTTATACCGCAAGCTCTTCTTCTAATTTTTTTTTGCCACCCAGGTAAAATTATTTCTGCCATTCAAAACTTATTTCTATTAGGATGCATTGCTCCATGTTGAATACCTTATTTGGTAGTAGCTAAAACAGGCAATAATTCTGCTTGTCTTCCATTATTTAACAAATTCAAATAATTTTTATTGATTTCAGAGAGGAAGGGAGAGGGAGAGAGAGATAGAAACATCAATGATGAGAGAGAATCACTGATTGGCTGCCTCCTGCACACCCCCTACTAGGGATCTAGTCAGCAACCCAGGCATGTGCCCTGACTGGGAATCGACCTTGACCTAGTTCATAGGTCAATGCTCAACCACTGAACCACAACAGTCAGGCTAACAATGCTATTTTAAAATAATTCTTAATGAACATGTGTTTTATTCCCTGTCCTTTGGTTTAGGAAAGTTGTGGAGAAAGCAATGCATGTCTTGGAAGATGATAGACCTTTTATTTATTGAGGTGTAATTATTTCAACCCATATCTTATTTATGATCTCATATAACTCTAGATGCATTAGAAGGTTTCCTGACATATCTTTTCTTCTCCAGGAAGAAAAAAAAGTAATTGACTGCTTTTTTTTTTTTAACAGATGATTCAGGGGTCTTAGGAAGAAGGAAAAATGAAAGTCTCTTCAGAATATTTGACCTATTTTAAGATGAATTTTAGAATACCTGAAATTTCCATAGCCTTATGCTATTGGTCAAATCCTTACAGAGAAAGCAAAAGTGCTCTGCACATGTTTCTGTCCATTTTGAAACACACAGTTGTTCCATTTCTATTGCATAGAAATTCAGAAATTACAGTCTATAAATCTCATAAACATCTATATAAATAAGAATTGATATTTTTTATTCTTAGTGAAGTTGACTTTAGAAATTAATTTTAGCTGAGGGATCCCATTGCACGATACACACACACATACACACATATGCACACGTGCACACATAGTATTTATATTCCCATATGTTTTTCTTACCTTGTCATATCACTTCTCCTAGTTTTAAAAACCTTAGTCTTCCTAGCATCCAAATTTATTTCTCATAAGATGGCTCTAACTTAATAAGTGTTTTATGTAAACTTAAAATTTATATTTAATCACATATTATTTTAGCACTTTTAATGATCATATAGGATAATGAATCTTGTCCATCCAACAATAAATTGGAACTTAAATAGAAGGCCAAACCAATGGAACTCAGATATATCAGTTTGTGCCTGTGGTCCCTTTTGTTAATTTAGACTTAGGGATCTATTAATATCTGCTGTGTTACTGCAAAAATAGGCATTTCCCCCCTTTTGGCTTGATTTCGTATGGATTTTTAAATTGCTTTCTTGACATTTATGATTTCTAGTTTATGGATTTGCAGAGAAAATCGTAAAAGTACGTATGTTGACTCTAGGAAAGGGGGAAGAGAGTATTTGGCTCAAAACAGGAAGTTTAATAGTTTGCTAGGGCTTCAGTACCAAAGTACTACATTCTCAGGAGTTTAAACAACAGAAGTTTATTATCTCACAGTTCTGGGGGCCACGGAGTCCAAGATCAAGGGATCCATAGGTTACATTCCTCATAAGTACTGTGAGGAAAAGGTCTGTTCCAGGCCCCCCTCTCTCCTTGGTTTATAGATATTTGTCTTCTCCCTGTATCTCTTAATATAATCTTCCCTCTATGTGTGTCTCTATGTCCAAATTCCCTTTTATAGGGACACCAGTCATATTGGATTAGGCCCTATCCTAATAACCTCATTTTAAGTTAATTATCTTTGTAAAGATTCCATCTCCAAATAAGGTCACATTCTGAAGTACTGAGGTTAGGACTTCAACATAGGAATTTTGGCAGTGGACACAATTCAACAAATAATAGGAAGGAAAAGTTGGATTTCCACTAGTTGGGCTGTACCTGCTATTTGAAGTTACTTTTTAAAATATAAACCCTTTCTCTTGGTATCTGTTGTATATTAGAGGAGATTAACAAAATATGTTTTGGCATAGACTCAATACTTTTAATGTGTCTGGTGAAGCTGAAACATGTATGATTCATAAATAAAATTGAGTTAAACATAATTTATAATTTTGAAAGTTTATGTAAGGAAGTTTAGCCTTACTGAAAAAATATTTTTAATAATAGATTGAGTATAAAATGTGTACTATTTATAGTATCATTAGCAATATATTTATGCCAATTTATTTTCTCTTTGTTATTATTTTAAACAATAAGAAGTTACTTTTCTTTTCTTTTCTTTTTTTTTTTTTTTTTTTGAGGAAGGCTGATCTATTTGCTCAACAAAAAATTATAACAGCCTAACTTATGTAACATGGAATTTCCCATACTGTGTCATCAATCACCCATTCAACTTGGTCTCTAAGCTTGAAGAACATTATTAATCATTTACTTCACTTCCCATTTTTATGATAAGGAAATAGATTCCTGAAGCATAGAGGGGACCTGCCAAATGCTATGCAATTAGTAAAACTAGGGCCAGAACTCAAAACTTATAAAATAAAAATTCAACAAATTTTATTATTATTTTTTATCCTCACCCATGAATGTGTTTTCATTGATTTTTCCCCAAAAAATATATTTTTATTTATTTCAGAGGAGAGGGAGAGAGAGTAGAAACATCAGTGATCATAGAGAATCATTGATCGGCTGCCTTCTGCATGACCCACACTGGGGATCAAGCCCACAACCTGGGAATGTGCCCTGCCCTGGAATTAAACTGTGACCTTTTGGTTCCTAGGTAAGTGCTCAACCACTGAGCCACACCAGGCTTCATTGCTTTTTTGAGAGAGAGAAAGAGACACCAATTGGTTGCTTCCTGTACAAGTTTGACCAGGAATCAAACTGGCAACCTTTTGATATTCTGGACGATGCTCCAACCAATTGAGCCACCTAGCCAGGGCCAAATTTTCACAATTTTAAATGACCTTTAAGTTAATCAGCTTTGTAATTTTCCTGATGAGGGAACTAGGTCTCAGAGAAGTTAAATAATGTGTCAAAGCCATACAGCAGGTTCAGTTGTAAAATAAATATCAAAATGCAAGTTTAACTAGTGCACTGATTTTTAAATCAGTTCAAGCAAGGTCAGTGCCAAGGGATGGTTTAGGGGCCTTTCGATAACCTTTTCTGATCTTCATCACCTTCAGATGACCTTAGATAAAACAAGCAAAATATTTAAGCAAATACACACATACATGAGTGGGAAAAATTGGCAGAGTATTTTCAGTCCTCAGAAGTCACAGCTTGGTTTGTACTAGTATTGGAGTAAGTGGCCAGTCATTAAGATGAAAAAAATATATTGAAGTTTGAGGACAAGACTCTCTGTCTTCCCAACATCTACTCCAGCTATATTGGTATTTCTTAGCCACTTTGGAGCCTACACTGAATATATTAATGTCTTCTGTATACTCTTCTTGTTGGGGCAAGAAGTAGATTAAGTCTAATTATTAATTCCGTGTGTGTGTGTTTTCACTTATTATGGTGCTTTATATTTTTCTCATTCAATTTTCATTTATCCTTTAATAGATCCAATTATATTATTACTGTATTATCTCTCTTCATCTGAAATATTTCTTCTTTATCCGAATCTTATCTCCTTTCATTTTCAATCTTTTTGCAATACCCATCAGCAAATTAGCTACAAACATTTTTAAGGCTTCTCCACAAGACATGCTCAAACAAGCAAATAAAAGAAAATAATTAGTGATAATAATTTCTAAAAGTCTATTCACCATACTATCCTTCAACCTATTTTCTTTTGTTACTTTTTCTTAAAGTCATGCTAATCATTTGTAACTAAATTTATTCTTTATCATTAGTGAATCCAAATTCAGGTGTTCCTTTCTTTCCCACTATGCTATAGAACCAATCTTTCATAAATAGAAACAGTAGAAGAAAAATGTTATGAAATGATTGCTTACATTCATAGATTAATCACTCTGAGGAATTGAGAAGTGTGTATACTGTGGTTATACACACTTAGAAGTGATGAAGTCAGAATTCTGTAAGAATCTCTCTATACTTTCAAGACTGATTTATATATGTGCTTGAAATTTAAGGGCTGAATCTTTATTGAGTCTTTTTATATGTAAAGACTCTAAGTGCTCTTATTTTTGTCTCCTTCCCCACGAACTTGAATAACCCTGACATTCCTTTTTCTCTGTTGCTAGTACAGACATCTCTATCAACTTTGGTACTATCCTATCCCTTCCTCCCACATCCTGAGAACTAACAAAATTTGGACTAATTTCCACAAGTCTCTTAGAGCTGCATTCTCTAGAATCTTTACTAACGTTGCCATTTCCTCTTATTGGGGTAATTAAAATAATCACCTTTGATAATTTGTTATTCTTTCTACCATTTCCCCCCAAATCCTCTCAAATCCATCTTGTTCATCTCAAGCCGATTATTCTTCCTAATGTGCAGTTATAACCAAATCAAGATTTCACTCAGAGATATAGATGCCTCATATCTGAAACATCTCCCTATCCCTTGTAGTCTGTGTTCCCTGGATCCTTGCCTCAGAGAGTAGTACTCTCAGCCAGGAACTATCTCAGGACACACTTCAGCAACAGCAATCAGGAAACTTTGAGGAAAAAGACTTATTATTCACAGGTCCTGGAGGGTACACAGCATAAGCATGATCCAAACAAGGAGGTTGTGGGTGGAGAGAGAGAAAGGGTACCGAGCAGAACTTACTAGGCAGAGGTGGATGTCTAGGGTTTCTTGAGTTCATTTTTTATTAGCTAACTAGAGGCCCGATGCATGAAGATTTGTGCAAGAATAGGACTTCCTTCCCCTGTCTGCTGACACCGCCTTTGCTCCAGCCCGGAGCTGCCTTCCACCTCTCGCCTTGTTGTGTCAGTTTGCATATTCCCTCCTTATTGGCTGTGGGCAACGCCATCTTTGTTGCAGAGTTACAGTCAATTTGCATATTTCATCTTTATTAGATAGGATTTAAAGCAGAAGAGTGGGAATCAGGGCTTAGGAAAGAAGAAGCAGGGTCACTCAAGCAGCGAATTATGTAGGTTTCCTGGGCTTTTTGAAAGAGGGAACTTCTTGGGTAGGCAATTGGGACCAGCCGGCCAGGGGAGGGACTACAGGAGGTTGGATGTGGGAGTGCATTGGCCACCAGGGGGCAGCTCCTTCATTGAGTTTCTGTCCCCGCCCCCAGTGGTCAGTGCACATCATAGCTAAGGGCCAGTCATCTGGTCATAATGATTGCTTAGGCTTTTATATATATAGATGATGTCTTGAAATGAATGCCTTGGCATTAAAAATTTAATATGTCAAGCACTTACACTACAATAAAAAAATTAATGTCAGGAACTTACACTATAGTCTATTATATTTTTCACCATAACACTTACCAATAATGGATACACCATGAATTTTTGGTTCATTTTCTGTATCTCCTCAATCAGGAATTAAGCTTCATAAGGGTAGATTTTCTTTTTCTGTTAGTTTACTGCTGTGTTCTAGTTCTTTGGAGTACTAGTATGTGTAGGAACTTGGTAAGTATTTGTTGAAGCAAAAACCAAACTCAGTGCTCTCTTTAACATAATCTAACATATGTATTCACTGGTGACATATTGAATCTTATCTTGCACCACCAGCTATGGCAAAACTAGACTCTTTGTCATTTTCTGACTAAATCTATGTTTGTTTGTTTGTTTGTTTGTTTAAATATATTTTTATTGATTTCAAAGAGGAGGGGAGAAGGAGAAAGATAGAAACATCAGTGATGTCAGAGAATCATTGGTTGGCTACCTCCTGCACGACCCACACTGGGGATTGAGCCCACAACCTGGGCATATGCCTTGACCCCTGTGACCTCCTGGTACATAGATTGATGCTCAACTGCAAAGCCATGCTGGCCCACTCTTTGTATGTATGTATGTGTGTGTGTGTGTGTGTGTGTGTGTGTGTGTGTGTGTGTGTGTTATACTGTGTGTTTATTTTGTTTTGTTTTGTTTGTTTACCTCTGTGTTTATTGAAACCAAATGGAGAAATGGGTGAGCATGGAAATGACTGGGACTGAAGTGCTATCGCAGAGGATTATGAGAGACATTTGATCAAAATTGTCTTGAAAGGTTATCCCAAAAGACTTCTTTATCCTTGACCAGTTTGGCTCATTGGTTAGAACATAGTCTAAAGGGTCTTGAGTTCTATTAAGGTCAAGGGCATGTAACTTGGTTGCAAGCTTGATTCCCGGCCTTGGTCTAGGCACATTGGGAGTCAACCAATCAATGTGTCTCTCTCACATCGATGTTTTTCTCTCTCTCTATCCTCATCCTTCCCACTCTCTCTAGAATGGTAATGGAAAAAATATCCTTGCTTGAGGATTAACAATAACAACTACAAAGAGACACCTTTAAGCAGTGAAGACAGGAAAGGACATAAGATAGGATCTAAAGAAAGTATAAAATCTAAGTGATATTTTTATTGAAGAAGAGACCACAAACATAAGATAGTACATTTGCCAACAAAAGATGAATCAAGGGCTTAGATCAGAAAAATATGGAGGTTTGGGGCAGCATGAGGGTAGATAATAATTTTATTGGAATCCTATGTATTTTTATTGCCCCCCCCCCAGAAGGCTCTTTATACCTGTATTTGTGTAATTTCTTCTATTAGGAATTATGTTGTATATATTTATTATGTTCACTTACAACCCTTGCAGTATCAAAACACACTAGATATGTAACTTTGACTGACACATATTATATACTTAACTAGAGGCCCAGTGCACAAAATTCGTGCACAGGGGGTGTCCCTCAGCCCAGCCTGCATCCTCTCCAATCTGGGACCCTTCCAGGAATGTCCGACTGCCCGTTTAGGCCCAATCCCGGTAGGGCAGTCGGACATCCCTCTCACAATCCAGGACAGCTGGCTCCCAACAGCTCGCCTGCCTGCCTTCCTAATTGCCCCTAACAGCTTTTGCCTGCCAGCCTGATCACCCCCTAACCACTCCCCTGCCAGCCTGATTGATGCCTAACTGCTCCCCTGCCAGCCTGTTTGCCCCTAACTGCCCACCCCTGCAGGCCCGGTCACCCCTAACTGCCCTCCCCTGCAGGCCTGGTCTCCCCCAAGTTCTCTCCCCTGCAGGCCTGGTTTCCTCCCAACTGCCCTTCCCTGCAGGCCTGGTCATCCCCAACTGCCCTCCCCTGCAGGCTTGATCTCCCCCAACTGCCCTCCCTTGCAGGCCTGGTCCCTCCCAACAGCCCTCCCCTGCTGGCCTGATTGCCCACAACTGCCCCCACTTGCAGGCCTGGTCCCTCCCAACTGCCCTCCCCTGCTGACCATCTTGTGACAGCCATCTTGTGTCCACATGGGGCAGCCATCTTTGACCGCATGGGGGCAGCCATCTTGTGTGTTGGAGTGATGGTCAATTTGCATATTACTCTTTTATTAGATAGGATAGAGGCCTGGTGCACGGGTGGGGGCCAGCTGGTTTGCCCTGAAGGGTGTCCTGGATCAGGGTGGGGGTTCCCTTGGGGCGTGGGGCGGCCTGGGTGAGGGGCCTGTGGTGGTTTGCAGCCCAGCCATGCCCCCCGGCGACCCAAGCAGAGGCCCTGGTATCTGGTATTTATTTACCTTCTATAATTGAAACTTTGTAGCCTTGAGTGGAGGCCTGGGCTGGCCAGAGTGTGCAGAAAGCTTGGCTTCCTCCATCACTGGGGAAACCCAAGCCTCCTGCTAGCTCCGTGGCTGCAGCCATCTTGGTTGGGTTAATTTGCATACTCGCTCCTGATTGGCTGGTGTGTGTGGCTTGTGGGTTTAGCAGAGTGATGGTTAATTTGCATATTACTCTTTTATTAGCTAGGATGAGTGATTTAATTTCTCTGAAGGAGATTCAAAGATTCAAATTATCCTCATTTAATAAAGAATAAGCTCAGCCTGTGTTGCTCAGTGGTTGAGCATTGACTCATGAACCAGGAGGTCATGGTTTGATTCCAGATCAGGGCACATGCCCTGGTTGAGGCTTGATCCCCAACAGGGCGCCTGTAGGAGGCAGCCAATCAATAATTCTCTCTCATCATTAATGTTTCTGTCTCTCTCTCTCCCTTTCCCTTCCTCTGAAATCAATAAAAACATTTTTTTAAAAAAAAAAAAGAATAAAACTTCAAAGATTTGAGAAAGTTGCTCATGAATAAATAGCTCTTGGATAGGAACCATAATATTTATATTCAGTACTTTCATGTTCATCTCCCAGAGAATAATGCTTATTCCTTGGCATATAATAAAACTCAGCAGCTATTTGTTGAATGAATGGTTGAGTAGATAAGTAAATAAATTGTATTAACTTACAAATAATAAGAGGTTCACATAAGATGATTTTCCCCCAAATAACTACTTGAGTATTTTTGAAAAATTTAATATTTGCCAGGGAGTTTAAAAATTCTTTTAGCTTGTTTTAAATCAATTTGCTTGGCAAAACTTGCTTTAATAGATTTAGCTTATAATAAGCCTATAAACTATACAAAACGCTATAATCATATAATTTATCACTTTTTTTAAAAAGTGTAAATATTATTCCAGTGGGCTGATGGTTTCTCTACAGAAACTTACCAGGGAACCATAAGTGCAAAAGAAACCTTAAGTCTTAGTAAATCCTATCTCTGCAATTATTCTTGTTTCAGTGAAAACCACAATTCATTCAGCTTTTCCTGGTCTTTTATTATGTCCTGTGAATCAATTTATAGCTCAGTCTGTTCTTAGACTTAGAAGTGAAAATTCTTCCTTTACTTGGATGTTGTAATGTGAGAAAAGAAACAGTGTTTTAAATGAATGTATTTTATAAGAGCAATTTATGAGGCATTATGAATTATCTAAGAGACTACAGATGATCCTATTTTTAATACGTATGTTGAAAAATACATTTCTGAATCCTTAGAAAATTTAAACCATGTGACTGGTAATGTAATATATATATATATATATATATATATATATATACATATATATATATATATATATATATATATATATATATATGGCAATGTGGTATCTCAAAATACGATAAATTAAATAATATACCAGCAACACGTGATTATTAAAAATCTCACTTATTTCACAATTTGTCCCATAAATACTGCTTCATTAATTCGTGTCATGTTAAATTAATAGTACAGACATTTATAATTATTACAGATGTGAATGTTCCATGTATTTTTAAGGCCCATTCTATGATCTGACCTCATCTTTAAGACCACCCAAATAAAGAAATAAAGAAATGCTTTTGGCACTTTGAATCCCCAAGCATCTTTTGCCAAGAGTTCAAAATTTTTTATGTGTCAAATTCCTGGACCACTTCGAAATAAGATTTATGAGTCATCTGAATGAAATCCCTTTTATTTGTGATAGAATAGTCTTTTTTCTAAATTGATGATGTTCATGTAATATGAAATTGTGTTTCTGTGAAATAGAATGATTCATATTTTCATCCATTTATAAACTAGGATCTCTTTTTTTGTAGAGATTTTAGACAAAGAAGCCTTTCAATTAAAAATAATAAATATAAAAAAAGTTAGAAAATACTTCTAACTTATATTCAACAAATATCTCCCTACAAAATTCCATTCTGCTTTATAGGTTTGGGCAAATGTAAAATATAACCAGAGAAATCATATGAACTGTGAAAAAGGAGATACTATTTATTTTATTACAGAATGGTAGTTGAGTTTTAAAAGTAACCATTGATCTCTCTTTTTTGAATGTGTATTTGAAGGGAAGAAACAACAACACTAAATGTTGGCCAAATAAGTGTATAAAACATAAAAATAAAGAACATTAAAAACCACATATGAACATTTTTTGCACTGTTTGGTTAAAATTAAATGCTTTCATTCTCAAAAAGTGGCCTCTGTCATTCAACTTTAACACTGTGTTATGAGTGGGCATTTACTCATAACCATTCACCTTGAAAGCATACTTTACATCAAATTGTAAGAAAGTGTATGGGTTCATCAAACTTAAAACATCAGCAGTCCTAGAAAAATAACTTAAAATTTCACATTTTTATAAAGTAACCCTGTGTGTGTGTGTGTGAGATTTGTGACACCTTGTATATGTTGAAAAGGCAAGTATAAATAGGGAAAATAATTGCCATAAAGTATATGTATATAATCATCATTCAGAAGTGTTTATAAGTGTATCATTTTAGTACTTTAAGAATTAAGTTATATTTTAGTTTTAAATAAAGATGGCAAAATGCCTCTGAATTCACTTTATAAATTTAGTGAACAAGATCTTTACAAAAAACAAATAAACAAGCAAACAAAAAACTTCCTCAGATATTAAGAGGAGAATCCTGTTTGGAGAATAGGGAAATAAAACAACAGTAGTCAAGACTGAAAGCAAGGATCTTGTGCCCAGCTAGTGTTGTTCAGTGCTAGAGCATCAACCCATGCACCAAGAGGTTGCAGGTTTGATCCAGGTCAGGGCACATTCCTGAGTTGCAGTCTCCAGCCGTGGCAGGGGGTGTGCAGGAGGCAACTGATGAATCAATATGGATGTTTCTATCTCGCTCTCCCTCTCCCTTTCTCTCTCTCTCTAAAATCAATAAAAACATATTTAAAAGATACAAAAATAAATAAATAAAAGCAAGGACCTTGGAAATACTAGCAGATATCCAAGTGAGAATAAATATGAAACTAGATGAGCAGCAGGATATTAGTTAAAGTTCAATTCAGTGAATCCAATATGGTTGACAGGAAGAAGTGTCCAATTAGGAAATAATTTTGGACTTCTGTATTTCTAATGATGGGGTTGTTTCTTGGAGCTGGACAAATTTCTAGGCATTACAAGGATTCCTTCATTAAAAACAACTTTAATTTTACTTTGTAATCCTGAGATGGTAATTTGGAGACTTATTAAAATCTGCAAGATATTTTTACTTATATAAACTCTTTAGAAATAGATTGGCAAATTCATATTATAATACATTAGTATTTTGTTAATTATTAATATTAGAGGATTCCCCTATGTTACTTATTAAAACTAGTATACATTATTTATGGCTACTTTCTCAAGAAGATTTATCATATTCTGTGCCCTGATTGGGATCAAACGCACAACCCTTTGTTGCATGGGACAACACTCTAACCAACTGAGCCACACTGGCCAGGGTTCAATTTATATTTTTGTTAAATGAGTAAATGAACTTAATCACTGATGTGAAGGATCGATATTGGTCGTTCAGGCATGTCAGAGTATGTATTTCTCAACCAGCACTTTGAAAATTAATTTTTAGTTCACAATTTATTTTTGTAATGATTGGAGGAGACATTCAGTTGGATATTTGTAACTTTTAATCTATTTCAAAAAAAACTTATTGTGAGTCCATGAATTTTTATCATATTGATACTTTCTATTAATTTTTATTTTAGTAAGACAGTGTTTTGCTAACCTCAGTAGTATATTTTGTAGTTGAATGTAACAAATATAATTGAGGGTTGTATGTGCTCTATGTCATGATTATTTTCCTACATATACAAATAATCTTTGGGATAGACTTTATCACCTTTTTCCTGTGATTTAAAAAAAAATATTTTGGAAGTTAGTTCATAAAACTTTAGAAACTTAAAGTCTGTGACCTGCTTTTCTGCCTTCGGAATATTTCTGTTGTTTCAATTGCTGTTAGAGAGGAAATAAAATTCTATTTATTTTAGCCCTGGTCTGGTAGCTTAGTTGATTAGAGTAACTCTGCTAATCAAGGCACATACAAGAAACAACCAAATGAATGCATAAATAAATGGAACAACAAATCCATGTTTCTCTCTCTCTCTCTCCTCTCTCTCTTCCCCTCTCTCTCTAAAGTCAATAAATTAAAAAAAGATGTTTTAAAGTCTATTCATTTAGAATATTTTGGAGGCCTCCACTCAAAGGTGGGGAGAGGTAGTTCTTTCTGTCTAACCCAACAGATTTCACTTTCACTCAAAATATCCTCACTAGTGACCAGAATTATCCAATGTGTACGGTTTTTCCCCACTAGGGTTTATAGTTTGATTTTGGCTAGAAATTTGTCATTCTGATTTTTTTCTGCTTTGGAGAATGTCATCAGTGTTTATTTAAAAATCACACAACTAGCTGTCCACTCTTTTTTGTTCCACATTTCGAGTATTTGGCAAATATCTGGGCTTTATAGCCTGAGGTATTTGCTTGGCTAATATGTTCCTCATTTACCAACATTACTGAATAGAGATTCACTGTCTTTTATTTATTTGTTTGTTTGTTTAGTATTTATTTATTGTTTACTTTTTGTTAATTCTCACCTGAAGATTTTTTTTTCCCCCATTGACTTTTAGAGAGAGTGGAAGAGGGGGAGAGACGGGGGCAGGGAGGAGAAACATTTTTGTGAGAGAGACATGTTGATTGGTTGCATCCCACATGCACCCCTGCCTGACCAGGATAGGACCTGTAAGTCAGCCATGTGCCCTTGACTGAGACTCAAACCCGCAACCCTTCAATGCTGGGGCCGATACTCTAACAACTGAGCCATGCTTGGCAGGGCAAGATTCACTGTCTCTAAAGCTAGGATGTACATTTAGTATTTAGTGTTAGTCAAATTCTTTGTGTTTTTTAATTTATATTTTTTATTTTTTAAAGTATTACATATATCTCCTTTTTTCCCCTCATTGACCTCTTTTCCCTGGCCATTCCCACCCCCTAGCACATGCTGTCACCCCCCTACTGTTTGTGTTCATGGGTTATGCATATACACATGCACACAAGTCCTTTGGTTGATCTCTTAACACTCCCCCACCCCCCACCCCCGGCCTTTCCTCTGAGTTTGGGCAGTCTGTTTGATGCTTCTATGTCTCTATATCCACTTTTGTTCATCAGTTTATGTTGTTCATTATATTCCACAAATGAGTGAGGTCATGAGATATTTATCTTTCTTCGACTGGCTTATTTCACTTAGCATACTGCTCTCCAGGACCATCCATGCTGTTACAAATGGTAAAATTTCCTTCTTTTTTATAGCAACATATTATTGCATTGTGTAGATGTACCAGTTTTTTAATCCACTCATCTGCTGATGGCACTTAGGCTGTTTCCAAATCTTAGCTAATGTAAATTGTGTTGCTATGAACATAGGGGTGCATATATTCTTTCAGATTGTTGTTTCTGATTTCTTGTGATATATTCTTAGAAGTGGGATCACTGAGTCCATTTTTAGTTTTTTGAGGAAACTCCATACTGTTCTCCACAGTGGCTGCACCAATCTGCAGCCCCACCAGCAGTGCATGAGGGTTCCTTCTCCGCATCCTCCCCAGCACTTGTCATTTGTTGATTTGTTGGTGTGAGATGGTACCTCATTATCATTTTGATGTGTATCTCTCAGATGATTAGTGACTTTGAGCATATTTTCATATGTTTCTTGGCATCTGTATGTCTTCTTTCGAGAAGTGTCTATTTAGGTCCTTTGCCCATTTTTTGATTGGATTGTTTATCATCCTTTTGTTAAGTTGTATGAGTTCCCTGTAAATTTTGGAGATTAAACCCTTATGGGTAATAACATTGGTAAATATGTTCTCCCATGCAGTGGGCTTTCTTGTTGTTTTGTTGATGGTTTCTTTTGCTGTGCAGAATCATTTTATTTTGATGTAGTCCCGTTTGTTTATTTTCTCCTTAGTTTCCATTGCCCTAGGAGCTGTATGGTTACAGAGGTACAGATATTGCTATGACAGATGTCTGACACTTTGCTTCCTATGGATTCTTCTAGTCAACTTCTTAATGAAAATTTATTTGTTTGAAATTCTTGCTAAGATATGTTTTCACTGGGAATAAAGTAAATACGAAGCATTTCACTTTTTAAGCAGCATATTCAACTTACAACCTTATTTTTAACAGATACATTCTAGTGGAATGAATGCTAACTTCTGGCTGCTATAAACAGGCCAGAGAAAACTGAGTTTAGAAAACCTAACATGTGGAAATACAGACTTGGTCAGCCTCCTTATGCTTAGGCTTATCATTCTAAGCGCAGGTGGATTATATAGACACAGTTCAACACACATTGGCTATATGAAGCTGTTTTAAAGCTTGTGGATAAAGGATTCACTGTTGTGTATGTTTTTCAGTATTAAAGGTGTTACCCAAGAGATTATTTTTACACGGTTTCTCTCTTCTATAGAAAATGTATGCTGCTGAATTAGAAAAGAATTGTCTTAGCATTACTTTGCTTATGGATAAAACAAAAAAAGATATATAGGCTGCTGAAAGCTCTTTATTCTTTCCAATTAATCGATAGAAAGAGAGAGAGAGAGAGAGAGAGAGAGAGAGAGAGAGAGAGAGAGAGAGAGAGAGAGAGAGGAGGGAAAGAATATGAACATAGCTTTTTTTATTCAAAACTTACGTTTATCCTTCATTAAATTTCCAATATGTTTCTTCTGTTAAAATCTGCATGACTTCTAATTTTCTTGGTTTCACAAAAAGAATAACAAATTTTAAATTTGATTTGCAATAAAGAAAAATATATATTTATATACTGTAAGAAAAGTAGATGACTAAATTTGACACTTAATGCCACATTTTAAAATTAATGTCATGATTTTCCACTTGCATGCAGTAGATTTTCACACAAAGACAATCTTCATATCATTTTTTTCTGGTATAATATCAATGTGTTTAAAAAGTATCTTTAAAATTCTCAAAAAGTAATAGTATGTTATGTTTTGTGCTATTAAAATAGCCCTTGTAAGTCACAATAAATGGAGTATTTCCGTTAACATTTCATATGCAGGAATTAGACTCCATTTCACTGAACTTTAAGATCATTGATACTTAGTGTGATTTTTCTCATAATTTCACTTGCATTTCCTGAATCTCCTCCTTCTTTGTTTTCTCTGTGTGAAGCACAAGGAGCATCTTTGCCTCTTACCTCTCACCTGTGTGACTTTCTTGTTCAAGCCTCCCATTACCATTTTTGGCTACGCTGCAGCTTTCTGGTATATTGAAATGGGGATGAAAATACTGCCAAACTGTTATTGTTTAGAGTTGGAAACAAAATAATACTTTTCAAGCACCAGCACCGTGGGAAGCGCTTGATAAATGATAGCAATTATTATGGTCATATCACCCTGAACAGCTTATCACAATGTCTTCCTGAATAATTCCCAGACTCTGTTATCTCCCACTCTAATCTGATTGAATAATCTACTGTCTAATGCTTTTAAAAATTAATGTTATAAATATTTTATTGTGGTAGGTTACAGTGTCACCTTCCACTGTCCCCTATAATTGAGACAATATTCTTAATCTGATTTTGAGTTTTCTCTCAATCTGACTACTGTTTAGTTCTATCTCCAATCTGCTCTTGATTCTCTATTGAATATATTTATATATGTTTTCCAGCTGTATTGAGATTTAATTATTTTGTATACATGTAAGGTGTACAGCATGTTGATTTGAAACACATATATTGTGAAATGATAACCACAGAAGGGTTAGCTAATGCCTTCATCACCTCACATATTTGCCTTTTTTTTTGTGTGTGTGTATGCTGAGAACATTTAAGATCTCTCTTAGCTACTTTCAACTATATAATACTGTATTCTTTTAAAAATATATCTTTTTTATTGATTTCAGAGAGAGGAAGGGAAAGGGAGAACCATCAGTGATGAGAGAGAGAATCATTGATCAGCTGCCTCCTGCCCCCCAATTGGGGATTGAGCCTGCAACCCAGGCATGTGCCTTGACCAGGAATTGAACATTGACCTCCTGGTTCATGCACCTGTGTTCAACCACTGAGCCACATCTGAAGGCCTGAGAACCAGGGGAGCCAATGGTTTAAGTCCCACTCTGAGGTCAAAGGCCTAAGAAACGGGAGGACCAATGTCTGAAGGCAGGAGAAGATGGGTATCCCAGCTGAAGCAGAGAGAAGATTTATGCTTTCTCTGCTTTTTTGTCCTATTTGGTCCCTCAACAGTTTGGATGATTCCCACCGGAATTTACTGGTCTCCTGAAACAAATGCTAACCATTTCAGAGATGCCCCACACACATAGCCGGAAATAGTATGTTACCAGCTGTGGGATAACTCTGAGTCCCATCAAGTGGACAAGCCATCACACATTAGTTTTTATTATTTTCTTGATTCTATGTGATGACTCTAAAGAACCTTCTGACAATTTTGGAACCCCATTCTGTTCCTAGGCCTGAGATAATGCCCATTGTCGAGCAAGAACGTAAACAATGTTCACGTCCCCAGCAGCCATATTGTAGGTGATTAGTATGCATTAAATCGTCTTATCTTTTCTATTTCTTTTGAATTGTGTAATTGTTTTTACTGGATTCTTATTTATCTTGAAATTATAATTTTTATTCTTAAGAACATCTTGAACAGCAAGTTTGGAGTTTTTGACATTTAGAAAAATATGGGGATAATTGTGATATGTGAAATTTCAAACAAGTTTAGAAATTGTTTTCCTCATGAGTATAATTGGAATACAGTGTAGAGTATAATTTTATTAAATGTTGAGAAGTTATAACAAGTAGGTATGAATTCATTTATTCAGACACTTGCAACGTTTTTTAAGCAAAATTGTCTGTGTGAACAATTTCACTTGAAGGCCACCACTTTGTGTGTGTATCCTCAAAAAGAATAATTAATGTTACTCTCATGCTGAAGCTCCATAAGTCAAAAGGATAGCTGAGTAATAATTATTCTTATGCCATTCCATTCAATAGAACTTTTAAATCCTCTGTACTTTCAGAAATTCTTAATTTCTTGTTTTTTTTTAACTTCAGAACATAATTGCTTTTCAGTTTTAATTGTCATTGTGTTATACTTTATTAAATCCTAAAATATAATTTAACTTACATGTATTTTTTGTTGAATTAGACTTGTTGAAATTCAGTGTATTAGAAGTTTACTGGTAGCAGATGTACTTTTAAAGAAAGTAGATGATAGGTTGATACTTCATTGGGTTTCCAATGTTATTTTTACTGCCAAATATTTTGGACTAGATTTTCAGAGCACACTTTAAAAGACTTATATAAATGTGTTGGCATATAAAATGCACAGAGAAATACACATATTTAAAAAAATTATGTTATAGGCTCTGCTCAGTCTTAAAACTAGGAATATTTACTTTTTGGCAGCATTTAAATAATGAAGTATTTTTAAAAGGCATTGACAATAAGTACAAAGTAGTCAACTTCTAGATGTGTAAGTGTCCCCCTCCATAATTAAGAAACTCCTTTAAAATAATTAGTCTTAACTTACAAGTAGTTTAAATGCTTTTCTCTCATGGGGAACCAGATCGGCTTCCTTTTCATTCTGAAGTTTTCAAAAGAACCTTTGTTTTCTCCTTATGATCACTGTAGAAAAATAATTTTAACACCTATTAGTAATCAGTTTTCAGTTAATTATATATATACACACACACGCGAGAGGCCCGGTGTACGAATTCGTGCACGTGTGGGGTCCCTCGGCCTGGCTGGTGATTGGTGCCGATCGGGCTGATTGGGGCCAGCCAGTCTGGGGGAGAGACTGTGGGAGGTTGGCAGGCTGCAGGAGGTTGGCTGTGGGAGCACACTGACCACCAGGGGGGAGCTCCTGCGTTGAGTGTCTGCCCCCTGGTGGTCAGTGCGCGTCATAGCTACCAGCTAGTCTTCCAGTCTTCCAGTTGTCCCGTCGTAATGGTCACTTAAGCTTTTATATATATATGGATATAAAATTAAAGAATACATAAATAAAATATATATTTTCTATATTTAAAATTTTTAAATTATATATATTTTTATTCCTATTTATAAACTAGTGACCTAAATGATACTTAAGCAAACAGATGACCATATTAGACTATCAGTAAGGTTAACTCATAATTTTTAAAAATTATTTGGTATATTTCAACATGTGCAATATCTTTAAACATTTCATTAGACTTGGTTCGGGCTATCTATATTAGTACTCCAGACTTAGTAGCTTAAAATAGTAAACTTGTATTATCCTCCATGGCTTCTTTAGATTAGGAATCTGGGCATAGTTTAGTCACTCTGGCTCAGCTGTCCAAAAGAAGGGTTTCTGCTCTTTGGAGGATCGGCTTCCAAGGCGCTTCTCTTGGCTGCCGTGCAAGTTCATGGGGGCTTTTAGGAGAGGACTCAGCTCCTTGCATGGAGCTTGCCATGGGTTTGAGTGTTTTCAAGATATGGTGACTGGCCTTGCACAAAGTGTGTGATCCAGAGAGAGGCTGAAGCTGCAATGTCGTGTTAATGACCTAAGTCTTGGGAATCACCGCTCTCATTTCTACAACACTGCTTCCATTAGAAGTGACTCACTAAGGCCACATTCAGGGGGAAGGGGAATAAAGATGGAGAACTAAGAATTGTGAGCATATTTTAAAACTACCTAATGGACCTCATTAATAAAATCCATACACCCCTTTCCCCCGATAGGTTATCTTAGGTACTGCTCTGGTTTTAAGTACTGCCTTACAATTCTCAGATTTATAAAAATCTCTCTTCTGAGTCATTGACTTGTATTTAATTTCTGTTCCCATTTTGTTTATGGCACCACCATCTAACCATTTTCTTGTTTATGCAGACATCCTTATCAGCCTATTTTTTTATGCTCATGTTAAACCAATCACCATAATTTTTTTCTTTCTAAACAGAGATCAATATGTACTTTGTCATTATCCATATGAAGCAACCATCTTGTCAGTACTACTCAAAATAACCTTCTAATATGCATTTTTAATCCATGCCTTTAAACATTTTTTTCTCCAGGAGATTTAATTTTATTTAAATACTAGAGGCCCGGTGCATGAAATTCGTGCATGGGAGGGGGTCCTCTCAGCCCAGCCTGCACCCTCTCCAATCTGGGACCCCTCAGGGGATGTCCGACTGATGGTTTAGTCCCAATCCTGGGGACATCCCTCTCACAATCCGGAACCACTGGCTCCTAACTGCTCACCTGTCTGCCTGCCTGGTTGCCCCTAACTGCCCCCCTGCTGGCCTGATCACCCCCAACTGCCCCCCCTGCCGGCCTAGTCACCCCCAACTGCCCCCTCACATGCCTGGTCACCCCATAATGCCTCCCCTGCCAGCCTGGTTGCCCCTAAATGCCCCCCCCCACTGGCCTGGTTGCCCCTAACTGCCTCCCTGCTCACCTGGTTGCCCCTTACTGCCCCCCTCTGCTGGCCTGGTCGCCCCCAACTGTCCCCCCTGCAGGCCTGGTCACCCCCACGCAGCCTGCTGCTTGGTCATTTGATCACCCCTCACCCCCCTGCCAGCCTGGTCGCCCCACACAGCCTGCTGCTTGGTCGTTTGGTCGCCCCTCACTGACCCCCCTGCCGGTCTGGTCACCCCACGCAGCCTGTTCAGTCTTCCCTTCGGTTGAGATGGTCGCTTAGGCTTTTATATATATAGATATACAATTTAGGATAAACAAACATATAAGGCAGGCTGGAGATTTCATTCTCTGTTAAATGGCAGTTAAGCTCTAGCCCTTATTTTTTTGAGTAAATCCTCAAGTATGTAGAACAATCCATGGATAACCCAGATTTGAACAGGGTATTGATGGCTTGATACGTTTAAGTGCTTGATTCATCTGTCCTGCAACTATTTAAATACACTCCTTTCAAAGTAGTAACTGGTGGGTTAGTCTGTTTAGTCAAAATCAGGGGTCCTCAAACTATGGCCTGCGGGCCACATGCGGCCCGCTGAGGACATTTATCCGGCCCGCCGGGTGCCGCTGCCTGTCCTGCTTAGCAGTCAACTCGTCCTGGGCCTGCAGTGCGCATAGGAATTTGTTCATAGTTGTTGTTTTTTAAACTATAGTCTGGCCCTCCAACGGTCTGAGGGACAGGGAACTGGCCCCCTGTTTAAAAAGTTTGAGGACCCCTGGTCAAAATCTTCCTCAAATGGATACATAGGCCCTTCGTTGTGTAACGCGCATACACACACATCCACACACAGTCTCACACACACACACACACACTCACTCACACACACACACATTCATCCTGTGACTCTGACATTTCTTCCATGGCCACTGATATTCCAGCTGCTGTATTCATCATCATCTGCTCTGTAGGCCCTGAGATACTTCACATTACCATGGTTTTAGCCTATATTCTACTCCTGAGTTCTAGACTCGTGAAATCATACTGATGACTGAACATTTCTGAGTGTGATTCTGACACCTGAAATTCAATATGTTTAAAAGTTAATTAATTATACTGGTTTATGGCCTCAACCAATTCACTGGCTGCTTGCCTCTTAGCCTGTGCTTAGTCTTATTTATTCTTCCTGATATACATTTTCCCCCCCTAAAATCCTATGTCTCAAGGAAAAGTCCCTTCTTCAAAAGCTCTCCTCTAATTCCCTGGCATTATCCTTGACCCCTGCCCTGGAGATACAAGAAAATCATTTGACTCCTATTTAGTCACCAGTTTTTAGTCTCCTGCCCCCACCTCCACCCAGTTCCTAGACTGGTGTTTTTAGTTATTGCCCACAATTTACCAGGTTTTACCATTTTGAGTGAAGCATCACCAAGCAGTAGGAGAGAAAGCCCAAGGAGAGAGAAACAAAAACAAGATGTTTTAACAACAGAGCATCTGAGGTCTCAGAAAAGAAGGAAAAAATGAGAAACAAGTGAGCAAGAACAGGGAGCTGAAACAAGTGAGCAAGAACAGGGAGCTGTTTCTCTTGTTTAATCCATGGTAAGAAGCACTTTCTTTAGGCATGTGTTTGTCATGGAACTTGAGTATTTGCTGAGGTCTGGTCAACATTAGCAGAGCAGCTCAGTTTTATTCATGATCCTTTTGGCCATGGACATAGGTAGTAAGTGTAGCATTCTACCAGAAGGTTAGCCCATTTCACATCCAAAGCTTCTTCAATTTATTCAGCTAATATCTATTACACACTTAATGTGACACTCTGTGTATTGTTATACCAGAATAACTCATGGGATAAAAATGGGAAGGAGCTCAAGAATATGCCTTCTTCTCCCCAAATTACTTTTATTGCCATTTTGCAATGTCCAATGCAGTATTACCCCACTACAATATACAATGGACTATGTCATTGACTATACTGCATTTGAATGGTTGACATTTTCCATTTAGTCTTTTTATTTAGAAACAAGTTTCCCCACTATTAGCAATGATAACTGAATGGTAAAACAAAACAAAACTTAAGTATATTGTTTTCATTGAAATTTGCTTGCTGAATAAAGCATTTAATAATATAATTGAAAGTAATTTAAATAATTAGATAATTTTATAGTTTCAGTAATATATTCCTTTAAACAAAGCATCCATCATGTAGCAGTGTGATTTATCACTGGGTTACTTATACAAATACAATTATATGTTAAATGGTAGAGAGGTTGGACAAATCAACTCTAGTTCTTTGATAAAGTATGCCATATCCTTAACTTTCTAACACTTCTTCTAGGGCCAAAGTAAATATATGGAAAACTTGGGTTTCAACAGTCTAGTTGACTTTGTAACGTCTAGTGTCTAATTCTAAATTGTATTTTTGATAGTTAAGACCCAAATTAAATCTATGTTTATGTATACATGTTTTGAAAAAATTGAAAAGTTTTAATCTACCCTTTTGTCCACGTATAGCCTAATAGATGCCTTTACTATATGATTTGGTTTATAACTTCGTTAACTTATCTTTTTTTTTTTTAACTTGATTGTGTAAGCAAACAAAATAGAGCCAGATCAGTTCAATGTTTGGAAGCAGTTTCAATCTGATTTTTAAAAATGTTTTATACCAGAGTTAAGAAGCAAATTTTCTTTTAGCAAATACTCAAATATATACTGTAAACATTCTGAAAAATTTGATTTCAAATACTTTTTATACAAAACAGACAAACAAATCCCTGATTCTATTTAAACTGACCAAAATCGTGAAACTGGATTCTCACATTGGAACATTGTTATTATTCAGTGGTTCCATTAATTAAAATATAAAACATTAATGAAAATGTTTTTATCCTTGAAAATAGACTCTTAATATTAAAAAGAATTATTTTATGGTTAAACAATCATCTAATTTCTGAATGATAGGCAAACCAAGAATATTTCATTTCATTTCAGAAATTCGTTTCTTTATTGTGAGAATATCCTGTCAAAGTGTTGACTCTAAATCAAAGTTTAAAAATAATGTTACAGCCACTTCTAATTGTGTTGACTCTCTTTGATCAATGGTGTGAGTATGCTAGAGGAGAGACCCAGAAAGAACGAGCAAAATGAATGGCAACCTGAATAGAAGTGACTGCAGTACAGTTTGAGAACTTTAAGTGACCTGCTCACAAGTTATACTTGGGGTCTATAGTGCACTTATCGTTTTTACAAAATATTATAGAAATATAGTAAAGAATGATGAAATTCTCAATTTTGAAATAATAGTTATGGTTTTCCAAACCAAATCAATATTCTAAGTTTCAAGTGAAAATACTTATTGTAATAAAATTTCTCTTTCCCTACCCCAACTCATTTTTACTTCCTTATTTCACTTCTCCCTTATTTTCCTTTCACATTTCATGCTGAATAAAAAAAGCAACAAAGAGAATTGCATGTATTTATTTAAATACATATTTTAATGTTTGTGTACATTAGTGAGTTAAACTGTCAGTGCAGATTTATAGCTATCACATGAGTATCTCTAAAATTAATTCTCTTATGTGGAAATCAACTCATTTGATGATTGCTAAATAACTTAGAATTTGACTTACATGCATTTTAAAAGACTTGTTACATTTTTACAATTACACATTTGACTTTCTTCTAGTAATGTACTGATTATGTTTACAGTCTTAGAGTAGAAAACTGTAAAACTTGAGATGAAAAGATAGTTGGCTCTATAAAAATGAAATATATATGTTCAGCAAACATCTAAATTCAAACATGAAACTAGAAAAATATTTGCCACAAATATAACGAACAAATTTTCAGTTTTTTATCTATACAAAGAGCTTTACAATGCTAACTATAGATAAATGTGAGCAGGAAATTCATAAATAAAATAAATATGAAGGGTCAATAAACATGTGAAAATATATTTTATTTTACAAATAAAATAATGAAAATCAAAATAAGGATATTGTATCATTCTTTGTCTATCACAGTGGCAACATTTAAAGAAACTGGTACTATGTAGTTTCGAAGAGAATAGTACTGCCAATTGAAGTATACATTTTTATTAGATATTTTGGACATCTAGTTGTTGATATTTTCCAAACTTGAAATATATTTCCCATTTGATCCAGCAATTTTATTTATAGAAATATATTGTTAAATATATTTAGATAATTATATTTTTTCAAAAATATTATAGCCGTGGTACACAATATATTAATACTTATTTGCAGCTTTATGATACAAAAACTGGGATATTCCTATATGTCCATCAACATAAGATAATGAAGTAATGTTTTATATTTATATGTAATGCAGCCATTAGACAGGATAAATGCAATATAGAAATGAAATGATATGTGTAGTGTGATACAATCGTAGTAAAATTTCCTTGAGTAAAATAAAAAGAGGAATGGGAGGAAACATCTAATGTCTATTTATTTTTCTGTGGGATAGAATAATAGGAAAGTTACCACATTATTAACTGGTTGCCTCTTGACATTTGGGAAAAGGTGTGGGGAGGGAGCTAAAGACATTTTTAATTTTTTATATACATCTCATTTTCTTAAATAAAAAATATTCACTATTTCTATAACATACGAAGTATACAGATTATGTTATTACTTAAAATTATATAATTGTTTTGAAATTGAAACACTACTTTTAATATGTGTATATTTATACTCAAGAACAGTGCAAATTTTTGGTAATGGTTTTTGTAAAAGAACAAAATGCACACACAATACCTCTGAGGTTTATCTGAGATTCTTATTCAGCAAATTGGATATGTCTTTTTATTTTTAAAATATATTTTTATTGATTTCAGAGAGGAAGGTAGAGGGAGAGAGAGAGATAGAAACATCCATGTTGAGAGAGAATCATTGATCTGTCTCCTCCTGCCTGCAACCTGGAATCAAACCCAGGACCCTTTATTCTGCAGGCAGAGGCTCTATCCACAGAGCCAAATCAGCTAGGGCCAAATTGGGTATTTCTATATAGTCTTTACTTCACATACCAGCCAAAGTTTTAGAAAATCCAGAGTGCTGTTTTATGATAAAATAATTTTTTGAAAGGATTTTAAATAAAAAATATTATTGTTAGAATAAAATATACCTGTGAAGTTACTAAAGTTGGAGATATTCTATTTGAATTAAAATTATGAATTGCAACTCCTTCATTCCTTGGTATTAGTTTACCCCAAACACTGGAAAAGCAAACACATATACTTTTCCCTCGTATGTAATGAAGAGGACTTAACCTTTTTTCCTCCTCCTTCCCTTAGCTTTCAGCCGCGCCCCAATCCCGATGGCTGTGGTCCGCAGAGAGCTTTCCTGTGAGAGCTACCCCATCGAGCTCCGCTGTCCAGGAACAGATGTCATCATGATTGAAAGTGCCAACTATGGGAGGACTGATGACAAAATCTGTGACTCTGACCCTGCTCAGATGGAGAATATCCGATGCTATCTGCCAGATGCCTATAAGATTATGTCTCAAAGGTAGGATACTTCTAATAGTCTTTGCTTTGTGTGTTTAATATAAACTCTCAACATGCATCTGTGTGACATATTCAGCACAAGTAAGAACATAAAAGTATTGTGTTATTTTAGGATAATTTGAGCTACTATTTCAATATCAAACAATCCCCCATATCACTGAAATAATAATAGAATTGCAAGTCGCATTTGGAAATTATTAAAAATTTTTAGGTTATTTATTATGTTTCATGGTCTACTGTGTATTCTCTAGAACTGGGTCCATTAGATGAGAAACTAAATTTATTTTTTACAGTTACCCAAAAATTCAGAAATTACAGAAAAATTACCTTAATGCCAACAATATTTTCTATCAGTGTAGGAAGAGGAGAATAATTAACAGGCCATTTTTATAGCCATTACTCAAAATGCAGTATAACAAAAGAATATTGACTAAAGATTATTTGGCCTTGGAAATAATGAAAAAGGTATTGTCTTAATAACTAGTATACAGGTTAATTCATTTAATACATTTAAGCTTTCTAAAATGTTACCATATTAAAATAATATAAAATTAAGGTACCATGTAACATCACTGGATAAGAAAAAGATGATCTTCAACTCGAAAGGGATTGGTCACTAGATAGCCATATTATAGAAGGCTTAAATTATATTAATTTCTTGATAAATGAGCTAAGTATTAAGTATATTTTAAATATTTGTTTACTATTAATGTGATTTCTTAGAAATCAAAGAGTAAGTCATTCATCTAGTATAAGCCTTCATGCTATTTGAGTACTTGGTCACAAAGTGATTTTTAAATAATCAATTATTTTTATTTAGGGAATTTGTTTTTTTATTATGATTTCCTTTTTTGGGCATTTCTTTTCTTCTGTAATTTAAGGATTTCTTAATATATGGGAGAAATTATGGCATATGTAAAAATAACCACATTGGAATATCAAAGCAAAAAACAATAGGTTTCATGAGTTGCTTTATTATGCTTAAGAAAGCCTGTCTTATTTTAACCTTTTGTCTTCTTGATATACTTAAAATTTTATATATGTTTGTATGTGATTAATAAACTAGTAGAGTCAATATCTTATATTTATAAATTTCTGATGTATCAATTAATAAAAGGAATTATCACATGCCAGGATTTTGATAATCAAAGTATGTGAGATATACTTGAAAGATAGTAGTGAGTGTTTATAAGAAATAAGATTTTAAAATTGGGGATACTATTTGATAATAGTTTGGTTGCATTTGATTCTTCTTGTTATACATTCTCTCTTGTTATATATTTGACAGATACCAACTATGGTTAAATTCTCTAATGTTATGCCTAAAAGAAGTCTAGTCATTTCATTGCGTATAGATGTATAGATGTTATGTTGTTGTGGTCTTTCAGGAGCAGTTTTCCATGAGTAGTAAGAAATGGGTACTGTATTTGTTTCTGTCAGACTACCAAATTTTAGAATCCATTTGGGGTGTGGGTTGAGGAGGAGATTGTGCTTTTCTGTGATTAGGTTTTCATGTAAAATGTAGCAGAAACATTAACTTCATAACTCTTTTATCTCTATATGATTTTCATTGAAAATGGCTTAATCCTTTCATTGATATTATTAATGGCTCCCCAAATAAGCCCTTAATCTTATAATTATCACACAAAAATCCTCTGGAATTACTGAATTTTATGGGATGCATCTATAAAGTGACAAACCTGCAGAGTAAAATTGTTTTAAGCACCTTCAGTAAATCATTTGTGGAAGCCCTCCTGGTGGTTTCTCAAGTATGAATTGTCACTTGGCCAAAATAACTGTGGTTAATTCTCCATGGAGGCAAGTTCTAAACTTGTATTTGGACAATTAAATATGCTATATTTACCCTTGTCCAAAATAAATGCTTTTGACTCTTGGAGAGAAGAAATCGGGTTCCATCTTATAAGCTCCCAAGAGATAGAATCACCATATCTACTTAAGATGCTTTATAATGAACTTACACAGTCACGCCAATGACAGAATGCTAAATAATGCTAATTATTACTAATTATGATATGGGCAGTTTAATGCATTTGAACTAATCATAATGGAAAACGTATTTTCTAAAAGAGATTAATTATTGTTTTCTTTCATTTAAACTACTAGAAATATACTGTATCAGAATGTAAACATTTTCTAAGCATGTCTCTAGGTAGGAGGATTATTAATAAAATATTTGTGTATCCTTGCATAACCTTGTTAAAATGGCTTCATAACTTCTTTCAGCTTCATAAATTAGACAGACATGGAAGGCAAGGACAGACAAACATTTTTACCCCATGCAGATGTTTGCATACACATTGAACAAATGCATAAATACAACTGTATAACGAACATATTAGTAAATGTGAAATATTGGGGACTTGAATTGAAAAGTATGTGACAATTTATTTGCACATTTTTCCCCAGTAGAAAAATGCAATCTGATATCTGCTCCAGAAAAGCCAGTTTTCTCCCTGCCTTTCAGAATGCACCTCCAGTTCTCAAATCCAAGTGTGTTCTCCTGCCATTCTGTCCGCACCTCCTGCAAATTTCCTGTGCTGTGCCTTTTCACCATTATTCTACTAGAAGACTTGTTAAACTGTCAGAACACATTTATTTATCCTTCACAGAACTTCTGATCTCACTCATTATCATCTGCATCCATCTTTACTGCATTTAAACATTTATAAATATATTTTGTCACATAGATGGTGGCCTTGTCTAAAGTGAATTGTAGGCTTCTAGAGGCCAGACTTTCTGTTCATCTTACCTAAAACAAACTTTTGAAGTGTAAATGAATAAAAAGAAATGCTCTCCAATTTTGTCATGCTACTTAAAAGCTTTCTTTTCTTTTTAAATGTTTTTATTGATTTTGGAGAGAGAGGAAGAGACAGGGATAGAGAATTAGAAACAGTGATGAGAGTGAAACATCAATCAGCTGCCTCTCGCACACCCCTACTGGGGATCAAGCAAACAACCTGGGCATGTGCCCTGACCCGAAATCCATGCGCTAACCTCTTGCTTCATGGGTCAACGCTCAACGGAACTGAGCAACACTGGCTGAGCTTAAAAGTGTACATATAATAATACCTTAATAATAATTAAAAAAAAGCTTTCTTAACTTTACTGATTTTTATTTATGTTAACACACAAGATGTTAAAAATAGTATATATAACTTTAGAATCTAAATCTGAAAATGACTGTTGATAATGGTAACTGCAGAAATTTTGCATTTTGAACTCAGCTGAGGTTTCATGTTATCTCAGGTATTAATGTAAATATTTCCATTTTTGACTCCAACAACACTTGAAAGTCCATGATACGCAGTTCACCATGACAGTTACTCTAGAGTTCTCTGAATAAGTAAGTCAGACATGGTCCCTGCCTTGAAAACTATAGAGTTTTTTTGGCTGATAAAAAACAAACAACTATATCACTTGCTCCATATTTTATTTTTTTCTCATTTACATTTATTGAAGAGTTAAAAAAATAAGCAGGAACATTCTTTCAGCTAGATATTTGTAGAGATATAGGTGTTTGTGGAAAGGAAGTGTTAAGCTGGTCCTTAAGGGATGACAGCATTAGTGGAACCAGAAGAGACCAAAGTGATAGTAGATACGTAAGTGGATTAACACCAAAAACAGGATACAAGGGAACAGCATCCCTTCAGTTACTCTACACCCATCCTTTTCTATCATGGCTTCACAAGCTTATTGGTATTCCGCCTAATCTGTATAATCTCTCTAAGGAGTCTTCCAAATGTGCCACAGCTTGAGGCCAACCCCGACCCCTATCCATACCCCCAAATCCTTCCCAAGAAACCTTAATCAATGATAAACTAGCTTGATGCCATCATTCCTTTTTTTGAAGTCCTTCTTATAAATTGGACAAAGGTGTGGAATGTTTGAATATCATATATGATGCCATCCTTATGCCATCTTTTGATGACTCATATTTTAAATATGTTATATAACAACTTTACATAGAATGGAATATAGCTTTCAGATTTTAAAGTCATTTGTGAATGCATATGCAAATATGTTTATGAGTAGTTCAGGAAATTTTTGCATTTGTGCATATTGTAAATGTGCAACTCAATGACTTTTCACCAAGAACATCCAACTAACAACCAGATGAAGATGCCCCACCTTGTGCCCTGATATATTCCCCAAGAATTGTTCCTATTCTGATTTTTAACTCTAAATTAGTTTGCCCACTTAGTGATTTAAATAATATCTGCTTTTGTGTTTCGTGCATTTCTCTTTCAAAGCATTCACTTTTTTATATAACTTCAATGAATCGTTTTTATATACCACATAATTCACCCATTGCAAGTGTATAATGATAATTTTAGTAAATTTACCAAGTGGTACCGTCATCACCATAAATCAGTTTTACAGTATTTCCATCACCACTGTAAGTACTGCATGTACTGTTAAACTCCATCTCCTTTCCCACCCCATGCAATGATTAATTTGTCTTCTGTCTATATGTCTATCCTCAGTGCCTTATTTTTTAGTCTAAAAAATGAGTATTTGAAGTTAAGTTTAGTGGACTTTTCAAGAGGAACAATATCCAAGAAATATTAGTATTTATTCCTGGAGATATGAAGGTAAATACAGGTTGGGGCAAAAATAGGTTTATAGTTGTTCATATGGAAAGTAATACAATAATTAGTAAATAATAATACAAGAATAAACTTTTTTTGCAGGATCACAACTGTAAACCTACTCTTGTCCCACCCTGTATGTTGCCTGCATTTCAGATTCTCATAGAACCTAAAATCATGAATTTAGACATTTAAAAAATACCATCTTTAAAATTTTCTATCAAATAGAGATGTTAAATGTATAAAATTAGAGTATCTTTTTCTATTTAAGTGAGTGATTTAACTTATTTTAGCAATACTACACTTGCATGTGTCATAGTCACATTAGGAACATGCAAAAAAGAAAAGAGAGAGGATTGTTTCTCACATTTATGAAAAAGCTATATTGCAGTAATATCAGTATCACTGCAGGGGATTTTACAGTTTACCAAGATCTTGGTTTCTGTTGGATTCATTCCTGGTGAAGTTAAGAAGTTTTCAATAGTAGTAGAAGAAGAAATATGGGTGGCGATTTTTTTTATGTATGTAGCTGAGTAAATGTTCTGCAAAAACTGTGTATATACATGAGTTTTTCAATGGGAGTATCCTTTGCTTCTTTGACAGATTACACTATGTCTTGTATTTCTCTTACGAATCATAACAGATCAAAAAAACCGCCTCAAGTCATGAACTTTTCCATTGACTCCATATTCCTTGTAGTAGAAAGAACAAATAGGCATAGAAATATAGTCTGTATCTCAGTGCCTTAAGATTACTGTTGGATGCATGTTTATTTAAAAGGGGGGGGGGAGGAAATGAAGGAAGGTAGATAACTCTTCATTCCCAAAGCCTGAATAAAGAGAATATGGAAAAACAGGAGAGTTCCTATCTGGTAGGCATTTATTTCTTTTTTTTTTTTTTTTCTAATATTTTGGCTCTTTGCAACTCTGAGAATATATTTCTATAACATCCTGCTAAAATGCTACCTAGACCTCCTAGCTATTAATTTAATTTTGAATGAAATTGTTACATGTGTGTAATTCTAAATGTAAACATGTAGTAAATGATTCAAATATTTCAGAATAGCTTTGGGTGAATGCTAAGGGGCATTGTGTTGGCTGTTTCTTATGGGCCATAGGAAGTTTATGCCACTATTGTTGAATCTTAGTTCATGGAAACTTGGAATCCCTGAGTGCTCTCTGGGAATAGCAGAAGGTCAAAACTATTTTCATAACAACACTGACCTATTCTTTGCCTTTTTCATTGTTAGTTGTAGGCACTGGTGGTGTAAAAGCAATGGTGGGTAAAAATGCTGGCATTTTAGCTGGGATTAAGGCAGTAGTAACAATGTACTTAAATTTTTTTCTCAGTTTTAATTTTTGATATGGTAAATATCAATAGATATAACTCACATAAATGGATATTCTTTGGGAATCTTAATTTTTTAAATCCTCTCCAGAGGCTATGTTTTCATTGATTTGAGGGAGAGAGAGAGGAAGGAGGAGAGGCGAGAGAGAGAAAGCGAGAGAAATCATTGATGTGACATCTGTCGGTTGTATCCTGCTGGGATCAAACCTGCAACCCCTAGGTATTTTGCCATGACCTGGAATTGAACTTGCATCATTTTGGTGTATGGATGATGCGCCAACCACCTGAGCTACCCAGCCAAGACAAGGGAATCTTAATTTTAGAGTTAAAGAGGTCAAGAGACAAGAGTAGGAGAATTGATGTTTTCACAAATATAATTATTTTTTCATTTCTACTTATTGGCTGAAAATTAGTCATTTATAATCTATTCTTATTTTTTTGCATTGCATAATTATCATTCTATTTGTGGTAAATTCATCTAATCTTTTTCTATGAGTGAATTATTTTTAAGAGCAGACTATCTGTATGTTGTATAGTAGTCTCTGTTAATACAGAGCCTATGGAGAATTAGACCATTGAAATCTGAAAATTAGTGTCATTTTCTGTTCAGACATTCATGTGATTAATCTTTCATAAAATTATAAAAACCTAATTAAAATAAAAAATAAAATGACTAAAACAACAGAAATTTATGTGAGCTTATTTTTTAATATGTACTGTATCGATTAATAGTATTAGGGGTAGGGGAGCCCTGCCATAATATTATTCTAAATGCAAAAATGTTGGAGGAACTAAATTTATAAGTATGTATACTGGACTTTTTTTTTTTAATTGTAAAGGATCATTGATTTTAATTTTTTTAAGTCAATATTGTAAAGACTGGGCTTGAGAAGTTTGGGGCAGCTTTTTCCTGGTATTCTTTAAAGCTTCTGAGTTCTTATTAATTTATCAGTGTTGGTGGTAAGTCTTATCCATTAGTTAAATGCATTGCCAAACCAACTAAGCAAAATAGACCTAAAAGTGATTTAAATATCAGTAGAATTAGTCCGATAGATTTACCTGGAATTTGTGTTCATTCACATTTGATTGATAAAATATAAGGATTTTTTTCATTTAAAGCAAATGATTGCCTTGGTTGTTGCCTCACATCCAGTAATTTTATACTCTGTGGTCAGACTGTAGAACTTGACACCTTGTGGAAAATATTTATAAGATATTACTAAGAAAGGAAAGATAAGCAGTTTCTGGAAATTAGAGGAGATTGGATGAAAATAGTTGAGGTAATTATCTTGAGTATAGCTTAAATCCAAATGGAAAAGAACTAAGTAGATTATGAACATAAATTATGTCATTGATTAGTTGGATATCATTGGACTCTGGAGGAAAATAAGTTATAATATTTAGTAGACTGAATAAATGCCTCAGTTTCTCTATCATTACAATGATTTTAAATATTTCTGGGACTATTAGGTGAGTAGGTCTCAAAGTATTTTGATTGCCTTTCATTTTTCATTTTACTGATGAGTTTGAGTTGCATGAAGTTTAAGGCATTTACCTGAAATTACTCAATTATGATATGATAGCACAAACATGCCTGCTAGCTCTAGGTACAAAGTCTATGATTTTGTTTTCTATCATTTCTTCTTTTAAGACACTGAGAATAATTTTGGATACAGGAAAGGTCTTTATTTACTTTTACTAGAACATCAGGAAAAGCGAGTGAAAGATTCAAGTACTGGTACATCCACATTTTATATAAATCAACATGTTGGTTAAACAAGAGTAAGGTGTTTTTTTTGTTTTTTGTTTTTCCTTTTTGATTTACTAATGCCACCTTGTACAAAAAGGCTTGATGTTTGGAAGTTAGGACACATTGAAATGGGCATCTAGAGATGGAAAAAAGCAAGTGCTGCAAGCTCTTAGACCAGCTGGCTAGAGAGAGAGGTAACAAAAGACATTGAGCCAGGGGGGCCTGGCGAGGCCACACCCTCCCCATGGGACAGGGGTTCCCGGCTCCGCAGGCTGAGGCTTGGAGGGAACAAATGCCCAGGGTTGCCAGATCTGATGTGTCAAATGATGGCAGAAATGAAGATTTCCTGATTTATAAATATTAAAAACTCGGGTGTGAATCTCTGGCATTAGAAGTCAGGTGGTGGTTTTCCTTGGAGGATTGAGGAGAACCAGGGCTGGGTAGGGGGAGAGGGGACTTGTCAGACGTTTTGTGCCTTGATCTGGGACTGGTTACATGAGTGTATGCAGTTGGTGAACATTTCATGGAGCCATGAAACCAAGCTTACCAAATTGATCAGTATAGCCACTTAGCTTCACTGTCAGGAAACTGTCCTTTCCTTCCCTTCAGATTACTTAGGCAGTTTTCCATTAGCTGGGGTTTTAATATCCAGGACATAATGCTCTTGGATAAACAGGGAACATATTTAATTGTTATTGTTTATAATACTTGTTAACACTTCATTTCGATCAGCTGCCTCCTGCATGCCCCACACTGGGGATCGAGCCTGCAACCCAGGCATGTGCCCTGACCGGGAATTGAACTCCTGGTCTGTAGGTCAACACTCAATCACTGAGCCACACTGGCTGGGCTGCTGTATGTTTTTCATTTGTCATATACTCTGGTAAAGAATATACCTTTCACTATTTTATTTAATCCTCCCCACAATACTAAGAAAATTTATTTTATTATTACACTGTGCCAAGGAGATCATTAAAGCACTTAGAAATATACTTGCTGATTATTTTAACCCAACATACGACTTATTTGAGAGATTTGGGCCTCTGTTTAGTATAGCGAGAATGATTAAATAATAACGTTTTAAGAATAGTTATAAACTGCTTCTGATCATGATCATGATGGTGCAAAAAGAAACATTTCCTCTCATGCAAACACTCAACCAAATATTGGATTGATTTGGCTCAGGTTTTATCAATATTCAATTATAGCCATACACAAATTTTATTATTGAATTTTTTGATAGAAACAATTTAATATTATTTTGAATTTGAAACTCTCTAGCCTCTAAACCCTTTTTTTATTTGAATCAATTATGTTTATAAAGTGTTTTGAATACTGTAATGATTCTTAGGAAAACAAACATTGGTAGAATAGAGCTGATTTGTATTGCTAAATATTTCCAGCTATAATCATATATTAGCAATATTTATCAAGAACAATAAGCCAAACAATGTTCTAAGCACTTTACTTAAATTAATTCATCTAATTCTTCTTTAACTCCTGTGAAGTATATACTGCTGTCATCCTTACTTCACTAATGGGGAACTAAAGAATGGTTTAGTAACACATTGATTTGCAAAGCTGTGATTTTAACCTAGGCAGTCCAGCTCCTAAATCCATCACAACTACTCCAATCCATTGCCTTTTGAGCTGTGTTTAAAATGTGTACTGTTTTTCATAAATGGGACTGACTAGGAAACAAGTATGAACCAGTCACTATTACTGAAAAAAATATACATGTGTGTGTGTGTGTGTACCTGTGTGTTCATCCTCATACATATGTATTAGTGGATGGTTATCATTTTCACATACAGCTATGAGAACACGGCATGAAGCTTATTAAATTATCTGACATTTATTTTCTGCCTTGGAATACATTTTCTGATGATAACACTCAAAATACTTGTAATACAAAATTTTTTTGTGATACAAAAAAAATCTATGAAATCAGATTTTATTTTTCTTTTTTAGCGTTTTGGAGTTCGCTTTGGAGATACAATTATCTATACAAATACTTCAGTAAAGGTGAGCTTCACCAGGAATAATGGGGGATGAGTTGAAATTTGCATGTGAAAACAAAAGAAAATTGTTGTCACAATGTGCAAACTTTGGAACAGAGGACTCATGAGTTAGAAACTAAATATATGAATGATAGCTTTTAAATACTTGTAAATGAAAAAATGTGTCATTCCAGCCTTTCTTAATCAAGCTTGAATCTAAGTAATCAAATGCTTTAAAATTACTCATGCTTTATTTTATATAATGAGATTAAGACAGCATAAAGCTTCACAATAAAAAGCTTTTACCATAAGTTATAAAAATGAAAGTGGATCTTTATTTGTACCACTCTCTCTGTAGTAACTTTGTTTTACTATACAGATCAGCTCATACTTGTTTGTATGCTGATTTTATCTTTTTGTTTCCTGCAAGAATTCGATTATGCTGAAAACATATCACTAAATTTTCCTCCATACTCTACTAGACACAAGTTTAATTAATTCATTGTTTCATTATTAATATTACCAAATAAAGTGTAGTTAATAAATCATTCTGTGTAATACATTTTGAACCTCACTATGATGTGTTGATATGAATAGTTTAACTCTAAGAGAGATGCTATTTCTAAAATTCTTAGGGAATAGCTATTACTCTAATACTTGCTAATATGAAAAAATGCATTACTTGTCACTAGTTTCTGTAAAATTAGATAATTACTTTAGCACACGTTTAGCATAGCTATATGTAAATCATATTTATTTGTAACCAGCTTTAACAAGTGATAAAAGCATAATATGTTTTTTTACATGTGTATTGGCTGATCTGAATATATATGTATGAGTATTTTGGCTTGAAAGACTTGAGGTTTTTCCCCAAAATGCTAGCATCCATAGCTATTTCATCTTATTAAAGATGAAAATCGATTATCATTCCTGACTTAGTAACATTGACTTTTTTGTTTTATGATAATAGCAGTTTTTGTTTTAGTTTCAGAATTACTAGTATACCCCTGGAGCCCACCAAACCCTGGTTACACGCTACAGTGCTCGAGTGTTTCTGTTACATGTGATACATGTGTTTCTGGTATACATTACACCTGCACATTTCTAACTTTATCTAGATACTAATTCTTATCATTTTATTTCTCTCTCCAAACCACAAATATTTGTCTTTTCATTATAATATAGTATAAAAATACCCATGATCAATTTCACTATAACCTTCTAGACAATGCGATTATTTCTCTATAGGTATTTTAGAAATTAGGGTCACAAAAATATACTTCTCCATAAATTAATCTCTGCAAAATTTGTTGTGATAAAAGGCCTTTCACATTTCCAAGGAATTCAAGTAGATCATCCTTGCCTGAGGAGATAAAAGGATTCTGAATTACTTTCCAAGTATGGTTCTAAAAAAAGGACAAAGTCCTTCAAATGACTTTACATTCAGTTATTTCCTCCAATAGCAGGTTTCTGCTGTAACATTAAAAAATACTACCACTGTAACAGCAAACATCATGTGTAGTGTAATCTTTCACTGAGAGTCATAGAAGTGGAAAGCATCGTTTAAGAAAAGCAGCATAAGCCCATATGGATAATAGAATGGAATATGAGCCGCCTGAAAAAACCTAGAATAATGTGTCTCAGTTAAGGTACATAATATGTACCTAAAATGTTGTACATTAGTGCATATAATGGAAAAATAATAATTCCATGTGTTATTGGGAGAAACGTATATCGTTCTTTTATTGGTAAGATTTTTAGAAACTTAGTTTAAAATGTTGGAAAAATAAAATTTCCTAATTATAAGAGGAAACACATTGAAAATTGCATAGTCAACAGTTATGTAAAGATGTCTGAAATTGAAGCTCCAAAATTGAATTAGTTCTGGGAAGGTGCTTAGAAACCACCCCCTACTCTTCAAATACTTATGCCTTATCTTGTAGGTTCAGAGAATGTGCTTTGAAATCTTTGCAGCAGACTTTGGTGGGAAATGCAAGCCATGTGCCCTAGACACATTGGCACTCTGAACAATTTGGAAGGCTCTGATGAGGATGGAAAAATGTTTTCCACATGAGTGTTACCACAGTGCTCAAGTGGTTATTGTTATTATGACTAGAAATATATATTTTATATCTTTCCCTATTGTTGAGTAAGAGGCATGTTTCTGGATTTTTATGTTGTTTATTTTTCTATTAAGAGAAGTGTTTAAAGAATTCCTGTCTTAGAATCTCTCTCCATTATATCTTTAGCAATATATCAGCTTCATATTCTAAAGAAATATATTTAGATGTTTTCAGATTAGTAATTTTTTTCTCTAGACTTATTTTTATTTTATGAACTTTGGAATAAGAGTTTGGGTCCTGGGAAAATCCTTATATGCAGTTTCCCTTTAAAAACAGGAAGTAATTTTTGTTTCTTGTGTTGTTTGATTTGGGGAATTTCACTTCTTTATATTCCAGGGCTCCATTCCTTTTTTAAGTAAGTTTTTTATAATATACTCTTTGTAGGTTTTTAGAGGAGGAAGGTTTGGAGATTCTTTTGAGAAGTAGGTTACCAGTGTCATTTAATTCTGCCAGTATCATTGAAAACATCTTGATAGATCACATAAGAAACAATTACCCACACACTGTTTACATTAGTAATTAACAGAGAGAATTTCAGGAGAGATTATAAGCAATGTCATCACTCCAACATTTTCCTCTTAATGAAACAACCAACACAGTGGGGAGTCAGCTGCATTTTTAAGCCCAGCAGGCTCACTGGTGGAAGAGAAACTATTAAGCACCCAAGGGAAGGGTTTGAATGCAAAGTTAGCTGCTAGTGAAATGATAAGTACCCTTGTAAGGAAATGCCTCTTGGACAGTCCAGTCTAGTAGTTTAGAGAACTTCAGGAGTCTTTTCAAATAAATATCACTATGCATTTTCCAGTACAGATGGACACCTTGTGGGCTTAGAAACCAGGAAGCCTCATGGGATCAGATTTTCCTTTGCTGGTGGAGACCCTCCTTCATAAGACTAGAACCAGAATTATTTAAGTTGGCTCTCTTACAGATACCCACAGATTTGGGAGTAAAGCACTCATCTCCCAGCAGTCAGAATATTTCCAGAAAGAAACACGGAACAAGGAACAACAATAGCCCTTTGGAAAACTAATCTTACTAACGCCCCCTTTTTTCTGGCATCTGGCATTCAATTCAATGTCACCAATGGCTAAGAATGGTTCCAATAGCAAGAAAAGCACATACTTTACAATGAGGCAAGGATGTTCACCGAAGGTAAATCTGTGTGTTCTTGACAGAAAACAAGATAAATAGATGATGGGGTAATAAGCAAAACTATCCATCCCCTACTCCAAAGGCCATTCAGTATCTCATGTGGAATTCATAAAATGGTTTGCCCTTTACTAGAAATAGCAAATCCAATTATAAAGAATCTGGGAATCTCACACAAGTCCCTGCAGCACCGCCGTCCTCCACAAAAACCAAACATAACCAGTGGATGGCCAATGTTGTTCTCCCATCATGGTGTTTTGATTTTGAAATAAAGAAAACCAGCGTGTTTCTCTGTTTCAATCTTGTAGCCCTATGATCTGATTGCAGATCCCATACGAAAGAAGAGATATTTGGTAGTGACTAAATCTGAATTCAAAATTTAGTTTCGTTACAAGCTTTATAGCTTTGGCCTTTGTGAATTCCTCCTCTTTTCATTGCTGGTCTGTGGAGACTAACCATGAGGCCCTGGGCTGATGCTCTGCCCTGAGTGTGTGCTGCTGCTTCTGACCTGAGACCTGGATGCCTCCTTAATGTGACATCTGCCTTGCACTCCGATTGCTGAAGGTCAAGCTAATGAAAGAAACTGGATGTGGGAGCATAGGCCAGGCTTCATACTAACCCCGACTTTTAAAATTAGCTTTAAACTTTTTAATCAACAATATGTTTGCTCTCAAGTAAAATGTTCATAAAAGGCAAAAAGAGAAATTGGCATCACATTTTGTTCTTGGATTGAAATAACTTGCAATCCCATCCCGAGATTTTTTAAATGTTTAAAATTTTGTATTATGAGTTAGCAGGAAAAAGGCTTAAAACTATCTAAAATCTCAAACGATCCTTTCTTCCCTTGCCTTTAGTTGAAATTGCACTTTTAAAACTCATTAAAACAATTCCATATGTTCTACTATAAAAGTAATTGCTGCAGCTTTTACAGAGTCCCAACATCTCTAGTTTGTTAACACATATACTAAATGAACCATTGTTAGATATTGCATAGTAAATGAAATGATTCATTTTAACTGAAAAAAATATATATATATATTACTTTTAGCAGTAACCAAACACTTCAAAATTATTTTCCACTTCAGTATGAATAAAAATCATAAATAAATAGTATATTATAAACACATGAAGTCTATTAAATCTGCAAAAAAATGAGAACACTTTCATTTTAGGAAGAAACTGCCTTACACTAAAATGGAAATCAAAAGTTAACTATTCTGGTTTTTGCAGCCTTTAATGTTTCTGGTTTTTGCAACTTTTAATGTTATCCTAAGATGACTTTCACTTCCACAGAAAAGAAGGAAGTAGTTTTCACAGAATTTGCATCCTCAAAAAGTAAATAATCTTTTTCTCTTTTTGAGTAAGGATTGTTATTTTTATGAGAGCTTGATGTTTCATAAGAAATGTCAATAGCAAATGTGTGTCTGCAACAAACTTTAATAGCTAATGTGGTGCTGTTTCCTAGAAGCATCTGGCAACTCCACTTGAGTCAATCATAATAAATACAAGGATATGCACTCTCAAGCATTCCTGTTGTATATACATACGATGAAATGCAAGTAATTCTGCTTGTAGGCTAGGGATGAGATTAAATGATGAGTAGTTCAAGATTCTTGAGCTTAAACTAAAAGTATGAAAAAAGCTAAAGGCTCGTTGTTTTGTTATGGCAATAAAATTACTTTGATACAGAACATGCAAGTTTTACTTTTCAAATATCCAACGAATATCCAGGGTTTCTCTATTCCAGTAGACCATTCTTAAAAGCTATGTATGTGATTTGAGTATTGAAAGCTGATAGTGAGCAAGTCCAGGCTTGATAGAATGAGCTGACCTCTGATTAAACATAGAGATAATCTCTTGTAAAGATGCTTCCGCCTATACTACTGTGCCAGGAATCATAAATCCCAAGCTTCTGGCTTAGGAAAATAGATGCTGATACTGCCCTAGAAGAACAGCCTAGTGATAAGGGAATGATATCTGTAAGGTCTACAAAGCTGGACCAATCTCCCTGCATTGCTCCCTGCAGCCAGCCTCCCACATTAGCACACATAGCTTTGCCTGCTTGATCTTGTCTCTTTGTACTTCCGATTTTGCTTCTTCTTATCCAGACAGCATAGTGTCCTTGAACATGATGGATACAAGCCACCTAACAATGCTACTAATTCTTCCATTGCTCAAGTTAACAGCATAAGCATGGTTCCCATTAACTTATGGTGAAATACTGTAGATGATGTAAAATATATACACACAAAAAAGAAAACTTCTAAGTACACTCAGTATTATAAATAACAGGAAGAAAAATTTGCAAAGTTATTAAACAAAAACAGGCATATTTTAGAAATGCAAAAGGAAACAGCATTTTGCAAATGCATGCAATTGATGTTTGCTTATTTATATATTTATTGAGATACAAAGATAAGCTCTGGTAGCCTAAGGGTGATAGATAGAACTCTGTTAAACTAAAGGTACCTATGCCATTTAGAGGATTTGCCCTGTTGGAGTGCTAGGCATTCTCAGTTAGATCTTTTTATTATTAAAGAGAAGTCAGAAATTTGGTTTTTATGAAAATCTCCTAATTTCTTAGGTTTGAATCACTTGAGAAATATACTGTGTGGGTCAAACAAATTATACCTACAGAAGTTATCTAGCTTGGTAACTTTTATTGGTATCTATTAGGATCCCAAGGGATTCAAATATGAATGATCATGGATGATGATTACATCAAGTCAATGAGTGGGGCTCTATTTCCTCTTTTGCTAAAAATTATTATAATCATTCAGGGACCTTAATTAGACTAAACGATCTCAAATTCACAGAATAGACAATATCAAAGGTTGTTTCAGTTTACTCTCAAAATCATAGCATTCACTGTGTTCCAAGGCCCTTTGGGTTGTGGTCTCAAAGGAGAAGTTAAAGACTATCAGGGCACTTTGTAACACATCCTGAAGTTACGTTTTTTATAATTAAACATAATTGGGTTTTTATAATTAAATTTTGTCAGAGCAACATAGTAAAATAATAAATTATTATAGGCTTATTAGAAATTGTTTTTCCTCAGACATGATGTCATTAGAAATGGTATACCTTCACTTATTAGGAATTTCAGATGTTGCCTAATTAAATCAAATGAGACAGAAGACACATTATCATTGATTTTCATTGTTGAAAAATATAGAAATATTACTGTTTGTAAATTTTCAAATATAACTTAGTTATTTTGTGCCAAACACCTCGGATTTGTTATTTACCTATTCTTTTGTATATTTGGCTGTTTTGCTGCCCTTTTTTCATATTTAACCGAGTGTGCATTAGGTATAATAAGATTGAGGAGGAGGTGACATTTCCATCCATTAATTTTATCCTTAAACGTGTGTCTGTTTTCTGTTTATGGGGTTATGTCTTTTATGGGAAAATATTTTATTTTATAAATTTTTGGGGGTGGGAAATTATTATATCACTGACTGTGAACTTATTTGAAATTTGTTGCTTAGGATTAGGTGAAAATACTAATAGTTCTCTGTGGGTATGTGTGTGTGTATGTGTGTGTTAAAATTGTCTCTCTGTTTTTACAGTTAGCATTCTGTTAGAATGTGTGCTAATGGTTATTTGTTTGTGTTGATGTAGATAAGCCTTATCAACTGTGAAGCTATTAACTGTACAGAGGAAGTCAAAGCAGGAATGAGGCAGGAAAATATTTGCCAACAATTTTCTTATTGGTTAGTCTGTTTGCCAAATTTACGTGGAAAAATATATGAGTTCCAATTTGTTTAATGTTGAGATTAATTAAAATTTACTCATCAGTATTCCCAGAGAAACCTACACTTGTGTGTTATTTCTTACCTTCTGAAATAATAAATTCTAATTTTGCCGACATATGCAACTACATAATTAATAAGCTAGGTATAATATGCTGTATATACTATTTTGGACTGCACTCTGAAGAGTATTTTAAAACCTTTATTAGGTTTCATAAAGTCACTTATGAGTAAGAATGTGCCTGATTAATTTTCATGGCTATTAATATTCAATAGCCTGGCTCTGAAAATTAAAGAAGTAAACAGGATTATTTTTAAAGTTATAGATGAAAGCACCCCAAATATTTGGGATTAATTTTGAAAGAATTGTTTCATATTTTAATTGATGTTATTTAGTTCAGTTTCTCTGTACTTAGTATCTTAGAATTCTCCCTCCTGAATTTTCTTTTCTGTATTTATGTATCCAATCCTGATTATACAACCCAGCTTCACCTAATATTGTTATGTCTTAATCCTTCTTTCCTTGGGCATGCCCATGTTATTTTCAAATGTATAACACTGTGATAACAAACATATTGGATTAGGATTCCCCAGCTTATCTGAATTCTAAAAATGGTCTATGTATAGGTAGTTCTAATATACCTAATAACATGGGTATACATTATCCATGGATACTTCTAAAAACTTCAATAATCCTATATAATAAAAGCCTAATATGCTGTGTCCGGTCGTCCATTCAACCAATCAAAGTATAATATGCTAATGATATGCTAAGGCTGCTCAACAGCTCACTATGATGTGCACTGACCACCAGGGGGCAGACAGTCAACCAATCTCTATGACGTATACTGATCACCAGGGGGCAGACGCTCCGACTGGTAGGTTAGCTTGCTGCTGGAGTCCGGCTGATCAGGACTGAGTGAGACATGCCGTGAGGCCTCCCATGGACCCTCCTCACCTGGCCAACTTCCCATATCCCTCCCGGCCCCGATCATGCACTGGTGGGGTCTGTAGGCCTGGCCTGTGCCTTCTCACAATACGGGACCCCTCCGAGGATGTCAGAGACCCAGTTTTGGCCCGATCCCACAGGCCAGGCCGAGGGACCCTGCTGGTGCACACCAGGCATCTAGTATCCTATATAATCCTATATAATAAAGAGGGAATATGCAAATTGACCATCACTACACCACAAAGATGGTGGTGCCCACAGCAGAGGGGGTGGTTTCCGTAACACAAGATGGCTGCGCCCACAGCAGAGGCAGGGTTTCCATAACACAAGATGGCTGCACCCACAGTGGAGGCCGATTTCCCATAATGAGCCTTAATGAGCAATCAGCAAGGACCTGAGGCTGCACCCCCCCTTCCCAGTGGGGCTTGACAGGGCATCTGAGGCTTCGTCCCCCTCCTGCATTTGGGCCGGGGGACCTGAGGCTGCGCTCGCCACCTGGCGGGTCTTGAATGGGGACCTCAAGGCATGTCCCCCACCTGGCAGGGCTTGATGGGGGACCTCAAGGCATGCCCCCTGCCTTGGCCCAGGCTGGGGACCCCAGGCCATGTCCCCCACCCGGCGGGGCTTGACAAACTTGGGACCTGCCGGATTTGGATCTAGCCCAATGAGGGGGTGGGGCCAGCCCGGTCTGGGTCTCGTGCAATTTTGAGGTGCACGATGCTGGGTGGGGACTTGACTCTGGGACCTGTGGTGCGCCCCAGACTCTGACAGGAGGAAGATTTTCATATACATTTTACTAATTTCTTTAATCTCTGACACTTCTGTTATAGAGAAAGGGCAAATAGCAATATTAAAATATTTCCTCTAATTAATCCCCTTTTAATGTGCACGAATTTTGTGCACCGGGCCACTAGTATAATTATAAAACTATATCCTATATAATAAAAGGCTAATGTGCAAATTGACCGAATGGTGGAATGTCTGGTCGCTAAGATGTGCACTGACCACCAGGGGGCAGACACTTAATGCAGGAGCTGCCCCCTGGTGGTCAGTGTGCTCCCACAGGGGGAGCGCTTCTCAGCTAGAAGCCGGGCTCATGGCTGGCGAGCGCAGCGGTGTGGCAGGAGCCTCTCCCACCTCCGCGGCAGTGCTAAGGATGTCCAACTGATGGTCTGGACATCCCCTGAGGGCTCCTGGACTGTGAGAGGGTGCAGGATGGGCTTAGGGACCCCGACCCCCGAGTGCACAAATTTTGTGCACCAGGCTTCTAGTAATATTATAAAGTCTTTAATAAATTTTCTCCCCAAAAGAAATTGAAATGATACAAATATACAGATGAGGCGAAAGTAGGTTTACAGTGGTGCATACATGAAACAGAGTTTATTCTTGTATTATTACTAGTAACTGGAGACTCAGTGCATGAATTTGTGCACGGGTGGGCTCCAGCTGGCCTGGCCCTAATCAGGGTGGATCAGGGATGGGCCTGTTGGGAGGAGGAGAGGTTGGCCAGCCAGCCCACCCCGGTCAGGGCCTGATCAGGGCCAGGCCAGCAGGGGGAGGGGTTGAGGGCGATTGGCCGGCGAGCCCCATTCCTGATTGGTGTGTGGGGGGGCCGATTGGGGGCAGAGCTGGCTGGAGTGAGGGGCCTCGGGCTGATCTGATCGGGGTGGTTGGGGCCCATCAGGGGCAGGGCTAGCCAGGGGTGGGGCCGCAGGCTGTTGGCTGGCCAGCCCTGCCCCTGATTGGGGTGGGGGGTCCAATCTGTGGTGGGGCTGGGTAGGAGGAGGGGCTGCAGGAGGTTGGCCGGCCGGCCACACCCCCCAATTAGGCCGGTTCACTGGCCGCAGTGGGCGTCATAGCGATCAGTTGTTCCAGTCATTATGATGTTATGGTCACTGGCCTTTTATATATATAGATTATTATATTATTTTCCATACAAACAACTGTAAACCTACTTTTACCCCTTCCTGTATAATAGGTACCAAAGATATGTCATATGTTGGGTGGTACATATTTTTGTCTAAACAAGGACACTTTTGAAAATGAAAGTAGGTAGTGTTATGAATTATGTCAAGATCCTAAAGGGTATACCGAGGGAGTCCTGGACTAAGCAGGGCATGTGGATGAAAGCTAGCTACCAGAATTAATTACATTTTTATGAGCATCTTATGTTAAAATAAGTAAAGTAATAATACATGTGACTCTTATAAACAAACCCAATTTTACTTTTAAGGCTAGGGAATCTATGATGCAAAAATTTAATATATAGTTTTATTGACTCTCTATCCTTTTGAGATGAGTATTATGTTTCTAAAATCCATTCTTAAATTGTACGTTTATGTGAGTAATGCAGTATTTCTTCATCTCTAATGGGTCCTATTACTAGCAATTGCCCAGGGGTAGGTCAGCAAACTACAGCTTAGAAGACATGTAATTTCAAATTTTGATATAATAAGTCACCTTCTTATATCTGGACTGATCTTTAAAGGATGTGGTGAAGAGAAAAACATTATTTCAATCTTTGGGAAATACAACTTAAGGTTTCAGTGGTGTAACTGATCTGGCAGATCAAAGGAATAACCTTAGTCTATGTATTTGTTAAAGAGATGTCCTCTAGAAGGAATATCATAGAGATTATAGTGCAGTGGTCAAGTGGCTAGACTAGAGCATATCATGTCTTTCCTTCATTTTTAGCAAGAATATAGGTAAACACTCAGATGTTCAGTTTATTTTCAGCTTCACCACTGAAGAGTCTCCATGTGATGTACTAGTAGTCTGTTGAGAGACTCATTAACATGTTATCTGCTTTTCAGTGGAAAGGAAAAACGTTTTAACTGTGGGAAACAGAACATTACATTATCACATTGAAAGAGAAAGTCTTATAAATCAGAAATTTATTTCCTAGAGGTCAAAAAATAAATACTGAAGAGATAGTGAAATGAAGGATATTTGCATATCAGCATTAACAATTTGACTAAAAAGTGACAAAATTTTACTTATCAAAATCTTTTAATATTTTTAGTTACAGGGTAAGTATTATCCTCCTTCTCTCCCTCCGTCCCTCCCTCCGTCCCTCCCTCCGACCCTCCCTCCCTCCCTCCCTCCCTCCCTCCCTCCCTCCTTTCCTTCCCTCTTTTTTCCTTTCTCTCTTTTCTTTCTTTCTTTCTTTTTGGTTGTCCTCCAGTCCATTATGTTACAATGTCTGTAGGTGCAGGACTATTCTGAATTAGGGGGATGCTAGATACTCTCATAAGTAAAGCCCAACATTTCAGTGGCTTCACAGAGAGATGTGTACTTCTTGTCTGTGTAAGATTTCAGAGTTGATGCTTTAGCAGGTAGTTTTCTTTCATATTGGTTATTAAAAACAAACAAACATAGGATCGCTTCAACTTGTGACTCTCATTTTCCCTAGGGCCCAGGAGTTCACTGTATCCAGCTGTCAGGACAGACAGGGGTCATGAACTAGATGCAGAAGGACCCTAACAGCTGCTAAAGACCCTAGCCTAGAATGGTCATTCTTTGCCTCCAGTCATGATCTGTTGGCAAGAACTGATCACATAGCCTAATCAGGATTTCTGCTGGTCTGTTGTTTCTATAGGTGTTTACTTCCCACATTCTGGAATAAACAACAAGATTTTTGTTGAATAACTAGCTGCCTATATGATAGCAACCATTGTAAATTTAATTTGGTAATGAAAAGCCATTCAAAGATACTTATTAACAGGCCATTAGTGTGGTAGGTACTGCCAGGGAAGTGAGCTGGGTCCCTGAGGGGAAAAATGTCTTCAGTGAAAATCTTTTTAACGTTTTGAATTAATGACATGTACATGAATTAGTTGATTAAATATTAATCATATTTTTTAAATTTCTATGCATAAATTTAATGGAAAGGAATTTAATAATCAATAGCTCATCCACCCTGGTGTTTCAGTGTAAAACATGTGCCCATTTCCTATTTACTTAATAAATCACAAAACGGAAATTTGATCACTTAAAGAGAATACAAGTTGAAAATATGGACTAGCATTTGCTTAGCTTTCCTATTGGAAAATGTCCCCACTAATTCACATGAAGAAAGAAAAAGAGTCCCTTTATTCTAGTCCAATTGAAATGTGGCCAACTTAAGCATACAATGAGTATTTTAGAAATGAAAGCAGATATAGCTCAAAAGTTGGCAGGATTTTGATATCATTCTATCTTTCAGCCACGAGGATATTGTGAATTTTATCAAATGAAGCATTTACTGCTGGAAAGCCTGCTCCCTTCACCTCTGAAAAGTCTCCAGGTGACATAGTCTGCTAAAAGACTCATTAAAAACTAGAAACAATAGTCAAAGACTCACTGGAGGCTAGATGTGAAAGGAATGGTGCGTATTCCTGTCTTTTGTCCTGAAAATATACACTTTTACTAATTTGTTGGATTGACCAAAAATATGAAGATATATTTAACCAGTTTTTAAAGAGTTCACCTTTAGATAATGGTCTATTCCCTACTTTTAGAGGATGGTTACTGCCATTGGTAGATACAGTAACACAGCTTGAGAGAGAATTAAAAAAAAAATAAAAGTATTTAAAAAAAACAACACCTTAAATAAAAAAAAAAATATTCATTTTTTTAGTGTTGGGAAAATGGATTATGTTGCTATCTATAAAAAGATGATGGGTTTAGGCTTTTGCAACCTCGGATGCAGAATAAAGGGCCATGTGTAGATTTCACGAGTCTGAGCGATGTTTAATTGTTTGCGGCTGTTTCTGCGATGTCTGAAATGGTGTGCCCACCATTTTGTTTTAGCCAACTGGAACGCAGGATTGGCAGCCCCACGTGACGTTTTAGTAGCTGTAACCCTCAGGGCATGACTGGAAGCTGCTGCCTACTTTGGGGAGAAGAAGTCCTAAAGCTTCTTTAAATTTCAACAGAGGGATTTATTCGTTTTGTTTTCATCATCCTAACTAGCTATGTAGGATATTTATATGAAATTGTGATAAAGTCCCTATTCTCATAGAACTGAATTAATTTAGCAGAAGCATTAAAGGAACAGTTAGCTCTTAAAATTAAGTCATATCTTGTGCCTTACCATGGCCTTCAAGACTCAATGTGATGTGAACTACCAGTTGCCATCTAGTCTCATCTCATGCCATGTTCCCCCAACTCACCAAATTCCACCGCCTGGTGCTTATGGTTCTGAATCTGTTCTCTTGGTATTGTTCTTTGTATTGGCATGGGGAAGCTTTCAAGCAGACTTAAATGAGAACATAATTTTTATTTCTCTTCTCTATTTTTCCTGTGTTGAATATTTACTACCAAAAATGGTCTAAACTGTGTTCTTTTGAAAATTTTCTAAAGTTATATGTTTAAAAAATTGGTCCAGGGTGGGTCCTACTTCCATGTTGCGGTAGATTCCAATGTGATAATGTTAGTACATTGTTAAATGAAACATAAACTGAGAGGCAAATTGGTAAAAATGAGTGGTGTGATAGCAACACTGCAATTTGATGCTATTGAGTGCAAGATTCCTACTGTGAAGAAAGAGGCATGTGTTAAATTCCTAAATGGTATACATCAAAATTATCAGTGTAAACTTGTTCAAAACTTATTGGCAAGCTCTAGCCAGTTTGGCTCAGTAGATAGAGTGTTGGCCTGCGGACAGAAGGGTCCCAGTTCGTTTTTGGTCTAGGGCACATGACTTGTTTGTGGGCTCGATCCCCAGTGTGGGGCATGCAGGAGGCAGCTGATCAATGATTCTCTCATCATTGATGTTTCTATCTCTCTCTTCCTCTCCATTCCTCTCTGAAATAAAAAAAAATGTATTTTAAAAAACTTACTGGCATGAATAATTTATGGATAATGAATTCATTCCCCACATGTTTACTTTTTAACAAAGCTGGAAAAATAGTTTTTACAAAGGAAATAAAATATCTAGAGCTCAAGAAAATATTACAAAGTAAAAAGATACAACTGCTAACTACATTTGCAATATCCCAGTCACCAGCCAGCACAGAAGTGAACGTTGTCACTGGAAGTCTCAAAGCTGCCAGCATACCACTCAATAAAGTGCGCTCACTAATAGCATTATGTACGCTTACATTGAGAATAATCTCAAAGAAGAAATTGAATTTATCCCAAGTGGCAAACTTTAGAAGGCTCTCTTTCCAAACTTTGTAGCATGCAGTTTAGACAGTGATTGATCTAATTAAGCAACTGCCTTTGTCTGCCACAAGGCAGCTGCTGCTTAAGATCGCTACTTATTCTGTGTTCCATTCATTTCTACTGCAAATACTTTCCCTGCAGGATATGAGTAATCAGTTGGGATCCTGATGATTAAAATAGAAAGGGGAGTTTCTGATGGTCTCAACAAGCCACACTAGATTTAAAGCACCCTTTAGCATAGTAATCACCCTATTGCTAAGGGAATCAAGGTAAATTTGTCAAGTCTAATAGAGAAAGAAAATGAAGGGTGTCGAGAAAAGACATGTTACACCTGGTGCTCACTTTGTTTAGTTTCTGCTTAACACTTACCTTGTGAAAGAATTCTTTCTTAACCTCCCTGTCACCCCCACTCGCTGCCCCGTCCATCAGACACACTTATTCTCTCACCATCTGACTTATTTTTTCAGATATGACTACCAGTCATTATAATGTATTAAATTTTTATTTATTCTCACTCAACTAGAATGTCAGCTCTGTGAGGGTAGGGGCTTTGTCTTTGTAGCTCATGGTGATATGTCAGTGTTTAAAACAGTGCCCGCAACCAAGAAGACATGAAAATGTGTAGAAGATGTGGACTAAGAAGAAATGTACTGTCCTCTTTTCTCATTGGAACCAAAGTAAGGAAATTTCTAGAGGCAATCTCAGAATATACAAAGAGTTTTATTAATAATCTCTTATAATGAAAGGAAGCTATTCATTTGTAAGAGAATGATAAGTACAGTTTGAAAGGAAACAAAAATTGATATTAATTTGAGGTGTGACTAAAGATGAAGATTTTAGGAATTCTATGTTTATCTTGAATTATGAGTGCTGTGTTCATTTATAATAATTATTGAATTATCTTTGTGCCTTACATTGTGCTAAACTATAGGCAAAAAAAGGTTAATAGAGTATATGCCCTGCCTTGCGGGGATTTACAGTATTGAGAGACTGGAGAGTAACTAAAAAATATTTAATCAATAATGTGTGTGCTCCACTGTAAGTAGTACAAACTCTATGGGAACAAGGAGGAAAAAGGTGATTTTAAGGTAAAGCTTTGAGAAAGTTGTACTATTTATGTTGAATTTTGAAATATGATGGTCTTTGTCAGTTGGTTATACAAAAAAAAAAGCGAAAATGTGAGAAAAAATTTGTATATGAAAGAGGGAACAAATTATGGGTTTGAATACCAGATTAGAGAATATATTTTTATCTTATTCTCTAGGTCAGTGGTCGGCAAACTGCGGCTCGCGAGCCACATGCGGCTTGCAAGCCGCAGTTTGCCGCTCTGTTGACTAATGAGTTTGCCGACCACTGCTCTAGGTCCTAGGAAGCTGCCAATGAATTTTAAGCAAGAAAATATAATGTGAACAGGCTTGTGTTTAAAAACCATTTCATGTGGCTAATAGATTGGAGGGAGACAATGTGCCAAGGTAGGACATTGATACTTTAGATGTTCAGTGTTTTCCAAAGTTTGTTCAGTGGAACATGGGTTTTAGGGGAGGTCCATTGAGTGTGTGTGAAAAAGGATTGCATGATCAGATATGTTGAGGCGATAAGCTAAATAAAGCTAAAGAGGTTTATTATTTGTCTTATTATGATGATTGTAAATATTATTACAGCACTTCTTAGCAAATTCACTACATTTATATGAATCATGAATCTCTCAGATCGAGGCAGGTCTTGTAGAATTTTCTAAACATGATTGTCCATGGAACCATTGACTTTTTCTGTCACCTGCCACCCCCCAATCTTACAGGACACTCTTGAATTTTCACAGGTCCAGTGCTTTGTCTGAATTTCTCAGCTAGCCTTCTATAGACAATTGAGTGAGTCTTTTAGCAGTTTTCCCAACCAGGATTCATAGGTAGTACATTCTAAATGTGTAAGAGAGAAGCTAACTCTGTACATACAGTGAATGCTTTTGGACATTAGAGACCGGTTTTTTTATGGGACCCTGACGAAGAGGAACACACTTAGGTGGTAGAGATAGTAAATGATGAGGGCTTCAGCTAAGGCTATAGCAGTGTTAATAAAAAGAGACTTTTATACACTTGAATTAGTTTTTGTGTTTTTGTATAAATATGTGGCTTATATTGAAAAATGTTATCATAGGTTTTCTTTTCTTTTTTTTTCGTTTTCTTTATTTTCAGGTTTTATAACAATGAGAAACAAAATATGTTTCCTGGATTTTAAAACAAAGAAGACATAGCACACTTCCTTGTTGCTGTGACAACACCAGTAGGGGAGAGGTTGGGTTGCTACTGCTCAAAGTGGATACCTTAAGGAGGTTACCATTGCTCAAGGAATTCTCTTAGTTTGACCTTCAGCTTTGGTCTGGAACTCAATTTTGTGTCACCCTGAGAGCTGAAGAATTGGAAGTTTAGAGGTGGGGGTGGAGGGGTGAGTCCACTCCAGTGAACCAATTCCTACCAGTCTAAATAATAAATTATTATACACAGAGAAACCTAATTTTGAAGCTGACCACAGCACTTGTGTTAATCAACTCATCATAGGTTTCCTTAATTGAAGAAATATATTAGAGTTTAGCAGTCCAATTGTTTTTTCCTCATAATTAAATGCAATCAAGGTAGAGTTATGTTTAAAATCTTGTAGAAACATCTTGATATCAGGAACAAACTTGTTCTATAGGAAATGATGGGTAAGAGACATTTGTAACTCAGAGAATCTGGGAATATACATTTCAATAATACTGGCTGTTCTCTTGAATCAAATGAGACATTAGAAATACAGTAAAGATCACATTGAAAATTATGAGGAAACTAAACAGTGAGAGAAAATGGTCCACAAGATATTTATTTTTAAAAGTTGACAATATATGTGGTAGGAAAAGAAAACATGGACTTAAATTATTTAAACAGAATAATTAGTAGTGATCTAATAACTGTGACTTGGGCATATGTTGAAAACTCAAACATCATTAGAAATATTTTTTAATGAAGCGTTTTACTGAAAATATGAACATATTCATAGTGGATGCCTAAAACTCATACAATTAACATTTTAAAGTATAATTTAAGGTCATTCATATTTTTATTTTAAGAATGAAAGCTACTGAATAGTTTAGTGGGCAAAACAATTTCATAAAAACTAGAGATTGATTTTCACTTCAGGAAACAAGTGAAAGAAATTTAAATTTTGCTGTCCTTAAAAGATGCAGAGAATTTTAAGCAACACAAAGACTGCAAAAGAAGGCTTGTTTTTCACAGCTTGATTGGTGGAAGATTCTCTTTTCTTTTAAACCATCTCTCCCCAACTATTGACTACAGCTTACTAGGTTGACAGGGATTCTCTTTATAGTAGGTGTACTGGTTAATAATGGCAGATTATGTAATCAAAGAAAACATAATAATTTCAAGAGAAACATCAAAAGTGCTTTATTGAAAGTAATGTCCATCGCTAGCTACACATTTCCCCCATCTTTCAGGTAATTTGTGGATACCGTCCCAATAGAACTTTTCTTGCTTTGAGGCAAACCATTCAGAGACCAAATTTTCCACTTCGTATGTTTTAAAGTGCTGCTCAGAATATGCGTGTGCCATCGATTGGAATAAGTGGTAATCTGAAGGAGCAAGGTCTGGTGAATACAGCGGGTGGGTTAATACTTCCCAGGCAAGATCTTGTAACATGTATTTAACTGGTTTTGAAGTGTGTGATGGTGTGTTATCATCAAGGAAAATTAATTTCCCATATCTTATGGCACATTCTGGTCTTTAGTGATCAAAACATGGTTTGGATTGATTATTTGTTGTTGGTAGCGATCAGTATTAATGGTTTCACCTGGTTTTAGAAGCTCATGATACACCACACCTTCCTGTTCCCACCATACGCACAGCATTGTCTTCTTTCCAAAGCGATTTGGCCTTGCAGTTGATGTTGATGGTTGACCTGGATCAACCCATGATCTTGTGCATTTGGGATTCTCAAAATAAATCCACTTATATCGCCAGTCACAATTCGATGCAAAAAAGACTTTCTTTCCTGCCCTTGAAGCAAATTTTACTGATGACTTTTCGGTTTTCCATATGTCTTTCATTCAGTTGATGTGGCACCCATTTTCCTTTAAAATCTTTCCCATTGCTTGTAAATGATCGGAAATTGTTTGCTGAGCAACGTTTAATCTTTCTGCAAGTTGTTTTTGAGCTTGACATGCATCTTCATCCAATAATGCTTGTAATTGTTGGTCTTCAAATTTTTTTTGGTTGACCTGGACGTTCTTTGTCTTTCACATTGAAATCATCACTTTTAAAGTGTTTAAACCAGCATTCACAAGTATCTTGAGATGGATTATGTTCACTATAAGCTTCCCGAAGTATATTATAACTTTTTCTTCAAAATAAAGTAATGAATTAAAACTTGCCGCAAATGCTCTTTTTTTGGCACGAAATTCAACATTTCTAAGCATAATATCTATGATGTTAACACCTTCAGCAAATTTGACATATGAAGTTTTGAAACTCGCTGTCAATACAACAAAATAGCATACATATCAAATCGCATATATATATCAACATATGTGTAACTACATCTATTGAAAAAAATCTGCATTATTAACTGGTATACCTAGTAATTTTAATCAATACCTGGAATAGGAAAGCCTGAGTTTCTTTATATATATATATTTTATATTTATTGATTTTTTACAGAGAGTTAGAAACATCGATGAGAGAGAAACATTGATCAGCTGCCTCCTGCACACTCCCTACTGGCGATGTGCCCGCAACCAAGGTACATGCCCTTGACCTGAATCGAACCTGGGACCCTCGAGTCCACAGGCCGACACTCTATCCATTGAGCCAAACCAGTCAAGGCGAAAGCCTGAGTTTCTAATGGTAATTTGTGTCTTTCAATTCTGTTCTTAACATTAATAATTTAAAAAAATATCTTTGTATATTAACTCTTCTCAGGAAACCAAAATTACTTTTCTTTGCTCAGTAGTGCTTAGTTAATTCTTCCAAACAGCTAGTTTTCCTTTTAATTGCTGTCACCAGGACAGCAGAACTAATTAATTTGAGTACAACAAGGCAGTTTCAGAGTGTGTGCGTGTGTGTGCGTGTGTGTGCGTGTGTGTGTGTGTGTGTGTGTGTGTGTGTTTGATGTAGTTTTATTTTTTGCTGTGAAATTTGAAATTAAAGGGATAAAAAGTTGTACCTCTCCTTTACTGCTTTAAAAGGGGGGAAACTAATTTTTACCTGCAGAATTTATTCAAATGAAAACTATGGGTGGAAGAAATGGCTATTTTCATCTGTGCCTGTACTTGTGAGCAAAATTTTAGTCAGATAATTAGACCACAGTAATTATTCATCAAGAGGATGCCTTCATGTCTGTGGCTGCCATAGAGATATTTATATCAAACAGTGTTGCTTTCAACATTTTCTGAGAGTTAACAGGACCAAGTTTGAGGCAAGTGTACAAAACACAGAAAATTTGGGGGCTGTATCTCTTTAAAATATTGCCAACAAAAGTACTTCTTTGAAGGAAAAGAATGTTCTCATTAAGTGTTAATAAATCTCATATCTTAGCATTCTTAACATTGCCTCCCAATTCCCTTCAGCCTTACTTTACAAATTCAGTCTGATCATTAGGAGTTTTAAAATATATTTGGCAGGATAATAATAAAATAACACTAATAATAATATGATGAGGATGATGGAAAATAAAAAGAATGGTTAACATTTATTAAATATTTGCTCTGTGCCAGGCATTCTGGTGTTTTTATTTGGATAAAAACATTTTGCTTCCATTTATAAAACTGGACCAGACAGAATTTTTAAATGTTTTCTAAGAAATCATATAACTCATAAGCTAAGGAGCTCCAATTGAAATCAAAAGAGTCCTCTTCAAGAATTCTCTCTGTGACATTCAATTATCCTATCTAATAAAAGAGTAATATGCAAATTGACAGTACCTCCACTACACCCACCAGCCACGCCCACCAGCCAATCAGGAGTGAATATGCAAATAAACCAAACCAAGATGGCTGCAGCCACAAAGAGCAGGAGGGAGGCTTGGGTTTCCCTGGTAATGGAGGAAGCCAAGCTTTCCGCCTGCCCTTGCCAGCCCAGGCCTCCACTCAATACTACAAAGTTTCAATTATAGAAGATAAATAAAGCCCAATAGAAATGGCGGCAGCCACGGAGCTGGAAAGAGCAGGAGGCTAGGGTTGCCCGCAGCGATGGAGGAAGCCAAGCTTCTGAAGCCCTGGCCTGCTTTGGCCTCCGCTTAAGGCTACAAAGTTTCAATTATAGAAGATACATAAATCCTAACAGAAATGGCTGCCGCCATGGAGCGAGCAGAAGGCTTGGCTCTGCTCCAGGCTACAAAGTTTCAATTGTAGAAGATAAATAAACCCCAGATACCAGGGCCTCCGCTTGGGTTGCCAGGGGGCATGGCCAGCCTGCAAACCACCACAGGCCCCTCACCCAGGCCACCCCATGCTCCAAGGGAACCCCCACCCTGATCCAGGACATCCTCAGGGCAAACCAGCTGGCCCCCACCCGTGCACCAGGCCTCTGTCCTATCTAATAAAAGAGTAATATGCAAACTGACCATCACTCCAACACACAAGATGGCTGCCCCCATGTGGTCAAAGATCCTGCCCCCATGTGGACACAAGATGGCCACCACAAGATGGCCAGCAGGGGAGGGCAGTTGGGAGGGACCAGGCCTGCAAGGGAGGGCAGTTGGGGGCGATCAAGCCTGCAGGGGAGAGCAGTTAGGGGTGACCAGGCCTGCAGGGGAGGGCAAGTTAGGGGTGACTGGGTCTGCAGGGAAGGGCAGTTGGGAGGGACCCAGGCCTGAAGAGGAGAGCAGTTGGGGGGGACCAGGCCTGCAGGGGAGGGCTGTTCGGGGTGACCAGGACTGCAGGGGAGGGCAGTTAGGGGCAAACAGGCTAGCAGGGGAGCAGTTAGGCATCAATCAGGCTGGCAGGGGAGTGGTTAGGGGGTGATCAGGCTGGCAGGCAGAAGGGGTTAGGGGCAATCAGGAAGGCAGGCAGGTGAGCAGTTGGGAGCCAGCAGTCCTGGATTGTGAGAGGGATGTCCGACTGCCCCTTTAGGCCTGATCTCACTGGGATCGGGCCTAAACGGGCAGTCGGACATCCCTCAAGCGGTCCCAGATTGAAGAGGGTGCAGGCTGGCCTGAGGGACACACCCCCCACCCCCCATGCACGAATTTTGTGCACCGGGCCTCTAGTCATATCATAAAGTAGCTGGGGTCAGGCCATTCTTCTCAAGAAGAATTAAGCAAAAATTGAGAAAACTAGCTGTTCAGTCTCCAGTCTTTTCATCACAGAATGAAAAAAGATAAAAAATGTTTAGTATCTTTTCAAGGTCATGTTAATAGTCTATTAAATAGGTAAGGGTTTTAAAAACTACCTTTAGATGATCTGCCTTTTTAACCAAGTACTGTTATTACTCTCTCCCATTGTGGCTTAGAGCAGTGATTTTCAATGGGTGTGTCACAAGAATTTTTATAACATTCAATACCTTACTATTTAGTCAAGGGCACTGACTTCTTTTTCCTTAGATTATCAAATAAAAATAAAATAAAAATGACAGCAGCTCAATCCAATAGCCAACTGATGTGAATGAATAAAAATTATACATATTATTTTGATCAGGTGGGCCAAAAATATATTTTTTAGTGTACCGCAGAATTTTAGTAATTGTGTGCCATGAAAAGCGTTAAAAATCACTGGTTTAGACTATCATTTGTGCAATTTCAGGAAATGCCCCAGTCTGATCTTCTTCAAACCTTATTCTGCTCTTCCATTTTGCCTTTGTCACATGATTTCTTTTTCCATCTTAAGGTCCTAAGTTTTTTTCCCTGACTCAGTCTATCCCATTCAAATCTTCCTGATAAAACCCATACTTATTCACCAATATCTTGATTTTTTTCACAAAGGCCATCCTAGTCAGCATGCTTTGGACCTTTCAAAAGTGGGCAAAACAAAAGGTAACTAAAAAAATAATAATAATAAAAGGAGGGATTATGTTCAAGCAATGCTGTGTGGTAACACCATATATATATTTTTAAATATATTTGTATTGATTTTAGAGAGAGAGGGAGGGAGAAGGAGAGAAAAAAGCATTGATGTGAAAGAGAAACATAGATCAGCTGCCTCCCCTATGCACTCTTGACCTGCTCAACCAACTGAACCACACAAGTCAGGACACAAGCATATAATTTAAAAATGACTTTTATATGAATGCATATTTTAAATTCTTTGATAAAGTATTTGTTTTAAAGCACAGGTGTTCTTAAGGAATTGTGTTTATAATATGCTTTACTCATGGCTGGGCCCATTAAGTAATTTCATTTAACAGTATGCATCTCACTGATGGTAACTTTATTATAAATGAAGGATAAGTGTTTAAATAAAGTGAAATGTTCACTTCTCAATGTGATAGCTATAAATAGGTTGGGGACTGCTTTGCCAAAACTCAGTTCTTCCTACTTCAAAATATGGCTTAGGGACAGTCCTCTTGGAGAATCCCAGTATTAAAGAAAATAGAATTGGACATTGCTCTTTTTGATTGTGTATAAAACCCCTGAGAATAAATGCTGCCAAGGCATGTTAGCGGTCCTTTCTGTGTACATGCACCTGTTTCCACAAAGCAGATACAAACTTGTCTGCATGATAGCCACTGAGTCTGGAATGTGAGACCTTGCTACCTTACTTGACTAACAAATTGATGCTGAAAGGACGAGTGAGACTTTAGTGAGAATGATATGATTTGCAGATTAGCAAGGTGAGAATGAGTGAAACTTACCATAGACAGATGGAGACTCTTTAGAAAACGCTTTGCCTTAAACTTGTTATGGAGATAGAAAAGATTCATTTTCATTTTCCAGAAGGACAACTTGTAACACTCATACACAATTGATGCAGATACTGTTAGAAATTAGTGGAGCTCATGTTTATCTTAATGGCGATGTAGTGACTTTAGTTATTTCTACCACCTTTATTATGCAGTGGACTTGTATTTGTAGTTTAACAACATACATCTTTCATCTTTATTCAGGGCATCAATTATTAATGTCCCAAGAACTACTTGCTTATCCTCCATTTTGATAAAAGTCTAAGTAATTGGATTCATCCAAAAATCATAATGCAGACTGCCAGAATCAGAGTCATTTGCATTGAACATGTGTCCTAATTGTATCCATGTGTTGGAATGGTAGTCTGTAGAGACGAGTTCTAATCAATTCTGTCTAAACATTCTGGATTTCCCATCAGTTACTAGGCTAAGTCGTTGACAGAATTCATGCCAATCTTTGGGCAAATGCCTCCCAGTGCTGCCATTTTAACACCCCAGAGTGAGAGCAAAGTGACAGATCTCTTCATTTATGTATTTTGCATACCCACCTTTTTTAAATGTGAAAGATTACTCCTGTGAAATTGGTACTTATAATTTCTATGGGTCTTAGTATGTTATAGAGACTGGAATAGTATTTTATCTCAGTTTTCTGAACTGAATTGGGCCTTAAATTATTATAGTGTATTTATACACATGTAATATTTCTGGCATACTTTAACCTTTCAAACTAATACAATGTTACTTAAAAGGTGAAGTAATGTATTTACTATTGACATTATTAGAACTGCATATATGTAATAATAGGTATGACATTTCTGTATTAGTCATGTCTTTTTACTGCAAGTAATAGGATCTTAGTAAAGAATAAAGCTTATTGAAAGATCTTTTCATTTAAAAAAAAAAACACACATTGTGTTGTCAACTGACTTCATATTGTCCTGGAATAAAGAACAGTATAGGCATCAGGGACCCTGAAAGTTACATGTTTTTCCCTTCCTCTCACACTCTCTGTTTCCCTTAATCGCTTTATAATCCTCTCTTCTTATCACTCTAATTTTCTCAGTGTTAAATATTCTGTACAGCTAATGTGTGCAAATGGCCAAAAAAGTCCCAGAGAAATCATGTTTGCATATCTGCAGTTTAAAAAACCTGCCAAGGCTGGCTAGCCAAACACTGCGGAAGGAATGCTGGTTGTAAACCGTGGTCATGAAGTAGGTGTGCGAATGTATGCAAACTGCATATAGGATGATGGTGCTTTTTGTAGATAAGGCATGTAGATCACCGTTCTCAAAGAAGGGGTGGACAGGTATCCTGAAAGATGTCTGTTTACGTGATATTTTAGAGCATACCGTCGTTCAATCATTAAGCTATAATGGTTGAACCAGGATACTAGTTTTTCCTTCACGAGCCACCTTCATAGCCTAAATAATTCTCAATGCTAAATAAATATTTATTGCATGATTAAATGCACAGTATTGGATGGCAGGCATACCTATCAGTACCTCAAGCTATGTTGATAATTCCATTATTTTCCCACATCCCAAGCTTAAAATAAATGTGGCAATTACCTTTGACCAATACTTTTGTGCTCTTTTCCACCACTCTTGGAGGTTTTTCTCATTGTTTTTTTTTTTTTTCTTTGCCATACTTAATGAATTTGCATCTCTCAATATATTCAATCAGTGGCCTCTCCCTAAACCTGACACTTCACCCAGATCAGCACTTTCTAAATTTGGTTTTGTGAAATAGTCATGTGTAGTGAGATGTTAATGAGTGTTCTGGGGGAAAATAATAAAAATGTTTCTAAGGTCAAATAAATTTGGGAAAGCTGCATACTGTATCACCCCTTGGAGACTTACAGTGTAGATTTGTAGTTTGAGAAGTTACAAAAAAACATGTTTAATGTTGATTATGACAGTATCTTTAAAAAGCATTTGGCCATGAATCTGTTTTCATGGAATGTGTGTTAGAATCTCATGAGACTGGAATTCTATAAATCAGTGTTGGGGAATTGAGGAGGGACACATTTAGAAGGGATTCTTAACTGCTTTATCCTGTTTATTGTCTTTCTTAGTCTCAATACATTGCTGAAATAGAAATTATGAAATAGTATCATGTAATTGGCATATAGAAAGTGGTTATTAAACCTATGTTGACTAGAATAACCACTAGAAGAAGAAGAACATAAGTTTAATTAAAATCAGAAATTAATTGCTAAAATGTAATATTGGTTACCTGAAAAAAAGCTTAATTTCAAAAAGAGTAATTTAAAAGAGTATCATTTTACTTAAAAACTATGACTTATAGAGCTGTATCAGTGAGGTGACCATAATGGAACTATGAAACAATATATCTAGACAGCTTCTTATAACACACATATGAACTCAATAATTGCTAATAGGACAAGTCAAACTATAAATTTTGATCATTGCTTCTGTCATTTTTATTTCCTATATCTGTATGCATTATTTATTTTAAATGATGAAACTAATAAACGTTTTCCATTTTTAAATACTTATCCAGAAAAAAAATATTATTTTTGTTGTCTCAAAATTTTAAGGCTGTAATCATTTTTCCCACGTTAAATAGAATGTCTGTATATATAGGGAAAGTCACATGAAGAATGAGGACATGGTACTGAGTCTTTAAATCTCCCTCAGTATTAGCTTGTTCTTTTAAGTTAATAAAAGGAAGCAATAGTCATCATCAAAGCATATATTGTTGAAAAATCAATGATAGCACTGCCTTCTGTGTTGCTCTTTCACTTTAATTTTTTCTTCCCCTGCCTGGAAGCTTAGGAAGTCTTTGTGTAGCCTTTGGATGTACAGTCTGGTGTCATGCTGGTTAAGTCCATGATAAAAATGAACTGGTGCCCTAGTCTAACCTAGATACTGGTCCTTGATGTTTTGTACCAGGAAGCTAATTATGGCCTCCCATTTCAGAGCCTCATTACCCCCAAACAACTTTTTGTTCTTGTATTTATTTTATTTCTCTTGCTAAGGATAATTGCACATAGTTCTTACTGCCTTTCTTAAAGGTGCAAACATAAATTATCAATACACTGTAATTATTGGATGAGGCAAATGACCTTGCTGGGTTTCCAGAATGATTTTCACCTTAGTTGATCTCCCATATATGGTTGGTATTGATGTACTAAATATGAGTCCATGCTATTGACAGTTTAATAGGCTCGTTGCTTTTTTTAAGGATATAACTTTGATAGCTTTTAAAGTTTGGAGCTTCCCAGTAATAACATTAATGTTCATATCTTACATTTTTAAAGTCATTTACAGGTTTTCAGATGGGCCTTCACATATATTATCTTATTTGTTCCTTGCAGCAACCCTGTGGAGATTATAGATACTGTTCTAAAAAACAAAAGGATGAACTGCATTTTGGAGGGTCAAATACATTGTGTGTTCATACACATTGTAAGTTTTGGAGCTGGGACTCCAAGTGCTGGTTTTTCTTATTCCTTTATTCCTGAAGTGGTAACTTGATAACACTGGACCCATGTTGTAATGTTGGGTTTTAAGTGAGGGTACTGTTAGGGCACTCATACTTAGGCTTCACCGTTATTGAGGTACAGTCCCAGGATTATTCTGTCTAAGCGGGGGGGGGGGGGACATCTGGCCCATGGGCACTCTAGCGCCCACAAAATCATCCGGTCTGGCCCTGCCGAGGCAACTGCAGATAGGACTCGAAATTCAGTAAATCTAGGAGCTTTTTTCATAGCAGCATACATTTCTATTAAATGAATTATATTAAGTGAATGGTGTTATAAATATCCAAATGGCCCTTGGCAGAAAAAAGGTTCCCTCCTCTGAAAGTGTCCCTTTTCATAATGCAAAAATAAAATGGGCAGAATCCCAATATAAATGCTAACTGCAAATCACTTCTAAGTTACAGTGCTCTGTAAGCATATGACTTCACATATTTTTTAAAAATATGTCTTTATTGATTTCAGAGAGGAGAAGGGAAAGGGAGAGAGAGATAGAAGCATCAATGATCAGAATCAGTCATTGGCTGCCACCTGCATGCTTCCTACTGGGGATTGAGCCCAAAACCCAGGCATGTGCCTGACCAGGAAACGAACTGTGACCTCCTGGTTCATGAGTTGACGCCCAACCAACTGAGCCACACTGGCCAGGGCTGACTTCACATATTCTAATGCATAGGGAAGAAACAGGTATTAGTGTACTGGGAAGTTAAAATAGTATACCAGACAAGAGCTCCTTATAAGGTCAAACCACCTGGTTTTAAATTTATCCCTCCCATGTTCTTTGCCCTTGCCCAAGTTACTTAAGACCCATTTTTCTTACCTGGAAAGGGGGCACCATTAAAATATTTTCCTGTTAGAGTTGTTCTGAAATTTTAATGGTATGATATGTGTAATGACCTTAATACAGTGCCCACTTAATAAATAGTTGATAATTTTTAGCTATGAAGAAATAATGAAACTTCAATCTCTGTAGAGGCTACTGGAACATCAAAACACACAGGCATGAAGGAAAGAGGGAAACAAAAAAGGTAAAAAGAAACGGGAAAATGAGAAAGGGCAATTAAAAAGAAAAGTGATAGGTCTGCTGTTTCCATTTAGGATGTAGAATGTTGCAAGAGAGTGTCCTCCATAGCTAGTAATAAAGCAAGCTGAATACTCTACAAAATCAGTTATTTCAGCTCATCAAAGATTAGGCCCAAAGCAATTGAAGACATTAAAATTCAAACTTTGGCACACCTCTCTAGGATATACAGAACCTAAAGCTGCTTTCAGTTTTTGAAATGTGGGAGGAGGAAGTCACTATAGATGCAGTAAAAATAAAACAGCTGAACTTTAAAATTTTTAAGTGCTGAATGTAGGCTGGTGTAGGTGTTTAGAATTCTTAGGCTTCCTAGATACAAGGGGAATCTATACTTAGTTCCCATCTTTTTTCACGGAGAGCTTATGAGAAAGAAGGGGGAGAGGGCGAGAACTGGGGAGTGTATCCAAGAGGAGCAGGCACACAAGTTCTACTGTAGTCAGTGTCAAGAATGAGAACTAAGAGCAATGCCTTTGCATTTTGGACATTACACTGAACACGTGGCAGGGCCAGGCTGTCACAGGATAAGGGGCAGAAGAGATCCTCCCCCCACCCCCTGCCAAACGCATCTAAGGTGCATTGACGCTGAATTGAGGGTGTGATGCGGGGAGGACTAAGAGCTTACCCTTGAGAGCAATGGGAGAACTGGGAGAAGCCTGCAAGTACTCTTCGCAGAGGAAGTCAACATCTGTTTTCCGTTGAGGAGGGAGAAGAGACTTGAGAGAGAAGTCCCCGAACACACAGATGCAGAGACCCTGCTGATTGAAGTCTGAAGAGGGAGCTGGGAGGTGCAGCAGTTCACTGATGGTTGAGGTCAGAACTGGGAGAAATCCCAAACCCCGGGCCCCTTCATGAGCACCAGTGTTACTGAACTCGAGGGGTTCACTACTCGGGATGCTCTATTCAAGGACTAGACATGGTTTTTGCAAAGCAGTTTTATTTACTTGTACCAAGTAAACGAGTCAGGAGATTCATATCCAAAGCTCTTCTTCTGAGGAGGGTGGCTTAGCCATTGCTTATATATACTAGTTGGTCAATTACACATTGATTTCTTCTTTGTAGTTGGCTATACAGTAAATATGTACAGATTAAATATATATATATTGCAGCATATACAGAAGTAAAACATAAGAGTACAAGGATCTGAGAGTGATCACTGTTCTTATCTTCCTTATGCACTAATACAATATTTTTGAAAGAAGACTGTCCTAAGTTAAACATGTATATAGTAATGTTTTGAGCACTAACTAAAGTCAACACCAGGAGGCATTTTTATGAATAAATTCTGTCTTCTTCAGCCAAATTCCTGTGTTTAAGTCCTAACCCTCTGACCTTCAGAATGTGATCTTGTTGAAAATAGCATCATTGCAGGTGTAATGAGTTAAGATGAAGTTATACTGGAGTGGATTGGACCCCTAACCCAGTAAGACTGGTGTTAGAAAAAGAGGAAACTTGGACATAGACATGCCATGTAAGGAGGCAGGCAGAGATCAGGGCGATGCTTCACCAAACCAAGGGACAGCAAAGATTGTCAGCAAAACATTAGAAGCCTGAAGAAAGGCTTTGAACAGGTCTCCTTTATAACCGTCAGAAAGAACCGACATCTCGATCTTGCCACTTCTAGAACCTAAAACTGTGAGACAATTTCTGCTGTTAATCCACCCAGTTTGTGGAGCTGTTACAGTAACCCTAGCAAACTACGCAGGCACGGATAAAAAGTCTGCAGAGGAGATAAAATGGAATAGTAAAAATACTTTATTAACCCATATCCAAAACAAGGCCGAAAGAAGGAAGAGAGAAACAGAATACAAACCAGATGAAACAAAACTGAACACCTAAAACACCTGGATATAGAATTAAATTCACACATTGCAATAATTGCATTGAATATAAATATACCAAACACTCCAATTTAATGGAAGAAATTGTCAGGCTGGATAACTGTCATTCTCATAAAAATTAATATACATCAACTTTATGAACCAATAATTCTGAACCTAAATATTTGTCTATGAAAAATGAAAACACATTGCCACAAAAATACTTATACAAGGGTGTTCAGACAAGCTCTACTGATAATAGCCAAATACAGGAAGTAGCCTAGATGTTCATCCATAGGAAAATGGGGAAGCCAACTGTAGTATATCCCTTCAATGAGGTTACTCGCCAATAAAAAAGAGTAAACTACTGATATATGCCACAAAATGGATAACTCCTGACGAAAGAAACCAGACACCACAAAGGATATAGGGTATGACTTCTTGGCAGTAGAAATCAGATGAGTTGTTTTTGTGTGCTAGCCAAGTGGGGACTGAGTAGGGATTCCTACGAGGGAACTGGGTAATGAGAATATCCCATGCTTCACAGTGGCGTGGCATACAAACTTTTTTTTAAATTGCGTTTATCTAAAGTGACCAATGTGCACCATGTTTTAATCTCCTAGTACTACTACTATAAATATTTAATATTAATGTTTATACTCTCTGGGTTTCAGTTTACAAAGTATTCTATATACATAGTGTTTTATTCAGGCTTATAAATTACTCTAAGTTAAACAGGAAAGGCTCAATGTGGTTATCCCTACTTAATAGAGGGCTGCTTCTGCTCATGTGTTTATTTATCCAGAATCAGTGAGGTGATCAGTGCCCAAGACAAATCTTAAATGATAATATTTTGGCTTTGACTCACTTCAGGGAATTTATTCTACAAAGCTCTAGTATGTAAATTAAGTTTCTCCCCAACCCTCCCCACTTAACCTGCTCTTATGTCTCATTACGTAGGTCTCTTATGTGAAGTAGGTCTCTTTGAGCCTCAGGTAGCTTAAGGCTTAGTGCCCTGTTGAATTGACCATATGTTCTAAGCCAGTCATACTGGAATTTCATGTCCCAGAATGAAACCTGGTTATGGGAAGCAGAGCAATAGATTAATGACAAGCTTGAGACTATTTTCTATGTGTACACAATAGTTTCAGAAGTGGATGAATGCCAACCAAAAGTGTCTTTGCATTCTTGCATTGCAAATCCTTTCTTTTCAACTGTATTTTTCTGCCTTCCCCCTCCTCCGACCTCCTCAAGGCTGATTGATATTTTGTGATAATTATGAAAAGAGCTTAGTTTGTGAGGCTTTAGGTCTCCACAACTTTCTTAAGAAGAAAATAAGACTTTGGGATGATGTCCAATGTTTTATGTGAATAATTTAATGTCTTAATAAAATGATCATACACAATTTTTTGAAATTAGAAAAACTTTCTCCAAAAATAGGATTAAACATTACTGCTGTGTTCTGAAATTGGTTGTAAAAACTTATATCCTTGTGAGATCTCAGAAAGGACATTTCAGATGTTACATTTACAACTCAAGGTAGGAAAGGGTGAATATAAATTAAAATCTCTGGAAAGTAGGTTTATTATCCAAAAGAGGACTGATTCATTAGGGAAATTTTACCCAATTAATACAATATATTATATTTTGCTTAAGGCTCTACTGAAGCAAGTCAAGTAGCTGAGAGGTCATAAAATCTCATTAGAAATGGTTTTTAAAATTTAGTCTCAATAGTGGGTTAAATTAAAGAGAATATGTCCACATATTTCTCATTCAGAATTATGTGTTCACCACCATAATTTCTAAACTTCAGTCATATAGTCTATATTAAGTTCTAATTAACTTTGACCTTTCCAAATATTTTTGTACCCATCTAGATTGTTACTTAGTCCTCATGTTACACATTACATGAAAAACAATTGAGACCATCTGTATTTCACAGAGGCTGATGATACACTCATTAAAGGAGAGTGGAATTGTCTGAATAAATTACTTCTGACTTTCCTGCTGACAGCTCATATCCAAGGAGTGGTTCAGACCAAATAGTCAGATTAGATCATGCTACTGCCACCAACTAAGGCTGTTCAACAAGCAGAAGATTAGGAAAGAATTGGATATGTCTTGATGTTGAATATTAAAAAAAAAAAAAAAAAAGCAAGAGTAATTAAATACAAATTCCATGTTTTTAATAGAAATTGTCTTTCAAGAGTAATTTACATAACAGACCACTCTGCCATTGACAACATCTATTGGAGGCTACGTTTGTCCTCTGTGGGCTGAAACGAAGACGGTGAATGGTGCCCCACGGAAGATTCCTGTATACATAGTCACCATACTTGCCTTTTAAGGGCAGACAGTCCCATGCTGTGGGATTTTGTGGCCAAACCCTTGTTCACTCTATTCTCCATGTGACCTTATGGTTGTGATACATCTCCATCATCCTTTTTGGTTTATTTGTTCACACCTCTTTTCCATGTAACATCTCTAAGAGTGTGGAAGCTGCTTTTTATTAGTTTAACTGTCAGTGATAGTGATCCCTGGCTCAGGCCTTGACATATATTAGACACTCAATAGGTATTTTTTTTTATTTGCATGAAACACTTTCTATTATTATTTTTTTCTTTTTTACTTCTAGCAGTTAGTACTTAGAAAAAGAGAACATCTTAAATGATTGTTTACACAATTTGGCTAATTGGTCTCATTGTCATTCTTGAGTTCTACTTGGATGGTTTTTTTTTTTTATTCTTTTAAACAAAAATGCTTTGTTTTTCTAGAATACATTTATTTAATTTATTGTGAATTAACTCAAGTTTAAGAGAACATGTTTCCATTTAATGTTTTTAGATACTGAGTGTTTTGAATTAATTGATGCATCTTGTAAAAAAATTTAAAGACTTGATTTTTAAGGCAGTTTTAAGTTTACAATGAAATTCAGAGGTACAAAGATTTCCTTTATACCCATGCCCCACCCATATAACCTTTCCCATTATGAACATCATTTACCAGAATGATACATTTTTTACCTAGGGACCTGAATTGACACATCATAAAACCCATCCATAGTGTACTTTAGGGTTCACTTTTGGTGTTTACATTATATGGGTGTGGACAAAAATATAATTTTTATCAGACAGAACATTTTCACTGCCCTAAAAATCCTTTGCGCTGTCTATTCACCCTCTTCCCCTCAGAAGCCACTGATCTTTTTATTGTCTCCATAGGTTTAGCTTTTTTCAAGTGGCATGTAGTTAGAATCATGGAGTATTTCGTCTATACAGATTGTCTTCTTTCACTTAGTAATATGCATTCAAGTTTCCTCCTTGAATAACTCGATAACTCACTTTTTATCTTTGAATAACACTCCATTGTCTCTCCACTTACTAAAATCCATCTTGGTTGCTTCCAAGTGTCCTTAATTCTGAATAAAGCTGCCATAAGCATCTTTGTGCAGGTTTTGATGTGGACATAAGTCTTTAGCTCTTTGGTAAAATACCAAGGAGTGTAACTGCTGGTTTCTATGGTAAGGTTATGTTTAGTTTGTAAGAAAGCACCAAATTGTATTCCAATGTGGCTGTCCCATTTTATATGTTCAGTAGTACTATATGAAGAGTTCCTGTTGCTCCCCATCCTTGTCAGCATCTAATGTTGTCAGTGGTCCAGATTTTGGCCATTCTCATAGGTGTATAATTGTATCTTTTTATATTAATTTACATTTCACTGGTAATATATGCTGTGGAGCACCTTTTCATACGCTTATTTGCATCGTGTATATTCTTCAGTGAGGTGTCTATTAAGGTCTGTGGCTCATCTATTAATCCTGTTGTTTGTTTGCTTATTGTTTAGTTTTAAGAGTTTTTTTGTATATAGGGAAGAGCAAAAGTAGGTTTATAATTGTGAGTACTGAAAACTGAGTTTATTCTTGTATTATTATATTATTTTTCATACAAATAACTGTAAACCTACTTATGCCCCACTTGTATTTTGGATAATTCTTTATCAGATGTGTCTTTTGCAAAATTTTCTTTCAGTCTGAACTATCTTTTTATTTTTTTAACATTGTCTTTTGCAGAGCAGGAGTTTTAAAACCTTTTAGACTTAACCTAATATGCTATTGAGTAGTTTTTAAGAGTTGAGGAATGAAATTTGCATCTATTTTTCAGTTGAAGACAATCCTCAATGGGTGATTGTTCCATGCAACTATGTTGGAATGAGACACATTCCTTTCTAGGTCACTAAGTTAATTAAATTAAGTATTTGTCTCATTGTCATTCTTTTTTATTATATTTTTAATTACTTCAGAGTGGAAAGGAGAGGGAGAGAGAGATAGAAATATTAATGACGAGAGAGAATCATTGATGAGCTGCCTCCTGCATGCCCCCTAATGGAATTGAGCCTGAAACCCAAGCATGTGCCTGGAAATCAAACCGTGACCTCCTGGTTCATATATTCACCCTCAACTACTGAACCACACTGGTCTGGCTAGTTGTTGTTATTATGCATCACAGATGTCATTGGTATTAGGTTTTCTGTTTTGTTGTTTTTTGCCTTTTAAAAAAGTCTTTTTCTGTGCTGAATATTCTTCTTTCATGTCTGTAAAGCCAAATGCATAAAATGTTATCTTTCTATTTTCTAATTAGAGGAGAACAAGCAGTATAGAATATGAAACATTATTACTTTTCACTAATGACAAGCAGTGAGGAAAATGAGCAAACGGGCATTTGGTTAGTAGCCACTATGTGTCTGACACTGTAAAACACCTTACATACATCATTTCAACTATTTATCATTTATTCTAGTCATTTAGATATTGTTACAATTTTATTGATGATGGAATTGAGGTCTAATGGATGGTGATTTTTTTAAATAGTTTTTCACCTTAAAGTGCTAGGGATACAATAAGGATACAGTTTCCTATGACTACAGTTATCCCTTTCCAATCTTCTATATACTATCTCTCTTTTAAGTTCCTTAATTTTAATGTTCTCAAACATCAAATCTCATCCTTAGAAGTAACCACTTTTAACAGTAATATTTTAATGCTACATAGATTTACTACATATAAGAAAATGGGATATTACTATGTATATCGCTCTGCAACCAGATATTTGCAGTTAAAATACATTTTAGAAATGCATGCTAGAAATATAGTGCTATTTCATTATTTTTAATAGGCATAAGTGGATTTGCCATCACTTATTTATTCATGAAAAGATCAAGTTTGGGAGCATTTATCTCAGTCAGTTGAGATCTTGCTTCCAGGTGTATTCTCTGTTTGGCTCGAATAAATTTTTATAAAAATCCTCAAAAAAAATCAAGCTCATAAATTTTTATGATGTAACAAGCTATGTGTCCCCCTAGTATTCAGTATTTTACTAATAAAATGTAGGTCTATAATTAATTCATCCTTAATAGCAGCAACAACTAAGTTTGTCAAATAAAAATTTAAGGCTTTAGGTCTCCCTTTACTCTCAGAATGTGTTTACCTTTTACGTGCATTCAGTCCTCAGTAAATTCATAGGTGGATCTTTGTCTTGCCTTTTTATATTGTTCTTTATGTTCTAGGGGTCCTTTATTTTTTTTTGCTAGATTTATAGTTTATTTGTGTATTTTGTATAAGGGTTTAGCCTTTTGCAACATCTCTTTATTTTAATGATCTATGCTTTATTTTAGCAATTAGAAAATCACAAAAGCTCTGCTGGGTTAATCCTTAAAAATTGGTTATCTTATTATTTTATAGCCTTTGTTGTTTAAGATGAGAGATTTAGAGAGAGTTTAATCCCTTGTTTATAGATAAGATAATTATTGTATCAATCCCAAGATTCATGAACCTTTCAGGAGCAAATTCAGGAAGAGAACAAGCACCCACGGTTCAGATCCTGTGTCTGTTATCACCGGTACAAGAGGTTGATCTACGTGTGTGTGTGTGTGTGTGTGTGTGTGTGTGTGTGTGTGTGTGTTTTATGTTTTATGGATCTGAGTCCACGTCTCAGTTTTTTTGTTTGTTTGTTTTTTGTTTTTGTTTTTGTTTTCTGTTATGGTGAGCCCTTATTCCAGTAGAAGTGACAAAGGTTTGCTGAGCCAATAGACTTCACTGTGACCTTTTTCGGGATGGGCGGTAGAGCTGCATCCTATAGTCTGATTAGAAAGGTGTTATACTCAGGTAACAATAATACATATTGTAAACAGCTAACAATGTGAAGTAGAGAAGCGATTTCCAGCAACTAAATCTAGCAAGAGAAATAAAGACTTTTAAGTTTTGTCTTGAACAACAATAAATGTTTTCATAAATATTCTATGTTATCAGGATGGACAATAGAACTTTATTAAGATAATTAATAAAATATATTTTAGAAATTATAATAAAAATTGGACTTTGATTCTTTCTCAAAAGAAAATTGTAATTACTATTAATACATACTCAGTAACAGTAGAAAAAATGTATTGAATGGAAGCATATTATTAGGCTTCCACAGATTTTATGAGGTTGATTATGCAGTCATATTATTAGCATTCTTACCTTGGCTGATGATTTTCAATTGCATATTTTTTATAAGGACATATTGCTAAAATTTAAATAGTAAATTTCAATTATAACATTTTTGCTACAATGTTTATTTAAATAGGCTATTATGGTAATATTAGCCTTCATGGTTTTGTAATTTTTAAAAATGTTTTTCTTGCCCTAGCCAGTTTGGCTCAGTGGATAGAGCGTCAGCCTATGGACTGAAGGATCCCGGGTTCAATTCTGGCCAAGGGCACATGCCCAGGTTGCAGGCTTGATCCCCTATAGGGGGCGTGCAGGAGGCAGCCAATCAATGATTCCCTCTCATCATTGATGTTTCTATCTTTCTCTCCCTCTCCCTTCTTCTCTGAAATTAATAAAAATACATTACCAAAAAAAAAAGCTTTAAAAATATTTTTTTTCTTTTGATATGTTTTCCACATTTTTGTTCTTATTATTACTTTATTTTTTTCCATAAGTGAGTAAGTGCTAATAATTTGACTTGAGTCATTATGAATTGAAGAAGATAACTTGATTTTTTGACCACAGGGTCATGATGGAGATCCTTCTTCACCTTAAGCATAGTATATAAAATAATTAAAATAAAATACAAAATTATGAAAGTTAGTATGGTTCCTATATTTATTTACATATGAAGTGTGAATGAGCTGGAAAATCCATGCTTATTTTTGTATAATGAATGATAAATAATTTAGGAAAGGTATAACTTGAGTATCTTTTGATTGCCTGTTTAAGAAAAAAAAGTAGTGATAGAAAAATACAGTCTGGGATCAATGAAGGGACAAATAAATTTAAATAACATAATTAACCTCAATCATTGTGATTCTTGGATAAAATTAATTATTTTTTCTACTAATTTGATAGTTTTAAAATATTGGAAGGAAAAGTTTCAGCTTATGGTGGCACTTTTCTTATACAAAAGAGGTTAGAAATCTTAGCAAATCATCAGTGACTCCTTAGAAAGTAGAAATGACTTCTTTTTTGGATCAGATTGCAAGGATAATTGCAATCCCCAAACAACACAAGTAGGGTGGTGAAAACTGGTAAATATGCACAATGAATGTAAGTCCTTTGTATTTATACAGTTTCCTAAGTCACTAAAATTATAACCAAATATATTATAAAAATAAATATCACTACACATATAATTATATAGCATTTATAAGTGCAATATAATTATGTCATGTAAATATCACTAAATGCATTATAAATACATACTACTATTTCTTAAGCGAGTAAAAAGCAAAACAAAACACTAAGTTACCTAACATTTCTGTGTCATTAATTGATATATGAGAGCACTTCCAGTTACAGTTGCAAGTTTGAAAATACATTTTACCTGGTAGTGCTTTGAGATTTGAAATGAAACTCTTCATAGAGAGACTAATATTTTTTTTAGGGATGGCTTAAAATGTTTATTGAATAATGGTTTTAAAATAAATTATTTTTACTTTTTAAGATAATTTTAATGTTTTAAAAATGCACATTTTAAAATAAATATTAAAATATTTATTGAGTCAAAGAAGAAGTGGCAATTGGATTATTTATTTTTAACCAATTCTTCTGACAAAGTTTGCATAAGCATATTTTTAAAAAAATTCTTTAATATCCTCTAATAGAACTCAAACATGTATAAAAGAAAACAATTTATATTTTATGTTTTGGCAAATATGCAAGGGATGGCCCATAGTACAGACAACTTTATCAGAATATTACAAAATATAGAAAAGTTATTTTTGCTTGTTTTTTAAATATCAGCATATGTATGGATGTAAAGCTATATAATTAAATTAGGGAAATTTTTTGAATTACTTAATGATAGAATTCATAGGCTTTTAATAATTATTTTTCATCTTATTTTTTTACCCAGTCTGAATATTAAAGATAACTGTTATTGCTGCAATCAAAATAGAGGGTTTTTTGGATTAATTAAATAAAGCAGAGGACAGCAAGCAATGGCCCTCATTCCAAATTAGGCCTGTTTCAGCACAACTTATTTGCTTGTTTATTGTCTGTGAAGCATTCTCGGTAAAATGACACAGTTGAATAGGTGTCATCAACACAGGCCTCTGTCAACAACAGAGGCATCAGTCCCATAAAACCTAAAATGTTTACTATCCGGTCTTTTATGTTGTTATTGTTGTTGTTGTTAATCCTCACCTGAGGATATGTTTCCATTGATTTTAGAGAGAGAAAGGGAGGGGGAGAGACACAGAGAGAGAGAAACATCCATGTGAGAGAGACACATCCACTGGTTGCCTCCTGCATGCATCCCTACTAGGTAAGTCCCCTTGACAGGGAATGAACCTAGGACCCTTTAGTCCCTAGGCTAATGCTCCATCCATTGAGCTAAACCAGCTAGTGCTTTACTATCTGATTTTTTAAAGAAAACATATACTGACCTCTCAAAGAAATACATACAAATATACATACATACCTTACATACATCATGACCATGTTATGGTGTATTTTTAACATGATTTTAGAAAAATGTTTGACTACAGAATATATAAGTTCTTCTCATATTGCCTCCCTTTATGCTTCCCTGACCCTATTATATTTATATTTCCGTCATAATTATAATCCCCCTCATTGTTATGCAAGAGGATTTTTCATATATTGCCTATAAATAGAATGATTAATATATTAATCAGTTACCGAACATTTGCTGTAAGTATAAAAAGTAAGTATTAATGATATAAAAGTAAATAATATTTTTTGAAATTCAGGGGTAGAATCACAGATAATAAAAATCAGCACATGAGTTGTATACTCAAGACATGATGTAGTCAGACCTGAAGGAAACTCAAATGTTTTGAGGACTCTCAATGGCAGGGAGCTCAAGCTTAATTTAAGTGACTTACATAAAACTAAATTACTCTTTTAACTGAAACAAAACAAAACAAAGCAGCTTTAATTGATGTTAAGTCTCTCTTCATTCAGGTTCTCAAGTGACTCAATCAGAAATGTCTCCAAATGCCTTGTCCTTTGTTCTGGGCGGCATTGTAAGGTGTTAGCATGGTGCTCCCACAGCACAAAGCTTAAGTGCTTGACCTTTCACTCTCAGTTTTAGGTTACCAACAATCTGTTTTCTTTCCAGCAAAAATTTCAAGCTTGGATATTATTGACTTGCATTGCAGTCCTATCCCTGAACCAGTCACTGATCACGTGCTAGATGGGCAAATAGATGTGAACTATCTTCAATTATCCTGAAAAGTTGTTCCAAAGAAACTTTTAAATATGCACTAATTTCATATACTTAGGATATCCTCCAGGAATCTTTCTTTGTATTACTTAAGATATCTTGGAGATCTCTTGTGCTAAAAAAGAATGTAACTTTTGTCTTTGGTAATATACATTGTAAAAGTATTCTATGGGAAAAAACTTTTTGGTAAAATTTTGATTTCTCATATTATATAGATCCCAGTAATTAGTTATTTTAAGAAATTTGAAACTTCCAGCAAATCTTCTTGTTTTTTATATCCCTGGTAATGAAAATTTTTGTAATGAATCTGACTTTATTGCTAAGCTAAAAATTGTGTTTGAAATTTGTTTTAGTACCAAAAATTGTCCCAAAATTGAGATTATGGTTAGTAGCAACCGAGGCCTTCATTTTTCTGTAGATTGACAGATTCATCCAGAAAAAGTTTTTAATCAGTGATTTCTATATACTGGCCACTAAATTATGCTATAAAATGGCAAATTAGAGCTCTGTGTGGGTTAAGTTTCTAAATAATTTTTATTTTAGTTTCCTTCTTATGTAACTCTTAAGTATATAGCTGAATTTAATTTAAACAATATAATGTCATTATAGCTTTAGATTTTTTAGTTAAAACATGTATTTTCTTTGGATTGCTGAGATTCTAGATACATTTGAAATATACTTTACTCACTGGTAGAAAAGAAAAATACCTGCTAGTGTGTGAATGTTGAAATCAAGATTGGCAATTTACTTAGTCCCATCTGCTTGGTTTTCTCCAGTGGCTTTTGATGCATTTTCTTAATCACATGTTTGTTTGTTTTTTATCTTACCTAATAATAGACAAGCATGTAAATTGACCATACTGCCGCTACAGCCACAGCCAATCAGGAGTGAGTATGCAAATTAACCCGACAAAGATGGCGGGTTAATTTGCATGTGCAGGTGCGGAGTGGCCCAGCAGGGCAGGACGCCTGCTATTGGGGGCGGGGGGGTGGAGGGAGCTGCAAGAGAGGTGCTCTGGCTGGGAGTGTGGACTTGGCAGCTCCCGGGTGGCCCTGGAGCAGGGACTTGCAGGCTCCCGGGCAGCCAGGAGCGAAGCCAGGGGAAGGAAGGCCTATTCTTTCACGAATCTTCATGCAACGGGCCTCTAGTGTTAAAATAAAGCATTAAGTGTTCACTTTATTGCCAAAGGGGCATTCATTGTTTTGGGGAGGCATACTTTTCATTATTCCACAGACAGTGATAGAAAGTTTACAAATGTTTTTCAATGTTTTCTTTTTGTTGTCTTTAAAAGATTAATATGAACAACAAATGCCATATGATTTCACTTCTATGTGTAACCTAAAAAACAAAATAAAAAGAACAGAAAAAAGCTCACAGATATAGATATCATGTTGACAGTTGCTAGATGACAGGAGGCTTGAGGGATGGATGAAAATAAAGGGACTAAGAAGTACAAATTAGTAGTTACAAAATAGTCATGGGGATGATTATTGACAGTATAGGGAATATTGTCAATAATATTATAGCAACTATGTATGGTATCAAATGGACACCAGATTTAACGTAGTGATCAATTTGTAAGCTATATAAATGTTTAATCATGGGGTTGTACACCTGAAACTAGTATAATATAGTATGTCAACTATAATTTAAAAATTATTTTTTAAAAAGTTTAACATGAATCATTAGTTGTTTTTTCCATATGAGATTAAACTTACATGTGACCATTGCTGAGTGAAAATAAAAACACAGCAAACTTACAATAAAGATAGTACATAAGTTGGTTGAAACCTGCAAAAAAAAATATTCTGTTAAGCACTTTTCATTGCTGCATGCACTGAACTCAAGCAGTCCTTGAAGTTTAGGATAAATATGTATTGGAACTCACACTGCTTAATTTTGGAATCTAAACTTAAAAACCAATGTTATGAATGACTATATAAATGAGTTATTTGATTCCTAGGTAAAATGCAAGTCAATAAAAATTTTAAAATGTATATTTTTATTTTAAAAATATTTTTATTGATTTTAGAGAGGAAAGGAGAAGGAGAAAGAGATAGAAACATCAATGATGAGAGACTCATTGACTGGCTGCCTCCTGCACTCCCCCTACTGGTGATCGAGCCCTCAACCTGGGCATGTGCCCTGACTGGGAATCGAACCTTGACTTCCTGGTTCACAGGTTGATGCTCAACCCCTGAGCCAGGCTTGCTGGGATAAAATATATATTGAATTCATTAGGTTTACATTGATTAAAAAATTATATAGGTGTACAATTCTATTTTTGCCTCACCATTTGTAAATTTTGTCAAGTTGAGGTGTAGTAGTTGTATGCTGCATTCCTAGCGTGGGTCTCCACTGATGGGAAGAAAGCCCATGTGAGATTTAGAGATCCGAAACAACGAATTTCCTAGCTTTATCTACTTCCTCACTCAGCATATACCATCATGCTTGCTAGTTAACTACTTCTTCATGTCCGTTTAAGCATTTTAGATTCAGCTAGCCATTGCAAAAACTTAATTTCTATCCCCTGCTATTTTCCTTCTTTGTAATTGTCCATTGCCTTTCTAAGTGGGCTTGTTATATTCATAGCAGTCTCTCAGTATCCTTTGCCCCTTGTAAAAGCAGCAAACATCCTTCAGTTTGTATTCACTTGCCAAATGTCTACTGTTAAGATACTTTTTATTTCTAAAATGTGTTCACTTATCAAATGCATTAAAATGCTTGAAATATGGTAACCAGTGAAATGCATATGTGCTTTTCCCCTTTGCTCTTGTCCATTCTGGACTTTCCTTTTCTTTCCATCATTTTAATGTAACTTGCTTCCATCTGAAAAGCCATGAGAGCTGCTTTCCTTCAAGCTGATGCAACTCTCACTCTATAATTAGACCTCAGGGAATGCTGTGGAAGGAAATAGCCACCTTCGTCCCCTCCTTAGGGACTATCATCTCAACGCATTCAAACTTAGATGTACACCTTGGGTAAATAATGGCATATGTTTGAAAATAGATTGCCAACTGATGGTAGCTCAAATCAATATCTGAAAGTATGACAGTTTTATTCTTACAAGTATTTTTCTCTCTGGAGACTCAAATCTTTAAAATATGGTGCAAAATTCCCATATAACTGTAAGAGCCCAGAAACAAGGTTGTCTTTTTAATTCTGTAGCTAACCGATTGACTAACCCATTCTATTTGCTCTTCTGTGTAATTTGAGTTTTCTAATTGTGAAAATGTCTCTTTCTTTGGAAAAAAACAAACAATAATAACAAAAATCTGATTATATAAATCTGTATTATATAGGAAATGGCTAAATGTTTCAGACTATACAGGGTGTCCCAAAAAATATATGCACACTTTGAATGATTAATTCCAATGGGTTAAATTTGAAAAGAAAGGAAAACAATAATTGAGCCATCAGATGTTAAAGTGTATATACATTTTTTGAGACACCCTGAATATTAAAATCAAAGAAAGAATCAAAGTTATTTATTTTGACATCTGAGATTTAGGTTTATATCTTAATCTTATGGGGGGAAACAATAAACATTGGAGGGCAAAACACAGGAGTGTGTTTACCAGAATGCTGCTTTCTGCTACTAAGCCACCAGAAAGCACAGCGCAGCACAGGATAGCAGAGGAGCTGTGCATGTTGAAGACTGCTGGACAATTACCAGCAGCCACAAAGAGCCCCTACTGTAGGAGCTGTGCATGTTGAAGACTGCTGGACAATTACCAGCAGCCACAAAGAGCCCCTACTGTGTGCACATGGACACACAACCAGTTCTTTCTTTGCCATTTTCCCAATTAGGTCCACTGTAACTTCTGCGCCCCCTCGTAGTCTCTATCTTTGTGGATTGCACCCCCAGCCACTTAATTTTCCAACTGGAGTCTGCCTTTCTTTTAATTCCTGACATTCTAACTTATTATTAAGAACCTGCCAATTTTATCATCTTAAATATTTATTGAGCTCACCCATTTTCTCTATCTCTGTTATGAGATCCCTATGTCTGGAGGCCTGTACTCCACAGAGTTAGTTTCTATAGAAATGACACATTAACCTATATCAAAAGCAATGAGAGCTTTTTGCTTCCTTGCTTATAACACATTCCATGGTTCCACTTAGCCTGATTGATCAAGCCCAGACTTATTTAATAACTAGTGCGATAACCTTTACATAAATCACATAACTACTCAAAGCCTTGGTTTTCTCACTTATACATGTACACAGCCCCACTAGGGTCACTGTGATGATTAGACAAGATAATGTACATAAAGCACTTTGCACAGTGGGGACACAGAGGACGCGATCAATATGTGTTAGTTAGCCACGATCATTTATCACCATGCTATGCAAAATCTGTGTATTAGAGCCTCTCTTCTCCTACCTCCTCTCTTGTTAGCCTGTGCCTTCTACTCCAAAACACCCAATAGCTTCTAGATCTGTTGTAATTCTCTTTCTCTATTTTTTTTTTTACTGACATGTTTGTTCTATTTTCTCATTCATTTCACCAAGGTGACTAGTACTCATCTATCTCTTACACTCAATCTCAGTGTCACCTAGTCCAGGAAGCCTGTCCTGGCATCCCTATTTTGTCCAGGCTAAGTGCCTGTGTTTGTTTACTAGATGACCTTAACAAAATTCCACACACTAGGTAGTTTAGAACAACAGATGTATTCTTTCAAAGTCCTGAAAGCCGGAAATGCTAAGATCTCAGCAGGGATGTGCAGCCTCTGAGACTCTGAATGACTCCCTCAGTGCCTCTTCCCGCCTCCTGGTGGTGGCCCTCTCTCCTTGGTCCTCCTTGGCTTGCAGCTGCATCACTCTAATCTCTGCCTCCCTCAGAATATGGTGTTCTTCCGGCGTGTCTCTGTGTTCAAATTTCCCTCTTCTCATAAGGACACCCATCATGTTGGAATAAGGGCCCAGCCTACTCCAGTATGACCTCATTTAATCAAATTACATTTGCAGCAAGTGTAATTCCATATAAGGTCACATTCTGAGGTACTGCATTTAGCACTTAGGCATATCTTTGGAGAGACACAATTCAGCTTACAACATTGACCCTTACATGTACTTTCATATTACTTCTGCATACATACATGTATCATTTGCACTTGATTCATTATATGTTAATAATCTGTTCACGTGTCTGTCTCCTTTAATAGATTTCAAGTTCTTTAGAGCATGTGCCTTGTCTAATCTATCTAATTTCTCTTTGCCTTTAGCACAGGGCTCATGGTAGACTTTTAATACATGTCAATTAAATGAACAAATCATTGTCCACTCTTTAAAAAAAATAGGTCTTGTGGTACAAAATATTATAAGGATTAATAATGTCCCATAATATTGAATAATCTCACATTTATTTTTCAATTACTACAAAGAGAACAGAGGAAGAAATACCGTTATTCAGGAACAGTGAGAATTTAGTTCTTTTCCCAGGGTCCTCATTGTTAGTGCAACCTTGGGGAAATCACTTAATTTCTTCATGCTTGTCTATAAAATAGAAGGGAAAGAAGTTACAGCTTACAGAGTCACTTTCAGATATTTATATTTTGTTATTCCCATTCTAGACCCACCAGAGACTTAATTTAATCAGAAAGTAGAGGCTACTTATGAAGAGCTTGATAAGTCATGTTTAACTTTTACCCTGGAGGAAATGAAAGGTCATGGAAATCAAGTGAGGATTATGAGAAAAGCTGAAGTAAAGCAGCAGTAATGAAGTTGGCTGGGAAAACTAGAAATGGGGGGGGGGGGGGCGTGGCAGTGAGCACACACTGGTCATGGGGCTGATTGGATGTTGGGAGGGAGGGAGGAGAGATTCAGGGAGCATTGTTTAATGACTGCTATTGAACACCTCATCAAATGCCAAATATGACTATAGATGCTGATATCTAAAATTTCACACCTTGATGGAATGATATATTTTATAAATGTTGGAGGCTTTACATGCCCGTGTATGTTTGCTTCAATGAGACCTCTACTGAAGTTATTAAACCTTGTAATTATAAAATATTTATAATTCCCTCAGTGTTCCCCACTTCAGGTTACCTTTAATGTTGGGAGGTGAAGCCTATTATAGTTGTTTTACACATGAGTAGAGTGAACTTAGAAGCATAAATGGTTGGCTTGCATAGTTAATAGTTTTGAAAATAGCATTTTGATTCAGAATCTTTTTCTTAAGGTATGTGTATAATTTTAATCTTACTTTCTATTATTATAACCATATCAATTCCATTCCTTTAGCTACAAAAAAAAGTCAATAGATGTTTCTTAATCATTATTTGTCTTCAGGGAGGTTTTCTATAAAGACAGAAATATTATTTGTTTTTGGAGATGGACATGGTGCAGCACAATTCTCTCCAAAGAAATGGTTTTCTATGTTTGTCTCTGTTAATCAAGAGTGCATTCGTTAAGCTGTTCATGAATAAAATCAAACGTCATAGTGATATAAAGATCACCATTTATTAATCATTGTAGTTGATGCAGCACAGTGTGAAGGAAGAAAGTGAGATGGAGAGTGCTAAGTGGCTTCTTTCTGCTCAGTTACATTCCTACCTTGAACCTGATCAATTAAAAGTGAAACAGTGCTGTTTAGAGGTAGAATGTTTGACTTGGTTGTTTAAACTTCTTTTATTTTTTTTTTAAATATGTTTTTAGTGATTTCACAGAGGAAGGAAAAGGGAGAGATGGAAACATTAATCATGAGAGAGAATCATTGATCGGCTGCCTCCTGCAGTCCCTTACTGGGGATCAAACTGGAAACTGGACATGTGCCCTGACAGGGAATCAAACCCTCACCTGGTTCATAGGTCGACGCTCAACCACTGAGCTGCCTCAGCCAGGCTAAACTTGTTTTACTTTATTTGGAATTCCAAATTAAAGACTTAACAAAGACCAGTTTTTAAATAAAACATTTTATTTTTAACTTTTTAATAATTTACTTCACACTATTTTTAGTTGTAATTACATGACATCTATAATTCAGTGGCAACATTTATTGAGTACTTACATCCCCCTGGATTATATGTGGTGTCTTATACTACTAATATGTTATTGCTTTAAAACCACAAAATAATCACAGATTATAATTACAGATAATCAGAAATTGAGATCCTGAGAAGTTACCGGTCTTATCTTGTTTCTCACAATTTAATGGGTTCAAAGGCAGGCTTCTCAGTTTGATACTAGAACTCTCTATATCTCTCATGGTCTCTAACCTCTTGTCTGTTGATTGCTTCAGTATCTTTAACTATTTCACATTTCAAGCATTGTCAGTAACCTGAAAAATGTCTTTGAAGATTTTGCATGTTTTCCAAATACGTGTAAAATCCATTGTGAATAATATAACACAAATCCACTTAAAATAATGAGGGTAAAATTGTCACTTTTCATCATATAATTTTTCAATAAAAACTACAACTACTACTCTAAAGTACAATTAAGTTTATCTTAAAAAATAGAGATTCTAGTCTTGAAAAGATTGGAAACCATTGCCTTATATCAGACCATTCTCCTAATGAAGTATTAAATACTGTATTTGAATAGTGAAGAGTCTAGTGCACAGTAGGTACATAGTAGGTATTTGGCTTTTATTGTTGTTATCAGAACTATTTGCTTTTCAAAAGGAAACATTTTAAAGAAAAGAAATATGTAATAACTGTTGAATAATATTAATATTGACTGACTGATTATCTCTCAAGTTTGAGACATATGGTAGAGTAATGATTGCATGTATGTCATTAGAAATTTTTCTAAAATGGTGCATTTGGCACCATTCTGCTATATATGTTATATTGTTTCATATGTGTGACTTCATAATCATAAAGAAAACTAATAAAACAAATTTTTTCTATTGTGTGGGTTCAGTAATAAAAATTATTTCACTTAAACTTTAATTTGTATAGAGTATTCATTAAATATCTATACCTATTTATCTAATCTGTCTACCTATCTATCTATCTATCTATCCATCCATCCGTCCTAAATGCAGGAAGGAACACCAAATGTCAGCCATTGAAAATGGCAAACAATAAAATAAGTACATTGTATTTACCTGCTTCTTAGTATTTTTAGAAAGCAGGAGGTGATACCAGATTTTTTGTTCCCTTTTCTCTTTCTTAACTTGTAGGTGGGTTTCTTAATCATGCATAAATTATGTCCTAGATAATTCATTGTGTTGAGTTAACTATTATAGTTCCACTTCAATATACTTTTGTAAGATAGGGAATAAGGACCACAACTTTGAAAAGACAAATGTGAAACATTCCCTAAATACAATGTTTCTCCTCATTATAAGATGGCATAAGTTGTTATCAGAGTCATTTTAAGAAGGATCAACTAACACATCATCTTAATGCCCATTGCAACTGAAGCAGAAGTTATGCAGTTGTGAATTATATGTACCAGCTTTATGGATATGTGGCAAGCTAGGTTCTCATTGTGCCAGACTTCCTAGGTTAACCTGTGCATTATCTCTGGAAAGTGGCTATGTCTCATGCCAATACTGAAAACAATGTAATGTTGTAGAGGCAGAGAGATGTGCAGTAAATATAGTACAATCTTTTAGGGAAATTTACAGAAAAATAATTTCTATGAAAATTGCATTGTATAGATGCTACTATGTAAAAGTTAAAAGGTTATGAGAAAATGAAGTAATTAATGTGGATAGTCCTGAAAAAAATACTCATTCTATTTAAATTTTAAATGTGCTTTGGAAAGATCATGATGTAATAAATGTTCACTTTGTTTTAAAAGGGAGAAAAGTATTAAAGAACTGAAAAATTACAATTACCTCACATTTCACTGATGATCACTATTGCTCCAGATCTTTTATGGCTATTTTCTATATGCATGCATATATATAGCCAAATAATTCTTTTTAATGTTTTTATTTTAAATTTTTATGAAGGTTCCCCCCCCCCAGGTTGATAAAGAGTTACTCCATCCTTTTAATGGTTGTCTAGCATCACATAAAAAGAATGGATTTTAATGTCTTTAACCAGATTCTATACATTAAGATGCTTATGCCATAAATTTTCAAAGTAAAATATTGTATTTTAAATTTGAAAAAAGACATCTTTATATGTCATTTTTTGGTAACCATGCGACCAACTTTCCAATATATTAAATATGAGGTGCTTTTAGCTAGAGAAGCAAACTTGAGGGAATGGTAGGTCTCAAATATTGTTGTTTGCCTACCATAGACCCGCCCCCTAGCTGCACCCCTTCCTCCTCCTCACTTGCAGACCCTGATTTGTTCACTCTGAGGGGAGGGGCCAGGTGCTTGAGAGGAGCCTGGGTGCCTCTCTGGCCCTGAGATGATGTACCTTTTCTGGTGAAACCAGTTGTGTGGAGGTTACTCCCTTTGTGTGATTGCTTTAGGCAGAAGCATAGTCATTGGCTCATTTTGGCCAATGTTGTGTAAGTGTCTTATGTTCTGCTCAGTGTTTCATGTGTAGAATATCCCTACTCTGAAAATCAGACACAAGATAGGGACTTTACATTTTCTAGACTTTATCTTCTTTGTGTAACAACTGCATATACAGTGACCATCTTAGTACCATGCGATAGAGTTCAAGAGAATTTCATAGACTCAAAATCATCACCATGACCTCATTAACTTACTGGATTTACCAATGTGAATCAACCCGTCTTCCAAATTTTAATTGTGAGATAATAGAACCCTTATTTTCAGCCACTTTAATTGCATTTGCTGTTTTTGGCAGCCAAATCATTCTGAAACAAATAGAAATCTTTGCAGTTTCTCCTGTATTTATTGCTTTCTGGTGATGCCATAAATCAAGGCAGACAGGATGCATGCTTGAGATGAGTCTCTGTCTGAAGTCATGAATTGACTTAATTCAGCAGAGCCAGCCCCAGAAGCACCGGAGTCAGAAGTGAGAGAAGCATCAAAGAGGAGAGGGACTAGGAGGGTGGTTGGTCTCAGTCAATAGCTCCTGTGGGCTTTCTTTCAGTTTCTTATGAGCACCTTGTCTGTTACACATACTTACAAAGCATGAAGACAACTAAAATTATTTTTATGTAATATGTGCTTCTTCCAAAATCTATGTATAAGGACAGAGTTAGGCACAAACATTTATTTCTCTTTGCTGTGTATTCCTGCTCTTGAAGTCTGTGTATATAAAGTCTGTGTATACTTGTGTGTGCATGCGGGCACATGCACATGCACACACACAGATTTATCAGTTTGCTTTCATTTAGAATTTTATTAAAAGCAAATATGAAGAAACTAGAGGCATTTTTCCCCATCTCCTATGTTGTTTCCTTTATGGACTTTGATGTTAACTTACTTCCGTAGCCAACATTAGTAAAGTTCCTTTTTCTTTCCAATTCTCTTTCTCATCGTTTGATTCTATTTCTATTTTTCTCGTACATAAGTAACTTGGTTTGTAAATACCACATATTAACAAGAAAAAAAAATACACCACTAAATGACTCAATATGGCATTCTTCATCTCCACGCTGTCATGCAGATAGGAAATTTTGTAGCTCAGAGAAGAAAAGACTCCCTTGCAGCATTCTCAGGAAGTGTAAGTCTGTCTCTGATTTAAATAAATAAACAAGTAGTCCTGGGAAATAGATCCATATATTAATATCCTGGCTAACTCTCAGCAAAGTGGATGTTATCTTCACTTAAGAAGAGTATGTACATATAAAATATATGCGTACAAAATATTGCTCCTTTTTACTTAGATGAAAATAAGCAATACCTCTGTTTGCTACACTTTCAGATGATGGATACACATGGTCTGATTTATTTGATTAACCATACATGCAAGTAAAGAATGTTTAGCTCTGAAATGCTGCCACAAATAGGTGGTAATAAACTAATACAGTTGCAATTCCAGTTATCTTTAAAGAAAGGTTTTTCATAATTCTCGAAAGCCTTTGTTATGGCATGCAACTACGACTAGAAGAATACAGCTTAGAAATTACTGACACAGAAGTGCTTTATCAAGCAATGTTTGTGAACATGTTAATTTTAAAAGCATATTTCCATTTATTTTGGATGCCTGCTTCTCTGAGTTGTATTCATGTGTCTGCTTTAGCTAATCATTTTATTTTTGGAACGCGCTCCATGAATATTCTTTGTATGTTGACTGATGATTATGATAATTTGTTTTATAAAATATTATCCAAAGATTATGTGCAATATTTGGAAATTGGACTTCTTTGCAGTATTACCACATTTTCAAACATATATCTATATTTTTCAGAATATTATCAAGTTAATTTAAGAAATTCCAGGAATAAGCCCTTAAGTTCATAAAATTGTAAATTAAGAACTATAGAACTGAGAACTATATTGTGATCAAAGAAGACAAATATATAATGCCTTTTAGCCAAATTATATTTGAAACATTTATTTGTAATATACTGTAAGTTAAATATGTAAACAGTGGTCTATGCATCTTTTTAATAAATAAAACTGTATGTTGTGAAGGCATTAAACCCCTTAGCCATGTTTCAATGCAATGACAGCATTTTACTCTGTAAGACTTTTCCAAGGTGACCCATTCAGGAGTCACAGTTTCAATATGCCTTTTTGCTCAAGTACTTATAGAACATGGAATAATGCCCCCACCCAATAATATCAGCACCCTAATCCCTATAAGCTGGGAATGTTACTGAATATGGCTAAAAGAACTTCGCATATGTGATGAAGTTAAGGCTCTGGAGATGGGAAGGTTATCTTGGCTTTGGAAGTGGGCCTTCAATATAATCATGAGGATCCTTTTAAGAGGCAGACAAGAAGGTCAAAGAATAAAGGCGGTGATGTCACATCACAGAGTTAGAAGAGGTGACGTGATGTGGGGCCACAAGCCAAGGAATGAGGAGGCAGCCTCTAAAGCTGGAAATAAACAAGGAAACTTCATTCTCCCCAGATTCTCCATATGGAACCAAACCTGCCCACATCTTGCTCTTAGTGATATAAGATTCATTTTGGACTTCTGCTTCAAGACCTATAAAACAGTATATTTGCATTGTTTTAGTCACAAAGTTTGTGGCATTTTGTTTCAGAAGCAAAAAGAAAACTAACACAGTACCCTAGTTTCTAGAGTCCGCCTCACTCACCACTTTGGTTGTGTTTGTGAAATGACATACAAAAGACAATAGAAAATGTCTTTTCTATTGAGGTCATTCTAGATAATCACCTTGTGCATTACAGAACTTGGTGACAAGCATGGTCACAATGTAAGATCCTGCAATAATTTTAGTTTAGGATAAAAAAATATGAGTTCTTACCATTTTTGTTGCTCTTCTTAAATTGCCACTTAAATGTTAAGAACATTGGCGATCTTTCTAGGTATATAGCTATGATATAAAAATGAGAGAATATTTTCATATTTTTAGTGATGTTATTTGTGTGTGTGTTTCTCTCTGATCACTTAGTTTTCTTCCCATTTGGGATCTATATTTATGAAGAAAATATTCATATTCTACCATGAGATAGTTGCCTTATCCTCCCCAGGTTCTAAGTCCGTAACAAATACAGTAGGCCTCGGAGTGGTGGGCAGTGTAAAATAAGAAAAGTACTATATTGTCTTGAGGAGGAAAAGAGAATTGTTCTTTGATTGGCATTGAGCAAAATGCTATTGTTATTCACACATACATGTATGTGTGTGTGTTTTTCATTGCTACATGCCTTCCTGAGAATTAAAAACATCTAGTTACCGAATTTAGTTACCTTAAACCATTTTCAGATTTTAAACATTAATGTATTGTGATGGTGGTGTCTTTTTTTTTTATTTTTCGCATCATTAGCTATCTTTAAAACTTTTTCTTGTTAGATCATAGTGACTTTTTCTTATATGGTTCAAACACTGCTTTATCATGCTATATGCTTTGAATTACTTGGGATACTAAATGTATGTTGTTGTTTTTTCATCACACATGCTTTTATATAAATGCCATTTAATAGGTGCTAATGTAAATTCATATAACTAATTGTGCTAACAAAAAGACATAAAGCGCCTTTGTTTTTTTGCACTATTATATCTTGTCATTGCCATGATTTTCAATGAATTTTTATATATTTGTATTTCTGAAGCATCAATTGAGAAGTTTGTAAACATTCCTAGGAATGGCTTGTTGCACACACTGTTTTTATAATTTAATAAAAGTATGTGATTGAAAGGATTTTATTAATAGAGAACCTCTTTGAATTACACTCCCATTTAAACTTACCTAAATAGTTTATAAACCCAGCAATATCATTTTGATATATGCTGCAGTATGTTGTGGCAAACAGAGGAACTTTTTCGCCCAGAGATGACTTTTTCATTATCATACTTAATTAATTTTGTTCTTATGCTGTTATGACCCATATTGGAAGGAATAAGTTAACAGCACATGATTCTGAATCCTATTACTAATCCTGCACTTCTGTGTATCTTCCCTGGCAGTCATCATAAGACATCTATTTAAGTTAAACAGTAGTGCTTTAATTACTGTTAATAATAGCATTCAACACATTAAATAACATTTATTAAATAAATTTGATAAATAGATGGTAACTATACTTCATGGCTTGAATTAAAACAATGTGTTTTTTATCTTTTCTTTTGGAGCAGTCTCTGTATAAATAAATATTCATTCACCCTATTGCACTTTCTACCTTATGTTCAGAGGTTGATCTTTCTGATTTGGATAGGGAGGGCCTGGCTATGTCATGTTAATTTAAATTCAGAACCGTCTTGAAATGTCTGATCCACACCATGACTAATGAATCATGGGCCACTTAGATATTTCACAGCTGGTCTTTTCCTCATCAGATCATCCAGGATTCCTGAGAATCAACCAGAGTGAATTAAATCAGTTTCCCAGAGTGATCCTAAAATGTCCGACTCACGCTGTCACTAGACATAGGGTTGTGCTTTCTAGTTCACTCTTCTGGACAGCGACTATCATTTGCTTACTGAGGCTCTGAGAAGTTATTTAATATCTCCACGTCTCTTCCCTTCTCTGAAATTGGCAATAGTAATATCCACATCAAAAAAGAAGTCACAGCTCTGGGCGGTATGGTACCCATGCACCAAGAGGTCACAGGTGCCAATCCTTCAGGTCACATGCCTGGCTGTGGGCTCCATCCCCAGTAGGGGGTGCACAGGTGGCAGCTGATCTGTTTCTCTCTCACATCGATGTTTCTTTCTCTCTCTCTCCTTCCCTCTCTCTCTCACCTCAATAAAAACGTTAAAAAAAAGAGAGAAGTAAAAAGTAGTATACTACTCATGACCACGCTTTCAACATTTCAGAGGTTACACAGATATAGGCATTGTTACTGTAAAGTCTCGACTTACCTTAGGGTATCCCAGCTGAAGTAGCTTGCAAACAGCTAGGTACTTAGCTTATGGTTTGTTTGTTTTCCATGTGAATCTGTTTCCCCTGTTTCTTTCTCCAAAGAATGTATGTGCTCTTCAGTATGTCACTTCTTCTGTACTGTAAGTTTCTCTCAAAAGACTCAGTCTATCTGGCCTGAAGTGTTCTTAGCCCATCACGAAACAGATGGCTTATGTTAATAATGATAAAATGACTGTAACTACCACAACAAAATGTATATCTTAGGCATTTATTGAACCGTTCTAATTTTTCTAATGCATTTTATAAGCATATCAACTTGGGAAGGTAGTAACTGTCCCGCATGTAATGTATGGACAACTGAAGATCCAGATTTCTTTGAGAATTCTATCTCTTAGTTGTCAGTGTTACCTGCTTATACTTTATTCTCAATTTGTCAATTGGTGGGGTAGAAAAAATTTTATTGTGTAAAGTTTCTGATTTAAAAATATTGAAACTGTTATCAATGTAAATAAGTGTTAATATTTCTATATGATTATGAGATTTGATCTGGCCATATGGCTCAGTTGGTTAGAGTCACACCATACAACAAAAGGGTTGCGGGTTTGATTCTTGTTCAGGGCACAATCCCCAGTTGGGGCACATACAGAAAGCAAACAAAATATATTTCTCACACACACTGATCTCTCATCTCTCTCTCATCTCTCTCTCTCTCTCTATCTCTGTGTGTGTGTGTGTGTGTGTGTGTGTGTGTCTATCTCCATCTCTATCTCTATCTCTATCTCTATCTCTATCTCTATCTCTATCTCTATCTCTATCTCTCTCCATTCCTCTCTCTCAAAATCAATAAACATACCTTAGGATAAAGATAAAATAAAGAAGATTATGAGATTTTTTTTCTGTTACTATTATTAGATTAGCATGCATTTGACCTTATTATTGCTGTCTTTTTCCATCCTATATTGTGGGTTGGTAAAATACGTTTTATATCAGGGACATTGATAACCACCTCTAATTTATATTTATATTAAAAGTAAGCCATGATTTGCATCTCTCAGATGATTAGTGACTTTGAGCATTTTTTCATGTCTCTTGGCCTTCTGTATATCCACTTTTGAGAAGTGTCTATTTAGATCCTTTGCCCATTTTTTGATTGGATTGTTTATCTTCCTTTTGTTAAGTTGTATGAGTTCCCTATAAATTTTGGAGATTAAACCCTTATCAGATGTACCATTAGCAAATATGTTCTCCCATGCAATGGGCTTTCTTGTTGTTTTGTTGATGGTTTATTTTGCAGTGCAGAAGCTTTTTAACTGTCAGAATGGCTATCATCAACAAATCAACAAAGGACAAGTGCTGGTGAGCATGTGGAGAAAAAGGAACCCTCATGCACTGCTGGTGGGAAGGCAAACTGGTGCAGCCACTGTGGAGAACAGTATGGAGTTTCCTCAAAAAACTAAAAATGGAACTCCCATTTGACTCAGTGATCCCACTTCTAGGAATATATCCCAAGAAACTAGAAACACCAATCAAAAAGTATATATGCACCCCTATGTTCATAGCAGCACAATTTACAATAGCTAAGATTTGGAAACAGCCTAAGTGCCCATCAGCAGATGAGTGGATTAAAAAATGATGTTGCAACTACACAATAGAATACTATGCTGCTGTAAAAAAAAAAAAAAAGAACTCTTCATTTTCAGCAGCATGGATGGACCTGGAGAGCATTATGCTAAGCGAAATAAGCCATTTGGAGAAAGATAAGTATCACATGATCTCACTCATTTATGAAATATAATGAACAACATAAACTGATGAACAAAAATAGATACAGAGACACAGAAGCATTGAACAGACTGATAAACCTCAGAGGGAAGGCAGGGGAGGTTGGGAGGGGGTATGAGATCAACCAAAGGACTTGTATGCATGCATATAAACAACCAATGGACACAGACAAGTAGCAGGTGAGGGCATGTGTTGGGAGTGGGGGTGGGAGAGGGCAGGGAGAGGTCAATGACGGAAAAAGGAGACATATGTAACACTTTTACTAGTAACAAATAATTTAAAATTTTAAAAAAGTAATTAATGAAAAATATGAGTTTAAAGGTCATGAGAACATTGTGGTTTTTTTTTTTTACTTTTATTATCTATGTTATTTTTGAATTAATTTACTTTTGACAATTTTATTCTCACTGTAAAAGTACTCTTACTGGTGTAAAATGTTCAATAATCTTTAATGTAATATTAAAAATAATTTTATTTTGACTCACAATAACTGAAACCATAAAAAAAGGACAGACCTTTAAACTCCTGTTTTAAAAATGTAGCTAGTCTTTAAATAATAAATAATGTATCATACAGAAATAATATTTCAGAGATTGTCTACCTTTTTTCTTTGTTTTTTCAGAATCTTAATTTATAAAAAAGCATTTGATATAGAAATAGTAATAGAGTTTTAAGTTTTTGTGGAAAATGAAGGTTGTAAAGCATTTTTTTTCCTTTAAAACAATGATGACAATGACTGCTATATGTTACTAGAGGCCTGATACACGGAAATTTGTGCAAGCCGGTATTGGCAGTCTTCCTTCCCCCCGGCTGCCAGCACTGGCTTCCCTCCGGCACTGGGGATCTGGGCTGCTTCCCTCTGGCCCGGCTTGATCAGGAAGGACTTCCGGAATGATGTCAGGAAGACATCCAGTCTAATTAGCATATTACCCTTTTATTATTATAGATTGGTATAGCATGTTTTGGCTTATATACCTCTTCCCATACACCATCTCATCAATTAGAAGTCTTTTGGTAATCATTAATATATTTGGGACTCACAACAGTGTATCGTTTATAACAAACAGTTGCTTGTTTCATTTTTCTTACATATACATAAATCATTAGTATTTTAAAAACTTTAATAATATTTAATTAGTCGATGCACATGTTTAGATAATTGGATGGATATGTATAGTGTATAGTGTATTTTTTAACCCAGTGTATATAAATATAATCATTTGAAATTCTTGATTCAAGACAGCTTTCTGTGAAATAAACACTTCCATAATTATAAATGTTAACCTTTATGCCCTGCTCATAAATGAATAGTAATCTGATCTATTGATATTAAATATTGATTGTTTAATAATAAAATATTTCTAATTAAATATTTATATCTGAAAATTACAAGAATCGACACAACTTCTAAATGAGTTTTATTATTATACCTGTAGTATTTAGAAAATAAAAAGGTTGACAATAGGCCAAAACCTGGAGATCAGCAATGAAAATATTATATTTACAGAATATTTACATATCATCAAATTTTATTGTGTACAGTTTTTCATTTTTGGTTATTTCGCTTCAAATGCATTCCTGATAATAGCTAATTTTCTATAACACTTATAGAAATAACTGAGTTTATATAGCTACTTATTGTAGAAAATCCTCAGAATTATGAGTTTATTTTTTAAGGTGTGATATGAAATTATATTGCTTTAACTGCAAAAATCATGTCTTTAAACTTGACACAGCTTCTTCAAATGTGTTTTCTTTGTAATAGGATGTGCTGCTATTCTTTTCAAAAGTTTGAATACACTCAACAAAGTTTGAGTGTACGTGGTGAATGTGTGAAGGCAGCCACCTGTACACTCATGTTATTAGATGATTGTCTGATAATCATTCTCAGACATTAAATCTACGCAAGAGAACTTAGAACATGTTGACTCTCAGATTAACTGTATGCAAAATTGCCTGATAAGTATGGAATATTGGCTTTTATTAATCTTTTAGTGATAACACAAAATATATTTTTAAGCTTAAGACATTCTCTAAAGAATCAATTTTAATTTAGAGACTAAATAAAATCCTCATTAAACCTGATAAATAGTAGAGTCAAGTAGATACAAAGCATTTTACTCTAAATCAAAATGAGTTCTTCCTTAAATGCTCCCTACTCTAGCAGTGTGCTAGCAAGGAATCAGAGTGCAGGTTATTTCAGAGATGAAATATCTCTTTAAGAAAGTAACACACAAATATAGCCCTGAGGTATAATATTTCTGAGATGAATAAACAAGCACGTAGAGGATAACTAGAGAGTCTCATCCTGTACTCTTAGTGCCAATATTTTGGGTGGGAAGAATCATTATTTTCCCTCAAAAATGTCTACTAATTAATAAATTATTGAATCTAGAAGGTTTATTAGTGATATTTACCACTGTGAAAAGGGTGTCTTTTCCAAAATAGGAATGAACTTCATGACCTGTATTTACCCATGATTAAATCAGGTTCACTTGGATCTGTTTAGCCCTAATGCTATAAAGATGTCTAGTTTGTTTTTGTTCCCTAGTAATGTTTGATTATTCTTTGTGAAGATATAAAGTCATTTAAAGTATAGGATATTAGCATCAGTGAACAATAGTCTGTAAGATAAGGCTCATTATTCATCTGAACACTAGAAAATGAGAATCAGGTATCCCGCCCCCTGTTTTTATTAAATTTATTGGAGTGAAATTAGTTAATAAAATTATATAGGTTTCAAGTGTTCAATTATATAATATATCATCTGTAGATTGCATTATGTGTTTACACCCAAAGTCAAGTCTCTTTCCATATATTTAACTGCCTTTACCCTTTTTTCTTCCTCCCTATCCCTTCCCTCTGGTAACCACCATACTGTTGTCTGTCTTTCTTTTGTTTTGTTTTTTTAATTTTTTGCTTTCAGTTTTATTTCCCACATACGAGTAAAATAATATGGTTCTTGATTTTTCTGTCTGACTTATTCCACTTAGCATGATATTCTCAAGGTCCATCCACGTTGTAAATGGCAGTGTTTCATCCTTTCTTATGGCTGAGTAGTATTCCACTGTGTAGTATATGTACCATCTCTTCTTTATCCAGTCATCTATTGAAGGCACGTTGGTTGTTTCAAGGTCTTGGCCACTGTAAATAATGCTGCAATGAACGTAGGGGTGCATGTGTCTTTCCAAATAAATGTCATCAAATTTTCCGGGTAGATGCCCAGAAGAAGGGTTTCTGGGTCATATGGTGACTTTATTCTTAATTTTTTGAGGAACCTCCATACTGTTTTCTGTAGTGGCTATAACAGTTAAAATTTTCACCGGTGGTGAATAAGGGTTTCTTTTTCTCCACTTCACTGGCTATTAGGGAAATGCAAATCAAAACTACAAAGAGATACAACCTCACTCCTGTTAGAATGGCTATTATCCACGAGACAAGTAATAACAAGTGTTGGAGAGGTTGTGGAGAATTAATTCTTAAAAATGGTTTTACTCATGCAATTATTATATTCATTTTTATAAATAAAAGTTTTAGATATATTTAAATATTAACTTTTTACTTTTTTTAGATTTGGCCAAAAGCTTTTCAACACCATATTTTCATTGCCTTTAAAATTGTCATGATAATCAGTAAACTTACTTTATAGGTAACAGAACTCTGTGATTATATTTTCTTAATTTGATTTTGTAATGGGGGTGAGTCTTTCCTACTAAATAATTATCTTTATCTGTCCTCACATTGGCAATATCCTATGGACCAGTGAATTTTGCTTAAGTGGTATTTAACTTCTAACTCAGTATCATACTGTGTTCAATCAAATATTAAATGAGTTAATATGAGAAAACTGATTTAATTGATTTTATGTCTAGTTTATTTTAAGGTATATGACAAAATTTCCTTGATAAGTCTAAAATCCTAAGTTGATAAAATCTTCATTTAAATACGTGTAACAGGAACCAAAATAAAATTAGTATTGATTTTAATAAGGATTTAACTTTGCATAAGCATTTATGTCTTCTTTTCTTTTCTTTTGACTTCAGGTGCAATAACAGAACCCAGTGTGCAGTCGTGGCAGGTCCTGATGTTTTTCCAGACCCCTGTCCGGGAACCTATAAGTACCTTGAAGTGCAGTATGAATGTGTCCCTTACAGTATGTATATCCCTATCATTTTTTTATAAAGAGAAAATAAAGTAAGTTTTGTTTTGCATGCATTGACAAAATATTCTGTATGAAAACATAAAAACAATTACATAAATTATGTGGAAAACATGGGTAATTTAATTTTTTTAGGACCGTAAACCCTTTCCACTATTGGAAGAATTAGATGTTGCTTACATGATCCTGCAGCTTTTAATTTTGACTATACACTTCTGTACATTGATATTTATTCTAAAACTCTTAATGTGAGAATATGAAACATTTAGCTGAATGTTGAAAAGTGGTATGCCAATACTGCATTCCTTCAGGTCCAAGTAAAAGGTAGTGAAAATAAATAATATTATCATCATATATATAGTGGTATAGAAATTGATGAATTTGAATTTAATTGAAGCAGTTATAGCTAAGCTTCCCATGTTGTCATTATTTCAGGAATAAAAATATATTTATCAAGTGGGAGCATACTAAAAAGAAAATACTCAGATTACTTGAACGAAAGTACTCTTCAGAATGTATCTTTTACAGGCACAAGACGTAGGTCTTTGCAACCTTTATGTCAGATATGGTGTATACCAACTTATTTTTTCTTCGGGAATAATGAAGAATCAAACAATTGAAAATGATACATTTTCTGACTTTTTTACTCAAGGGAATTATCCCCAGCTCAAATAAACATTTTTGAGCTATCTAGTTCATTATTCATGAGGTTCAATAGTGAAGCTCACTCTGGAAATCCTGTATATTCTCCTATTAGATATTCAGCTTATCCCAGAGGTATAAAACACCTGAGATCATAAACAAAACCTAAGATTCAACTTCCTTTGACATCTAAGAAGAAGCCAAGTATCTGGGGATCAGCAAGATGCCTGTGCCAAGAGATAGCTGTAGGCTTGCCTCATTTCTGCTCATTTAAGAAGCAGCACATTGCTCATGAGCCGTAAGTGAGCAATTCGACCAGCAAGAAATAGACTGAAATTTTAAAATAATAATGAAAGCAATCAAGAGAAAGTTTTATTTTTGCTTATTTATACTACATTTGGTTAGAGAAAGTGTAGTGATGTTTTATAAAGCTAATTTTCTTGCTATAAAAATGCATAAATGTGTAGGTTTGATAGAAATCTCAGTTGAGGTTATGCTTCTTACACTGTTCTCAGGGACCCTTCTATGAAAATATGAGGTTCATACTGACCATTTGTTCTTCATTAGTAATCATTTAAAGATATAATATTTGAAGTCCGTTTTAGAACTGTGGCAATTATTTTTAGATTGCACGATGTGATCTCTGTGAAAAATGTAGAATAGCTGTTTCCAAGGCATTTTATAAAAATATACACTAAAGTATAGGTGCACCTCATTTTTAAAGACAGTCTTTGGAATCTTACAATTATATATGGCATCGAGCTGAAGTAGGAATGTCAAATTATAGATCTTTTTCGTAATTTTTAAAAGTTAAAGAATTTTACAGCTGTCTCTTCAATTATCTGTTTTTCTTCTGAATTTCTTTGTAGATAACTACTCCAAAATCCTCTGCCAAACTTATTCTGAAAAAGTATCTACTTAAGTTATTTCAATAGAATTAAGAACTTGCTCATACTTGTATAAAAAAAGTTACTATTTATCACAGATCACTTTTTGCTCTTATAAACTACCAGATATGGACAATTTGATAGCTGAATATTTTATTTTTGTAGGTTTCTGGTAGATTGAATACTTATTGATTGTTTTAGAAGAATATTCCTATTATATTAAAGCATTTATCTGATTTTTTTTTATTAAGTAAGAATTTTAAACTTAGGTGCAACACTTGGCTAGTTTATACACCAGTTTAACTTATATGGCATAGCATGATTGTGTTTATTTAAATTATCTTTTGTATGTGTTTTAGTTAAAAGTATAATTGGTAATTTCTTTAGTAAATTTAACTTGTTTTTAAAAAATGATCCAAAATAAAGTATAAACTATTCAAAAAACTACAGGGACTCATTTAAAAGGGAGGTTGATTTAGCAGAAACATTACCAGAAATCAGGAAGCCTGGGTTTAGAATATGGTCTTATTACAGAACAAATGGCCTGGGTCCATTAGTGTAGGTAAGCTATTAAAATTTTCTGGATCTCCCCTTATAGACCGAACCTGATCTGTAGTAAATCATGATTTTTAGCAACACTATCCTCTTTTTCTTGCATCTGGTGTAAAACAGGTTTTCCAGTGCTGAACTGATTCACTTATTTATAATAGCTACTATTTGACACTTACTACATGTGATTTACAACATGGGTTAAATGTTTACATACATTATTTTATTTTATTCTCACAATATCCTCACTGTGTTAGGTAGGAATATCACCATTTTACCAGAGAGGAAACTGAGGCTCCATTGGATAAGTGGGTATCTCTTGGAAAATGTAGAATAGCTATGAAATGGCGGAGCCAAGATTTGAGTTGTCATTAATAGTTGTTCTTAAGGACCCAGCTATAGGTCTCCTCATAGATTTTTTTCTTTATATTTTCATGAATTATTAAATCTCATTCAATATTTAATTCATAATTTCCATCAGTAAAGTAATGGCACCTGGTGAAAGCAAATGATTTAAAGACCCAGGCCCAGTTCTTTTGCTATTTACTTTTAAGAGGTTTGTATGTCTTTCTTAAAGCAGATGACTCACTGCAAACTTCTATTTTACACAAACACCTAATGAAGCTTTATGATTTAAATTAGTTTGTGACATGCCGAAACCCGTTTGGCTCAGTGGATAGAGCGTCGGCCTGTGGAATGAAGGGTCCCGGGTTCGATTCCGGTCAAGGGCATGTACCTTGGTTGCGGGCACATCCCCAGTGGGAGGTGTGCAGGAGGCAGCTGATCGATGTTTCTCTCTCATCGATGTTTCTAGCTCTCTGTCCCTCTCTCTTCCTCTCTGTAAAATATCAATAAATTTAAAAAAAAAGCCATATGTGCAATTTTACATTAGTTTGTGACATAAAAATGCTACCTACTATTTAGAATAAGGCTCTTACCAAAGTAGCAAATAAAGAAGTTGTTTAAATTACCTGTATCATAAGAAAAAATCCTTGTACTTAATATACTTGTTAAAATACTCGTATTGTAGCCCTTGCCAGTGTTCCTCAGTTGGTTGAACATAGTCCTGTGTACTGAAAGATTGCTGGTTTGATTCCTGCTCAGGGCACATGGCCAGATTTCAGGTTCAATCCCCTGTAGTAGGTAGTAGTGCAGTAGGTAGCTGATTGATGTTTCACTCTCATATCAATGCTTCTCTCTCTCTGTCTTCCCCTTCCTCTCTCTAAAAATCAATAAAAATATTTTAAAATCCCTATTGTATTATTAGAATAAAAATTTCAGTCTTAACATTTATTAATGTTTGAACATGTTCTACTTAAATAATTGAATAAACAAATAATGTTAAGTTCTATTTCTTAAACAATTCACTAATTCCAAGTTTCATTTTGAATTGTAGACAATAAACTTCATGTATTTATGTGATATATTTAGTATTTATGGATATTTTTTAATATTAGAATGTGGAAATATGTTATTTTCTTCCTTTATACATACTCTTTGTGTGCATTTCCATGGTAATACTAATTTTTAAGGGAATAGTTTTTCATGAAAAATAAAGAAAACTTGGAAATATAGAAATGCAGAAAAAACTAAAATATGTAGGAAAACATATCAATTTTAATGATGCGGATGCATATAAGAAGTAAAAATTCAACAACTTCTTTGTATTACCCAGAAAATAAAGTTAAAAATGCTGAAGGTAAGCCTGCAATAATTTTTGCACAGATTTTTGTCAGTAAGTAGGTTCATAATTTAACAATGGCAGTTTTAGAAGCTTAGACTGAATCAAACAAACGGTATGACTTTTGTTTTTATTGAAATCATTTTTTATTTTTCAATTACAGTTGACAATACAATATGATATTAGTTCCAGGTATACACCTCAGTGATGTGACTTTATATAACTTACTAAGTTATCAGTATGACTTTTTTAAAAAGATACTGATAGAAAAGAAACTAGGAAAAATTAGTGATTGTAAACAATTTTGTGAGGCGAACTGCTGGGAGTGTTTTATACTCAATTTTTTTGGAATCACTGTAGTTATTCTCTTCTGTCCTTAGTTTTTCCTCTTGTCTGTACTGTCTTGTTTGTGTTCACTGATACCCTGTTTGTGACCAAATTTGTGACAGACAAATCAATATTTTTCTCTGTTCCTGTCACACCTTAGTTCCAGTGTGACTTTTATAGCCTTTGCGTTTTCTTTGAGGTTTGACTTTTCTCCTTAGCTGTATTTTCTCCCCGGGAGATGACCCAGATATTCCAGAGGTTAAACCTCAGCATTTACCAATGTCACATTTTTGCTCTATCTTCCTTCTCACCCCATCCTCCATGCTTTCTGGGGTGATTTGGGATTGAAATTGTAACATCTTCAAGTAGAGCTTCCTTCATTTAGCCAGTTTACAGGGATGAATTGTGTTAGGGAGAAAACAATAAAACAACTAACCACCTACTTAGGGTATTTCTGAGCAAGGAATCTTCACTTTGTATCCTGCTGACAATTTGTCTTTCTTCCAAGGCATACAATTTCACGCACATTAAACTCAAAAAGTGCTTGTCTTTTCTCACAATCTAGCCTTTCTCTTCAGTTCTTTGTTTCTTCCTTTCAGAAATACAAAGCACATATTACTTATTCTAATAACCTTATGTCATGGTGGATTTTCTGCAGAAATGGAGGGAGGAAGCATACAATTTTGAGCGCATATTAGAAATGAGTGCTTGATTAAACCGATATTATGTTGTAGCACTTGTAGACTTTCTGAAGACATTATATTAACCATCTGAAGACATATAAAATAAGTATTAGAAAATTAATATTTACAAATAATTATATAATATTTTAGTTTAGTTTTTAACTATAGGAAAAATGCATTACACTTTTATCATTTAAAACAAACGTTTTAACTATTTAATTATAAATAACTACATTTTTGCAAATAATATTCTAATGAGTGCATATTTTAATGTTGCATACTTTGGTTCCTATTCTATAAATAAGTAATTACATATTTTAAAACTCATTGTGCTGAAATGAACCCATATGTTTAATTTTTAAAAGATCACAGAAATGTCAAGATGTATTCTGATTCCCAATATACCGCAATACCTTTTTCAGTTTCTGACATAGAAAACATTAAATACGCATATATTGAATGATTGAAAGAAAAAAGAAATTTAGTTAAATTGCTCCAGAAGTAATATATGCATTGCTAAAATGATAAATATAAGAAATTCTTTTCTACAAACAAGACCTTATTAATTCAAAAGGGAGATCTGTGATAAAAATATAGATTATATATATTTTATTTTCTCCAAATTGCTTGGTGATTGTGATTATATCCCTCACTACTAGTAACCAATTTGTTTTTCATAGTCTTCTACATGCCTGCATATAATATACCAAGTTTTAGCTTCAAGCATTACTCCTTCTCTAAGAAGAATGCCAGCTACCTGAAATCTCTTTTTTAGAATATTTTTAACAAGAGGAAGGATATATTTTTCCTCCCTTTTCTCTCCCATCAGTTTCGCTCTTTCTCTGTCAAATAGTTTCACCCTACTTCACAGTGTCTTACACCTAACAGATAATCCATATAACTTTTACAAATGTATCAGTGATTACTTAGTATTAACTTAAGCATTGTCTGTATGCCCAAAATATTATATATTCATAAAAGTTGCTATCATCACTTTAGAAACCAGGAAGGATAGTGCTTAAATATGATCTCTCTTCAGGGGTTGCTCTTTTTAAAGCTCAGTGATACATCCAATTTTCTGAGTCCATACGCATCCCACTGTGTTTCTGTAGGTTCTGTGATCACTTACACTTCCTGATCTGCATCCCCTTTGGACCTGACCTGATGGTGCTGATAATTGCATGAATCACACCCAAGCTTGCCATGGAGTTTGGCCATTTTGTCTTTTACTTTCTTACTAGAATTAGCTTTTAGTATTAGTTTATTTACCTCCAGCGCAATTTCTCCCCATATATAGCAATAGATAAGGAGGTGCTAGTCTCCTCAAATGGTAGACCCTGGCCATGTCATTTATTTCAGTCAACAAATAATAGTTGGACCCCTGCTTTATTAATCTTCACAAACTGTTTTTAGGCAGTAACAGTGTAATTAATTATAAAGCGATTAAAACCCATCTTTTAAACATTTTATAGTTAGAGAATATGAGACCTAGAATAAATGAAATAGTCAATGATTATATAGTTAAAACTCATTCTTTTTTTTATTAAATATATTTTTATTGATATTTTACAGAGAGGAAGGAAGAGGGATAGAGAGCTAGAAACATCGATGAGCTGCCTCCTGCACACCCCCCACCGGGGATGTGCCCGCAACCAAGGCACATGCCCTTGACCTGAATTGAACCCGGGACCTTTCAGTCCGCAGGCCGAAGCTCTATCCACTGAGCCAAACCGGTTTTTGGCTAAAACTCATTCTTAATTGCTGGTTGAGTTGTCTTTCCATCATGCTACTTTGTTTCTTTGAATCTCAAAGTAGTTTTTTTCTGTGTAGAGATGGAAAGAGTGATTAATGATTAAGACTTACTCTCAAACATATAAAAGATTATAATATATTCTCTTTAATTGAAATTTGGCATTCAAACCTTATTTTTCATTTTAATTCAAATTCTTACAGAAAAAAAGTCAGGATTCAAAATGATGCTTATGTGAGGTCTTTGTTTGCCTTCAATCCTATAATTAATGCAATTAATGATTATATGTTGAGATATCAAAAAACCCACAACTTTCTCAATATTTTGAAAGAGCCATCTTTTTGTGTATGTGTTTAGATTTAATCCTCCTGGCATTTCTCATAAATTGAATTCAAAATTACCAGTAAGTAAACCATTTTAGAGAACATAGGATATGCAGTTTGCTTTTATGTTCTCTAGATGCTAACCATTTGTTTTTGGAATCCTTCATATATGCATTCAGATTTCTGTGGCAAAGTTTTTCTGATCTCAGTTTTTGGAACAGCTTGAAATAAGTACAGTACTCAGTAACATTGATTTTTCAGGTTCCAAAACTGTTTGCAGTTAAAAATCAAACAAAAAAAAAAGCAACTTGTGGAATTTTGGAAAGAAAAATGAATCTCTCCTAAAAGCAGAACATACCATTTGCTTTACTGTGATTTTCCTAGACTCGATCTCTCCCCTGTTCCCCTTACTCTTAGAGAACCCATCCAAGTTAAGTTTATCAAGATAACAGGGAAAGCTTAGAAGGAATATAGCATTCTCATTTGTTGAAAACAGAATACATTAATTTTTCCAAGAAGACTTTATCCCCCCCACCCCCCGCCTCCTGGATCAATTATGATTGCTTATTGATTGCTTATAGAACTCTTAGCCAGTTACTTATGTATATCAGAGTCTAACAAAGCTTGTTTCTTATGACAGTGCTTTGATCTTATCCTTATTTGTTACTCACCAAGAACTATTCATCCAGATTCATCAAGATTAACATAAAAAAATTGCCTACCTAGTAAAAAATATTATTGAGGCAAAGCTCTAAGAATTCCTCATTTCACTTTATCATGGATTTGCTAATGCTCATTAAGAAATGGGTTCAAATCGATCAGACCATTAAACCTCAGAGGGAAGGTAGGGGAGGGTGGGGGTAAAGGGGAAAGATCAACCAAAGGACTTGTATGCATACATATAAGCCTAACCAGTGGACATAGACAACAGAGGGATGAAGGCATGAGGGGGGTATGGGGGGTAATGGGGGAATAAGGACACATATGTAACACCGTAATCAATAAAGAAATTTAAAAAAATCAGAAATTTAAAGAAAAAAAAAAGAAATGGGTTCAAATACAACCTCAGGCCTCATAAATTATGAATGACTGCTCTGCAAAAGATGGCAGGTGTTACTCTTTTTAAGAATGAGTGGTAAGTGTAAAGCAAGAAACATAATGTTATTCTGTGTCTTTAGGACTTGGCAATCCTTGCTATTTCTCAATATTTGCCTACATTTGTGATTAGCACTGATTCCAATACAAAATTCAAGATTTTATGATGATTTTATATTACCTGATTGAAATTTACCCGCTGCTGCTTCTTGGAGGTATCAGATGATATTTTCTAAGATGTTGAAATATATTATTTATTCTCAGGCAGTAGCTTGAACACATTAGGAGCTGTTCCTTAAAAATCCTGTTACCATTGGTTCTAAAACCAACCTGTAACGGTCATTTTATTTTACCTAAGTAGTATAAAGCCGGGACGTTCTTTTCCTCTTTCATGGGTAATAGGATGAAGATTCTCGTTATTTACTAGAAAAATCCAAATGAATCTACTACTTTAAAAATATGATTAGTTTATTTCTTCAATGCAAGCACTAACTTCAAAATGTTTTACCTATTCAACTAAGTAATACACACAACAGAATTAAAATATTTTCTAGCTCACATTAGTGCTTAATAAAATTTGCTATTATTATTTAAATGTTTTCCACATGTAATGGGTATTTATTTAGCTTATTGTTGAAAACGCTAAATCATAAAATTCTGAAAACCAAGTTATACATAATATTTTACACTCCTTATTTAAGCTCCTGATATATTCTGGATGTGTTTTTAAGAGTTAAAATTCTGACATTGATCAGTATTCTTTTAGTGGATTATAGACTTTTTACAGAAACTGAGATCTAATTTTATATTAGTGATAGTTGCTAGGTAATGCTTTGATGGAAATTAATCATTAAACATTTAGAAGCTCATTCTCTGATTGGAGTGGGAACTGGAGTGACTTAGAAGCTGATGTCCCAGGAAATAACTGATTGAGAAATAATATCTTGGGGTGTTTAATAAAAATAGACTATAAGTCCAATACTTGAAGTTCTTCCTCTTTCTCATAATCAAAAATGAAAGAGAAATTGCTAGAAAAAAATGGGAGATTTTTTTCTAATAGTAGATACTGTTCTCTGAACAAGTTCTGAGTGCTAAAACTGTGCTTAATACTTTGTATATGCCCTTTTGTTCCCTCAGAAAAATAAGGAAGTCAAAAATATAAATTAAGTCTTCAGCTTGTCCAAGTTTCCTTTCTTGGTTAGTTGTGTGGGAAGGGGGAAGAGGGGAAGTGGAATACAAGACCTTTTGACTCATGTGATTATGCTTTTTTTCATTCTGCTAAAGAAAACAGCTAAAAATACCATCTTGTCCGAGATTTTGCAAGGCTGACACCTATCTTTTGTAAAATATTTTGCTGCCCCCTAGTCTGGTACCTGAAGAGTGAAGTTGTGTGTGCTGGATTTAGCTTGACTTCAGAATAGTTTATATATATATATATATATATATATATATATATATATATATATATATATATTATTGATTTTTTACAGAGAGGAAGGGAGAGGGATAGAGAGCTAGAAACATCGATGAGAGAGAAACATCGATCAGCTGCCTCCAGCACACCCCCCACTGGGGATGTGCCCGCAACCAAGGTACATGCCCTTGACCGGAATCGAACCCGGGACCCTTCAGTCCGCAGGCCGACGCTCTATCCACTGAGCCAAACCGGTTTCGGCCAGAATAGTTTTTATCAACAGGTAGGGATCGGCCCTGACCAGTGTGGCTCAGTTGGGTAGGTGTCATCCAGTGCACAAAAAAGGTTGCCTATTCCACTATTCCATTCCAAGTCAGGGCACATGCTCAGGTTCCATACTCAATTCCCAGTAGAGGGCGTGCAGTAGGCAGTCAATGGATGTTTAGCTCTCACATCAAAGTCTTCTTCCTCTTCCTCTCTGTCTCCCTCTCTCTGTCCTTTCCTCTCTCTTTCAAAATCGAAAAAAAAATATTTAAAAAAAAGAAAGGCGGTAGGGATCCTTGTTAGGAACCTAGTGTTGGAACAAGGATGGAGAAAAACTATAGTTGATGAGTGGTGTGACCACTATCACTTATTCTGTAACTCTTGTCCTGAACTCAGTCTCATTGTACTGATTCGTTGCTGTTAATGGGGAAGCTTTTGCATTAGTTTTCTTCTGCTACTATTTTAAACTGCCACAAACACAGTAGCTTAACACAACACAAGTTTATACTACTACAGGTGTAGAGGTTCAAAGTCTAACATTAGGATGTTTGTGGGGGTGCCTTCCTTTTGGATGCTTCAGGGACGGATCTTCTCCTTATCTTTTCCCTCTTCCAAAAGCCATCTGCATTCTATGGCTTGTGGCCCCTTCCTCCATTTTCAAATCACTTTATTCTGACCTCTACTTCTGTCCCCACATCGCCTCTGACATTGACCCTCTTGCTTCCCTTTCATAAGGACCCTAGGATTAGATTGGGCCATTATGGATGATTCAGGATCATCTCAAAATCCTTAATTTAATCACACCTGTAACAGTTCCTTTTGCCATGAAAGGTAAAAAAAAATCACAGGTTCTGGACATTAGGTCATGAACACTCTGGAGGGCATTATTCAGCCTATGCCAGGTTTGTTTTAATTAAGTAAAACAGGTATTTTAAAAAGTACAATTCAGTGCAGAACACATGAAAGATGTGTTTTTTAATGAGAAAATATACCACCTGCTAACCAAGTGTCAATGATCGCAGAATGCTCAGATAAACCTCTAGAAGAAAAAGGACAGTCCATGGCTGATTTCAGACTGACGGATTAAATTAAAACCAAGCCACTTACCTTATTCTTGTATGATAAAATGTCTTGTTCTTTATGGTTACACTAGAGGCCCGGTGCACGGGGGAGGGGGGTGTCCCTCAGCCCAGCCTGCACCCTCTCCAATCTAGGACCCCTTGAGGGTTGTCCGACTGCCCGGTTGGATCGGGCCTAAATGGGCAGTTGGACAGATGGAATCGGGCCTAAACGGGCAGTCGGACAGGTGGGATCGGGCCTAAACGGGCAGTCAGACATCCCTCTCACAATCCAGGACTGCTGGCTCCCAACTGCTCACCTGCCTGCCTTCCTGATTGCCCCTAATCACTTTTGCCTGCCAGCCTGATCACCCCCTAACCACCCCCCTGCCAGCCTGATTGATGCCTAACTGCTCCCCTGCCAGCCTGTTTGCCCCTAACTGCCCTCCCCTGCAGGCCTGGTCCCCCCCAACTGCTCTCCCCTGCAGACCTGGTCACCCCTAACTGCTCTCCCCTGCAGGCCTGGGTCCCTCCCAACTGACTTTCCCTGCAGGCCTGGTCGCCCCCAACTTCCCTCCTCTGCCGGCTTGGTCACCCCTAACTGCCCTCCCCTGCAGGCCTGGTCGCCCCCAACTTCCCTCCTCTGCCGGCTTGGTCACCCCTAACTGCCCTCCCCTGCAGGCTTGATCGCCCCCAACTGCCCTCACTTGCAGGCCTGGTCCCTCCCAACTGCCCTCCCCTGCTGTCCTGATTGCCCCCAACTGCCCTCCCTTGCAGGCCTGGTCCCTCCCAAATGCCCTCCCCTGCTGGCCATCTTGTGGTGGCCATCTTGTGTCCACATGGAGGCAGGATCTTTGACCACATGGGGGCAGCCATCTTGTGTGTTGGAGTGATGGTCAATCTGCATATTACTCTTTTATTAGATAGGATAGAGGCCTGGTGCATGGGTGGGGGCCAGCTGGTTTGCCCTGAAGGGTGTCCCGGATCAGGGTGGGGGTTCCCTTGGGGCGTGGGGCAGCCTGGGTGAGGGGCTTGTGGTGGTTTGCAGGCCGGCCACACCCCCCAGCAACCCAAGCAGAGGCCCTGGTATCTGGGGTTTATTTATCTTCTACAATTGAAACTTTGTAGCCTTAAGCGAGGCCTGGGCTGGCCAGGGTGTGCGGAAAGCTTGGCTTCCTCCATCACCGGGGGCAACCCTAGCCTCCTGCTCTTTCCAGCTCCATGGCTGCTGCCATTTCTGTTTGGATTTATGTATCTTCTATCATGAAAACTTTGTAGCCTTGAGTGGAGGCCTAGGCCAGCAAGGGCAGGCAAAAAGCTTGGCTTCTTCCATTGCTGGGGAAACCCAAGCCTCCCTCCTGCTCTCTGTGGCTGTAGCCATCTTGGTTGGGTTTATTTGCATATTCGCTCCTGATTGGCTGGTGGGCGTGGCTGGTGGGCGTGGCTTTTGTGTGTAGCGGAGTGATGGTTAATTTGCATATTACTATTTTATTATATAGGAATAAATGAAGAATAACAAATAAAAATACTATAAACTGTGTATAAATATGAAGGTAGAGTTTATTTGACTTTTTACCACTAGAGATAAATTTAACTAACTTTGCAATGACCATTCTTTTAGAACTTGCTTTATGCATATATACACCAAGTGTGATTATTTACAAGGATAGGAGTTATACACACATAGACACACACACACACACACACACACACACACAATTCAGTGTAAATTCTTCATAGTTCTGTCTATATTCAGGTGTTCTTTGGAGACCTTTATATGAATATAGATTTGTGTGTGTGTGTTTACAAAAAGAGAATCGATCACATTATACACACGTCTTGCTTTTCTCACTGTACAATATCTTGTGAATTTCACACAAGTCAGCCAATATAACTTTGATTGCTTTCAAGGGCTTTATAATAGCTTGTGGGTTGATGTAGACATGGATAGTGTATTAAGTAATTCTTCTTTTAATGGCAATTAATTTTTTTATTTTGCTTTGTATGTGATAAGGTGAATGATGTTTCAGTCTTTTTGGGCAAGGTTATCTCTCTTAATCTACTAAGAAATATTTGCTTCATCTTTTCAAACAGCAGTGAGGCACTTGCCACTTGACACAGGAGAACCTGTCTGCTGACTGGATTTAATGGTTTAAGCTATAGAGTAAAGCTGAATGGGATTGAACCTGTGACCTTTCATTCTTCACCAGAGTCTAACCCACACCACTGGCAATTCTTAGCCTTTTCCAACATTTGAGGAATGAGTTTTAATATCTGTCCAGTCACTTGATTTGGAGAGTTTTTATTTAATAAACGTTGGAAGTATCATAATATCTGTCACATGTAGTACAGCTCACTTAATCAAGGTAACTTTGAACTAAGCAGTAAAGAAGGGACTGTTACACCTATGAATTAATTTATATAGTGGCAGCAAGGCAGGAAGTTTGTTTTTACTTTTTATCTGAATTCTATATTTTAAGCATGTAGTAACTGCCTCCTTGAAGTCTGTCTTTTTTGTCTATGAATTTGCTGATAATTTTTTTTTTGTCAAAAATCATCTGAAACTTTCTGTTGAGTCAAACGTTATTTTCACAGAACTCATTCTTTAACATCTCTGCAGTAGATGAGACCACTTACCCTCTTGGCCTTTACTAACCACTCCCCCTGCATTATATGAAGATGTTATCTTCTACATTATATCTCTAATTGCACCTCTCAGTTTTCTTTTTATTTAATTTCAGCAATCCTTTCCTACCCTCTTCCTGGCACTTTCATGTATCCCCCCTTTTTTTTCCTCAAACCCCGTATAAAGGAGTATACAATCACACTACTGGTTGTTGAGTTTTATTTGCCTTCCAATTAACCATTAGTCATTCAGTTGTTTGCTCTATCTATCTATCTATCTATCTCATATTGATAGTGTCAACACTTTTTTGAAAATTTTTGAAGAACCCCTTCCCAATTGAATCTCATATTACAATTATTAGTTTACTTTGTTTAATTTATTATACTTTGAAAAATTCAGTGATCATAATTTTTTAACAAACATGTAGTGGGTAGCTTCAGTGTGTTTCTGACTAATCATGTTCTTGACTGGTAACATGGAAAAATGAGAATTCTTGTCTTGAAAATTGTCATGCTCCAATTCTTTTTATCCTTAACATCCCTGCATATCCCCAAAATATTGTATACCTTTATCTTTTATTATGCTTCTCTGTGTGAAAGTAATTTAGAACTCAAGGGAACATGTCAAAATCCATGAATAAGAGTACTTAAAATTAAGGACATTTTTTTGTTTGTTGTTTGTTTTTAATTTTTCCATTCTAGGTTTTGTAAGACTTAATGATCTCCACTTTTGTGAAAAGAAAAGCAATAATTGGAATAACAGAAAAGTTATTCTTTCCTTCTATGCTATTCTGTTATCGTGCTTTAACTCACTATTATCCACTGTTTGTTTAGTTTCCTACATTAAGTAACCAGATTAACATATATTTGTATTTATTTATTTTTGTAATTCCTCACCTGAAGACATTTTTTCCATTGGTTTTTAGAGAGTGGAAGGGAAGGAGGATAGAGAAAGAGAGAGAGAAAATCAACCAATCCATTGGTTGCCTCCCACACATGCCCTGACCAGCGCCAGGGGTTAGAACCTGAAACCCAGGTACATGTCCTTGACTAGGAATCAAACCTGCAACCCTTCAGTGCTTGGGCCAGCGATCTGAGGACTAAGCAACACTGACCAAGGCAACCAGATTAATCTTTAAACCATCACATTCACTTTTCTAAAGCTTCAGAGGAAGTGAATCACTTTAGCTCCAACCAAGATTTATTCTAATTTTTTATGTGTGTTTTAGACAAACCTAAGATATAACATGTTCGAATTCTAACTGGCCTCTAAAACTAATAATGTTGGACCCTTAAAATCAGTATTATTAAATCACCAAGAAGTTTTAAAGTGGTAAAATAATGGTTATGTTAAGTCTGAGATTAAGCTGTCACATCAGAGTAATTTGATTTTAAGTCTGGCTCCACCACCTCCATTAGTAATCATATCCTTGACAGAGACAAAGTTCATCCAATATGAGTTCTCAATGTGAACGAGTTATTGATGTTTCTGTGTTACTTTGGTCAGTCAATAAGGTTAAAAGGATAAAGTTTATTTAGTTTTAAGCATTACCGTCTTGAAGTCGAATGTCTATTTAATTAGATTTTCCAATATTTGGCAAGGAAGGACTGGTAGTGTCAGCTTTCTTCAGGTTGATATTAAATAGCATCTTGTGAAATTTGGTAAAGACATCTACAGTAATTTGAAACAGATATACTGCAAGTCTGCCTAGGAGAGCACTAGGATTTTTGTTAAGATGATTAATAATTTCTAAGAGTCTCCTGATGCTAAAAGATTGAATAATGTCTGCAGGTCTCAAGTATGATATTTATTTTCTAACTGGCTTGTGATAATCTGTAATATTCTTCTTCAAATATTGAGCAAAAAAAAATGTATACTTTATATAATTCTTTAAATTACTTCTGAACCAAGCAGGTGATTATGACTTCAAACAGTATGTATTCTTTGTACATTTTATTTGTTATCCAGGCACCCATTATATAATCATCCCATTTTTCTGCCTTTACCATGTTTTCTTTCTAGTGTAGCAAGAAGTCATTAAATATAAACAGGCATTGATTATGTTTATGATAAATACTATTACAAAGGAAACTTCTAAAAAAATATGTATTTGGTGGTAAAACTTTTAGGGTAGAATTTTTTATAACTTTTTTTTCAATTCAGTTGCCATACATTATTATATTAGTTTCAGGTGTACAACCCAGTGATGAGACATTTGTATAACTTATTACCCTGATAAAGGTACTACCCATCTGATACCATACATAGTTATTACAATACTAGTAGCCCTGTGCAGGAATCCATGTGCCAGTAGGTCGCTGCCACCCTCCTATAGCTCTCCGCCCCCTGCCCCGCCCTCCTATAGCTGCCCCCCAAACCCCATAGCTTGCTGCCCTACCGCCTCCTGTAGCTCTCTGCCTCCCGCTTGCTTGCTGCCCTGACCCTTCCTGTGGCTCTCCAATGCCCCACCCTCCTGCAGATCTGTGATCCAGTCCTGAAGCAGTTGGTCATTACGCCTCAGGGTGTAATAGATAATTAGCATATTCCTCTCTTATTATATAGGATTATTGGCTATGTTCCCTATGCCTTATTTTATGTCCTCATGACTCTTCATTAACTACTAATTTGCACTTCTTAATCCCTTCACCTTTTTTACTCATCCCTCTAACTCCCCTCCCATCTGGCAGTTATCAAAATGCTCTGGGTATCTATTACTCTGTTTCTTTTCTGCTTGTTTGTTTATTTTGTTTTTTAAATTCTACATATAAGTGAAATCATGGCATTTGTCTTTCTCTGTCTGACTTATATCACTCAGCACAATACTTATAGGTCCATCCATGTTGCAGAAGGCAAAATTTCCTTCTTTTTTATGGTTGAGTCATATTTCATTGTATATATGCATAGGATAGAATTCCTTGATTATTTATCACTTCAGAATATATATCTGATTTCAATCTACAAAATCACTTTCTGTTTCAGAAAGTATGATGCTTTCTACAACAGTGTTTTAGCTGCCTAGAAGTTGACAGTTACCTGCAAGTGATACTTAATCTCAAGTTAATTTTCCTTCCTTAAAAGAATGGTAGATTAAATATAATTTTAATTATCTACTTTATTTCTTTTATACCACTATTGTTATGGATTTTAGTGATATTTTAGTAATTATTTAGTAGACTTGAACTCCAACTAGCTTATATTTCAATTATAATAGCAACAGATGCTATATCTTAAAATCCCAACTACAACAAGAAAAAAAAATTCTGATGTACATTCTACAAATATTCATTAAATGCCTTACATATGAACAATAACATATATTTCTCAAATTCTAAGTGGTCAGGAATGGTTTCTTGTCTTTGTTCATATCCAATTACATGTTACATTGTCTAACATATATATTAGTAGATACTTAGTAGTATTACGTGATTAATTGAAGACTAAATACAGAGCCACTATAAAAAAGAAGGAACTTTCACCATTTGCAACAGCATGAATGGAACTGGAGAGCATTATACTAAGCGAAATAAGCCATTCAGAGAAAGATAAATATCACATGATCTCACTCATATGTGGGATATAATGATCAACATAATTTGATGAACAGGAATAGATCCAGAGACAAATGGCAGGGGAGGGGGGTTAGAAAGCAACCAAAGGACTTGTATGCATGCATATTAGCATAACCAATGGACACAGATACTGGGTCAGTGGGGGCTTGCCCGGGGTGGGAATAACGGGGGGGGGGAGGGTTGGTCATTTGGGGAAAAAAGGGACATGTAAAACTTTAGACAATAAATACATTTAAAAAAATACCTCAATATTTTTAAAAAGCTTATCACCAAATAGGTGAGGTAATACAAATGCACAAATAATTATTAGAATGCTAGATGTGTAACATAAAAAATATCATGTACTGTGGTATATAGAAGTAGAGAAAAATATTTAAAAAATGAATATAAATGAAGATTTTAAAATACAAGTAATGGTGGTGATGTGGATTAAAAAATAGACCTCAATAACATTTTAAAATCAAACATAAATAATATTATTTGAAAACTAATAAAAGCGGGAACATCAGAAAATTAAATGAAACATCAGAGAGCTCCCTATAAGAAGTATAAGTGGTAGAGGTTTTTGCAAGAAACACTGGATTTCTGTGCATTTCTGAATTCTCCAAGGAGCGAGCCTTTGGTTAAGCTTAGGGGACTTGGCTGTGTCTTTGAACTTTAACCAGTGCCCTCTTTTGGAAACCCACAAGATAGATAGAAAACTTCTGCACCAATTCTTCTTCAGAGATCCTAACCTATTAGCATGAAACCTCACCTAAAAATTTGTATTTTACTGTTTTATTTACCACTGAAATACAAAGATATTTCTACCACATACAGCCCAGGAGAGATCATTAGACTATTGAAGTTTATTTTTATCTATACCATTATTTCTCAGGCATGGAATGATATTTAGAGTAAGTCCTTTTCAGAAGGCTTCCCACGATTAGGAATTAGAAACCATAGAAGAGAATGTTGCTCAGCTTAGTTTTCTCTGTTGGATTTCTGACTTTTCCTTTAAGACATTATTACCAAAACTTGCTTGACTATATGAAGTTATACAGTAACAATGCTCATAAACTTTATGATTCATTTAAAACACTTTTATGAATCTCCCATGCTATATGCCAGACATTGGGTGAAAAGCTGAGGTTAAAGTGAAAAAAAATAGTTGGCTACTGACCTTACAGAGTGGAAAAGAGTTCTAGTGAGATTCTCATTTAAGTTCTTATGACAGTCATTTAAGTACTGTGACATTCTCAAAGTCCGCCAATTATGCATTAAATGAATTATTTACAGAATTTTTAGTAGTATGTGAGTTTATCTTAAGAAACATGTGTGATTAAGTAATATAGAGAATCATTTTTGTGTATAATGCTCCAGTAAGTCACTGGTATCACAATCTTTGATTCCAGCCTTTGCTTATAAACTGAGATAATTGCCAATTACATAGACTTCCAGAAAACCCACTTTTAAATTGTATCTTATGTAAATGGCAGACAGTTCTTACGCAATAGGTGGCATTATTTAATCCAGTTAAAAATTACTCTTTCTTTTTAAAACTCTGGAGCTTTGACTTAAATTAGTCTATCTTGATGCTTCAGCATCTCACAGAAACCATTAGTGCACTCCTCTCGGGGACTCCCATTTATACTTCCCGTTCACAGTGTAATCCTATGAGAAATGGTAATAGTCCTTTTACACTTGGTAACATCTTTCATCACACGAAGTCTTGATCACTTTCACATATGACCTTGTGAATGTTTGTAGCATCTCTGAGATATAGCCACAAGCTGAGAAGGATTCCTTCAATTTTACAAATGAAAAGATTTGGTAGAGAAAGGCTGAGTTCTCCAAAAGCGATTTTAAGAGGGTACTCTGGTATGATGTAATGTGCATTTAAAAGATGATGGGAAAATCAAGGAGAGGAATAAACTGGATACTAAATATAACTCCAAATGGATGAAAGAAGTTTGTTGAAAGACTTAATGAAGGATTTGGATTTTTTAAAAAAATTACTCTTTGTAGAATGTGAAATGGGGGATTTAAGAGAGTAAACAGAAAACATATTAGGATTTTTATTTCTAACATTGTATATTGGTTGCTTTTTGTTCTTACCTCTTACTCACAGGCTCAGTGGTTCCTAAACACATAACTATCACTTATACAAATACATGCAGTTACATAGGTATAAGTAACATTGATTATATTGAACTTTAGAATAAAATATGCTCTTTCATTCAGTCAGGAGCTACTTGAAAATTGCTTAATTGAAAGTATTGTGAAAAAAATCATGCTTGCAAGAAGTTATACTCTGGTAGGAAAGTTCAGATCTGTGCTCAGATAATAAGGTTATATATACTTCATGTGGGCAAGATAAGGTATTATGGGAATTCTGAAAAGAAACCATCACTTGGCAAGAAAATGACTGAAAATAGAAAGAGGCTAATATGAAATAATCCATGAAAATGTATACAAATAAATCCACCAATATTGTGTCTTTTATTTAACAAACATTATGGAAAGTGATAAGGAGGGTATAGATATAAGACATAGTTTCTGTATTCAGGGTGCTCTTTGTCTGTTTGAAGAAATAATTACATTAAAACTCTAGTACTAAGCATAGTCCCATAAGTACCACAAAATGGGAACATGAAATAATTTTAATTCAACTATAAAACCTAAGTAGATTTTTACATTAGAGAATAGTAGAAAATAAAACAGCACATTTTGGTTGAAGAAAGAACAGATCTTCCTTTAAATGTCAGTTTAAAGATACTACAAGAGCAATTTTAGAGAATGCTATGGCTGGTGCATTTAGAGCCTTAGATTCTGAAAAAAATAGGTCAGTGAATTAGCAGATGAATCCTGCAGTCTAGATGCCAAGCAATTCTAATTGAATTAAGTTGCTAATGGTGGTGATGGAAAGAAATGAGAGTGAAGTCAGATGTTGAAGAAAATTTTACAGAACTAACAAACACTTGACTGCAAGAAAAAGTCAGTAACTGAGGTTTAGCCATGGTGATTGTGTAAGTGCTGATACTGTTATTCAAAATAGAAAAACCCAGAAATGTTGTTTTATAAAGTTCAGTGATGTGGTGTTAAAAGTAAGTTTTAAACATATGGAAGTGCTAGTGAAATATGCAGTGGTCAACAGTGATGATAGCATGAGAGGTTGGGTTAGGAAAGAAGAATAATGGCTACAGAGTATTTGAGCCATTTTATCTGAAACCTAATTTAATTCTCAAAACTTGTTGAGCAAATGCTACAGAACCCCAACATCATATAGCTAGTAAGTAGAAACTTGAGGTTTGATCATCATTATACCACAGGGTATGCTGTCACTGAGGAAGGAACTATACATTTGAGAAGTTTGTATAGAGGTACAAATAAAATTTTGAGAATGGTGGCAATATCTATCAATCAATCTATCTATCTATCTGCCTAAGCATCCTTTACAACCGAGCAACCAGAACAACAGGACCAACCAGTTGACCAGTTGCTATAACATGCACTGACCACCAGGGGGCAGACGCTCAATGCAGGGCTGCCACCTGGTGATCAGTGCACTCACACAGCCAACCTCCCGCGGCCAGTCAACCACCCATGGTCCCTCCCCCATGGCCAGCAGGCCCCGATCCACCTGCCACCTGCCTGCAGGGAAGGAGGGAAGGAGGAGGGTGGGAGGTGGGGAACTGTGCAGTGGTGGGGCACCCACATCGGCGTCAGGCATCAGTTCCTTCCGGGCTCCATGACTGTCGGCCAGGCCTAGGGACCCCACCCACCCATAAATTCATGCACCGGGCCTCTAGTCTGAAAATAACTAAACAAGAGGTATAGAAAAAAAAATGTAGTTAAGATAGAGGGCTGGAGAAAGAAAACAAGCTGAAGATCTATATAGAGAAGGTGTGGCAGAGTTGAAAGCAGCTAATCCAAAATCTAGGAAAGAATCAAATATCATAAAAACTAGGGGGAAAAAAAAGAAATCTTTAAAGAAAATGAAGCAGGCTTTTGCTTATGGAATTTTGTAGACCAGCATTTCTGAAAGTCTGTTCTCTGGACTATCACAGTATATTTGATGGGGATAGGAAGGGGGAAAAGATTCCATCTATTGTCAAGTAAGTTTGTAAGACACAAAATAATGGACTTTCACTGCTGCCTTCCCCTCATCTTCTAGGACCACGACATACATTTACAAATTAATCAAAGAAGGGTATTCATGTCATTGTAGCTTAGGCATCATCTTTTATTTTTTAACCTAAAAAGTCGAGATTTGAACATATTTTTAGCAGAAGAATCATACTTAGGAATTGGATGAAGAATCTGAAAGGGGGCCACTCAAGTTACTAGGATCTGAGGAAGATTAAAGGGAATGATATGGAGATAAAATAAAAGTTTAAGCCTGGGCATAAAAATTGAGATGGGGAATAAAAAAATAGTTATGAAACAGACTGAAAATTGTGATTTTATAGTTAGAGTAAAGAGGGTAAGGGCACTAGTTCAGTGATTTTGAGTTGCATTTACCCTAAAGTCAGGTTGGGTGCAGGGCTTCATACAGACTCACTACAGGAGCATACAGGAACACCAGGCCCTGAATTATTTCTTCTTGCAATGATTCCAGTTGCCATGTGTTGTTTTCCATGGTTTCTAGAACCCACTCCTGTCTGGTTTCAGTCCTTGGGCTGGTCCATCTTGATGATGTTGCACTCAGAATATGCTGCTCAGAACTGAAACAGTACTTGAGTTTTCTTTTCCAAGGCACTGTTTGTTTTATCTCTTTGTACAGTAAGGTCAGGGCTTGTTCCCTTTGAATTTTGGTCGATTTATTCAATAGAGGTGAATTTACATAATTCTAGTAACTTTACAACTTTTGTACATGAATAAAACGCTATTTCAAGGTTATTGTATAACTTTACTTTAGAATTTGCATTTATGCTTCATTACTTCTCGCCTTTTATTCCTGCCAGACCTTCAAAGACTTTGTCCGATATTCATCCACACTTCTTTTTCATGAGAGGCCCTCACTCTGTGTGAATTGTGGATTTTACTTTCATTCCTTTCATAACGACAGAGATTTGTGAAAGCCACTAGGGATCATTGTCCAACTTTAACGTACCTGGGAATTTCTTTGGGTACAGTTAATAGTTGTGCTCAGCTTGTTAGGTACAGGTTTTTTTATTTTTATTTTTTATTTATTTATTTTTTTATTGTTTGAAGTATTACAAATAATAGTACATATGTCTCCTTTTTTTTTCCCCATTGACCTCCCCCCGCCCCGGCCTCCCCTACCCCCAGTACATGCCTTTACCTGCCGCCCCCCCCCCCCCCAGTGTCTTGTATCCATTGGTTATGCTTATATGCATGCATACAAGTCCTTCGGTTGATCTCTTACAGCTCCTCACCCACCTCCCCTGCCTTCCCGCTGTAGTTTGACAGTCTGTTCAATGCTTCTTTGCCTCTGTATCTATTTTTTCCCCATTTCTTCCCTTTAAAAAATCTTGCCTCTGCAGACTAGAAATAAGCATATAATAACAAAAAATGTTTGAGTCCCAATTTCAATGTCCAACAGTTCTGAGTCCCCGTTTCAATGTCAAACAGTTCCTTATGTATACATGTCAGCAATGATATCTGGATGGTGGGCACATGGTGGCAATGCAGGTCCAACCCTCTGTGGTTTGGTCCTAGGCAACCTGCTGCGACGCACAGCTGCTGACTGCTAGCGTGGCAAGGCGTCGTCAGCGTCTCCCATCTCTGGACTGTTTCTCCTCTTGTCTTCGTGGTTGGAGCAGACCTGTCAATTCCTCTCTGTTGCAGGAATCCACATGGTCTTGGAGTTGTTTTCTGAAAATATACAAACATATTCTCGACCAAAAGTTAATAAAGGAATCTTTCCTATATAATTGATTTGGGATCCTTTTTATTTTTGCCCAAATTATTTTCCTTTGTCTTATTTAGACACCATGTGTGTTTTTCATGGGTGTCTTGCTGTTAGCATTACAAATGAAAATTAATTTTGTAAAGTAAAAATGTTCTAGATGTAATTTACTTATAGGGTATTTTTCCTTACATGATATTACCCTACAGTTTTGAGTTTTTATTCTACAATCTGTCCACTTATATCAGCATAAACTTTGTCAAAACCATTTGGAGTCCAGTAAAATCTTTATTCCTACATTTCTTGATTTTTCATCTATAAATAAATTGATATTAATTTGATACAGTTCATAAATGATTCCATTTTCATTTTGGAGTACTCGGGAGCCATCCCATCATTCATTCTAGAATCTCGCTGGTGCCCTAACTTAGTATCGCCAATATGTTTCTATAAACATACACTTCCTCCCATTTTACAAAAAGCCCTCTTCTTTCTTTACAACATTCCTTTGTGTTTTATTATTTTATTTAGGAAGTAGGCTATGCATTCATGAGTAATTTCCTTATGTTCTTTGCCCCTCAGTTTCTGCATCAGTAACATGGGAATCACTGAAGTATGTACCTTATAAAATTGTTGTGGGAATTAAATGCCTTTAAATCTGAGAATATACCTTACATGGAGTGAATGCTCAACAAATCTTGATGGTTATTGTTTCATTATCTAGTCTTGACTAAGAAGCATGATCAGTTTACAACCTTAGTTTGAAAATGCTTTTGGAACTAGAAATTGTTAAATAAATACAAAAGCGTCTTTCAGTTACTAAGTTTGAGAACTGAAAGGGTTATGCTGGGAACTTAGTATTTAATTATTTCTACATAAACAGCTTGTGAGAGACATCTATCCAGTTAAAATATGCATAGAGAGTTCTGTTTATCCATCCAACGTCTGAAAATAACTTTCTGAATCTAAAGTTAAAATGCCCAGTATCGGAAAAATAGAGTATGGTTTTAGGAAAAATGGACCAATATATAAAAGAGATAGACATCCAGACTGTTATATCTATTGTTAGTGAGAGTGAATTAGGACGGTCTTGCTGGGCAGTGACTCAGAGAGGCAGATGACAGAGAAAATGGGTGCTAAAAAAAGACCAAACCCTGTCACCACTACATCCCCTTCCTCCACCAGGCTAAATCACACTACCCTCTGATATATCTCTTCTGCTGTTTGCTTTGATGTTTATTTTAACTACTTTCCTTTTTACATAAAAAGGTTTGTATAGAGGCCAGAATGGAGAAAATATGAAGAATAGCTTCTGTGCTATAGGAGGAGTCAGTTGTCATTGTGGGCTCACAATCATTGGCTTCAAAAGTGAACAGGATACTCATTCTTTGGGGTAGTTAGTACCTCGGCTTTCCAGGAGACCTAATGTATAACAGTCTTCAAAATCTAATGATCAGTGCTTCATGGGGCAACACTTGTACAGGTTGAAGGACTTTAATGGGAACATGAAAAATTATAATTGCTAAAGAAAGTCAAGTTTGCCCAGGCTTTGTTATTGGATATTACAGCAACTCTAACATTGATTAAAAAATTTATCAGAGTTTTTTCACTTATCAATAAGTAAACATTTCCATCAAACATGCCCTTTTATGAGTATCAATACTTGCAAAGAAAGGTAAAAAAAAAAAAGGGGAGTTTTGATTTTAAAAGAGTAATAATGGTTTGTTGATATATCTTTAATGTCTTAATATCGCTACCTATTCAGCTAATTTTAAAGGTCTTTGCTTAATCTTGATTTCCTTAAGGCTGTGTTAGTTCAACCTTTTCAAGCATGTGTGAGTATTTTTAGTTGTCTAATCAGGTCTTAGTAATACTTTTCAGCATGTGTAAGTGTACTGAGATTTAAAAAAAAAAAAAACAAATGAAGAATGATGGAAAAGAAATGAAAACCCCCGAGTTTCATGTACTTATCTCTGTCCCTATGTATGCCAGCATGTACCCTGTGGAATGTAAGATCATCCACTGCTCGGAGACCCCCTGATGATAGGCCCATATGTGCTAGCTTACCTGCGGCAAGCCTAACAGGACCCCATTGCAAGCATTGTCCAGGGCTTAACTCACCATGTCCCTGCTTGTATTAATTTATTTCAAACTCAGTGGGGGTCATCCTGTCTCACTTTTTGATTATTTCACTTCTTTTGTGGCTATAATGTGTAATTTAACTAAATTTCCTTCAGAATGCTGCCTGAACTTACCCGAATTTTAGATGTTCCCTTCTGAAATTCAAGTTTTATGGGTCACTTGGCACAGAGTTATTTTGGCTTATTTCCCAAATTGCCATCTCCCTTTTGTTTAGCATTGCTGACATTTTCATGTTTATTCATGAAAAATATCATGTGAATTTACACTGGCACTGGGAGAAAGTGGTCGCTGTGCCAACAATAAGTGTCATTTAGGATGTAGAGGGATTTAGAGCCATAATAAATTGTCTCATTCTAAGAAAAATAATGTATCAGAGTCATAAATCTTACCTTTCAAATTCCTTTCCTTAATTGCAGTTGCTGGGTGCTTTTTATTTTCTTTTTCTTTCTGTATCATTAGCAAGAAAACTTTGATTATTCTTAATGTTTCTAAAGGTACTATTTTTTACTACGTCACTGGTTGTTTAAACTCTTAAGGTCTTAAAATGTTTTTTAATGAAAATTTTGCAAGTTGAAAATTCAGAATTTCTTAGATGTATTTTTTTAAAAGTAGGAATAGGGAAACTCTATAAAAATTTAAAGAATCACATGATTTTTTTTAACTTATACTTTTATCAGTTTTTAAAAATGACCTGTTTCATTCTGAACAATTCTTAAACTTTCAGTTGAAGCCCCACATTTCCCAGAGGACATTTCATGAAGTGTCACTGATCTTGATATTATATCCTTCTGCATCTGCTTCTTAAGCTTAGCCCATTATTTTGGCCAAATTATATTTAATATGGTACTTTATTTTACATTCAAACATTATTTAATTGGCCCATGGATTTAATTTTCAATGAGTACAAGTCATGTCTTTAGGAAAATTATAAAAACTGTGAAAGCAAGGAAACTCTGTGTTTCCTTGTTTTGTGTTTACAGTGAATCCTTCTTTAATGCTAGTCTTTTTGTATAGAATAACAACAACAACAGCTAAGAGTTACCAAACATTTACTATGTGCCAGACTCTGTTTAAGATTCACACTTTAAAAAAGAAAATAAAAAAGAAAAGGATTCGCAGTAAAACCAGAAAGGTAAGGACTTTTATTTATTTTTAACAACAAGGAAACAGAAGCACAGAAAGATTATGTAACTCATAATGTAAAATACTATAATAATAGAGCCAGAACTTGAACCCATTTGAAAGTATGTGACTTAAAACCTTATTTCAACCACTACAATTCTCTGCCCAATTAAAAAACTACCATCCAATGAAATATTTGTTGAAGAAATTATTTTTAAATGGATAAATCTGAATTCTGACAATAAGGTTAGCTTAAACATGATTAAGAGTTGCAAACAAATTTCTGGCGTATTCAAGGACATTAATTCTTGGGCATAGAGGATTAAACAATATGATAGTATGGAGTTTAAGTAGGCAAAGGCATCTAACTCCCTGGGTGACTGGGAGTCCCAGTGATTTTTATCAGGGGGTTAGCATGCTATCACCTAAATAGCAATTATTTAAAGAAGCACATGTTTTTATAATAGCCAACTTGGTTTTGCTAGGGCTAATGCTTTGAAATGATTATCATTGAAATCATGCATATTATTTTTTTCAACTGGAATTGTTTATTGGGAGCTACTCTTACAGGTATTTAAAAATGTGCGAGGTTCTTTGTCTTATCCAAATATCTAGACTCTGTCCTTAAAAGCAATTCTGAAGGCAGTGCCTGGGTGGTAGATTTGTCCCAGGCTTTGGAGTCAAAACTTTTATGAACTTTACATTTCTATATTTGTAAGAGAAAGCTTATTAATGACTTTGTTTTTGAGAAACAGTAAGTGATATTTACAGAAAAGAAAAGCCAATGACTCATTATTGGGGCATGGACATTGGTCTAACCTTTTGGGGCCTATCTTCATGATGCCCCTACTCTCCCGGAGATCCTTACCTACCTGCAGGGTTCCAAGTACTTCTCCACTAGAGCCATTGCCTTTGTTGTGGATGGTGGACCCACTGATTTTTCTGTTCAGGTAGCAGGGCCACAGTTTGTTGAATTTCTGAATTCCTAAGTAGGATTTTGAAAGAATCAGGGTTAGTCCTTGAACAATATGGGTGTTAGGGGCACCAATCCCCTCCCTGCACAGCTGAAAATCCCCATGAAATTGTTGACCTCCCAGAAACTTAACTGTCAATAGCCCACTGTTGAGCAGAAACCTTGCCAATAACACAGATAAGTCTATTAGCATGTGTTTTATATATTGTACATATTACTATCTACACTGTATTCTTATAATAAAGTAAGCTAGAGAAAAGAAAATGTTACAAAAATTATAAGAGAAAATATATTTATAGTATTTACTGAAAAAAAGTGCATATAAATGGACCTGAGCAGTTTAAATATGTGTTCTGAATAAGGGTAATTTAGGTAATACTTAGAGTGTATGTCAGTGGTCCTGAATTTGTATCTTTATATGTGTATATTTAAAGCATGTCTGAATACCAGATTCTTGGTGGTTCTGTTGAATGAATTAAATTTTATTTACAAATACAGCACTATATATTCATTTAATTTGTTGGCCTCTCAACATAACTGTTTGCTGACCTCCTATACTTACTTGTTTGTCAAGCAAAGTTCCTACATTTCAAATAAATATAACTGATTTGGGTTTTTTGTTTGTATTATTTGGGATTTTTTGGCATCATCAGTACATTGAGAAATAATACTCCACATGTTACCTCTTGACTCCTTACAACTTACCATTCCATCCAGCAGATGCTTCTAAGTTATAGTAACAATAAATTTTGCACATTGATCAAAATTTGACAGCACATCTGTGAATAACTGGTGGTATATCATGAATTATATAGACTTTTGTGGACTGTCCAGGAAAATTACCAACAGGTGGACATTATGTTTAAGGGAAGATCAATCTCCTATTTCAATGACCTACTAGACACAGAGTTTCTTGAATACAGAATCTTCTTACATTAGAGGTTGCTTTTCTCATAAAACACATATTGTAGCACCACTGTCAGCAATTACAGAAAATGTGACCAAATATTATTTGCCTGTGACAGTTGTAGAAGGAGAATACATTGTATTGCACTCTATATAGATGATATTTAGTTTGCAATGTTAACTTCTCCTATGTAAAGAATATGCAATGCTTAGTAGTGCTTCTTTATGTCCTTTCTGTCCAATACTGAAATTAAGATCCATCCTGCAACAGGGGAGGTTCTGAACCTCACAGTGCTACCTTGAAACGTATGTTTTAGAACTCCGTTATAATAGTACAACTGCAGAACTAACAGATGTCACTCTTTCAGTAAGTACAATACTACTGACAACAGTATCAATGAAAATCACATTTGAGATTTATAGGAATCATTTCAAAGTAAATTATATTTTATTTTTTGCATTTCATTCTGTACTCTGTTATATCCACAAATAGAGGTATAGCATTTTTTTTAGCGTATAGGTTTTGGAATCCTACAAATCTGGGTTGAAATCCCAAGCTTGTCAATTGAGATCTATGTGTCCTTAGACCAGTCACTTTGCTGAAACTCTGATCCCTCATCTGCAATATGAAAGTAACTACAGATAAATAAATTAGTTGTATGTGAAGTGCTAAACACAATGCCATGTACAAAGAAATCACTTCACTAAATGGAATCTAAACATTCATTCACTACCATGTATCCCAATTCCCACAAGTTTTTAATTATGGTTATGGAAGAGGAAAAAAAAATTTTTTTCCTGCTACCCTTCTGTGTTCTCTAGAAGGCCCTGTCTAATGGAATGACAAAAGACATTGCAAAGTGGAAATCATGAAAATTTAACCTAAATTCTGTGACACAGGAGAGGAAATGGAAACGCGAAGGAATGGTTAAACCTGAGTGTTTTTATTCTAGGTTTGATATGGAGCAGAATCACATGATAGAACCAAAGGCTATGAATTAAGGGTAGTACACTGAGGAAATCTTAGGTCTGTTCTGGTATTCTTGTCAGCATCCCTCCAACTTTGGAGATAAGGATGCTCCTTTCTTCAGGGTATAGAGAGGACACCTCTCACAAGAGGGTCTTATAGCCTGCTTCAGGGGAGAAGAGGGAGGTCAAAGAGTCCTTCCTGTACTTGTTGCTTCTCACAGCCCTTTCGATGGAAATATTTATTATGCCAAGGCTCCACATTTTAGGATGGTATATTCAGATATTTAAAAAATTCCATAACTGCTCTCACTCTGCGAACATACTTGTTACTATTTAAATCCAAGAGATGGCTGCCATCTGCATGGAGACCAGGGATGCCTGATTCTTCACTGTGGCTTTGTTTCCTTTTGTCTCTGGTGTAGCTCTCTCCATATGCACGTAGGTTCTGTGTTTCTGCACTGGAATGTGTCATTTTAAAATTAAAATTGCCATTTTGGACAAACATCACTATTATATGCTTTCAAGATTATCTGTTTGTTAAACCTGGGTATGTATCTGAGTTGCACAACACTCAGGTTTGTGAAAAAATGATGAGGACTGATGTTGCAGCTACTGCCAATCCACTCATTAAAAAGTACTTACATATACATGTAATGATGAGACTTCATCAATATTTAAGTATGTAAATATGAGTATATATTATTATATCACTGGCTTGATTATGAAGCCTACTTTTATATTAATAAACATACTGTTGTTTTATATTAATTAGACCAGTTGTTAGTGCTCATTTCCTTCAATGAGAAAATATTTTGTAGCCAATTATGCTTGTACTGGTATGATGAGCCTGAAACCAAGGTACATGTGTTTGACTGGAATTGAACCTGGGACCCTTTGGTCCACAGGCCAAGGCTTTATCCACTGAACCAAACCAGCTAGGACTCTATGAAGTATTTAAAAGAAATAAGAACATAGAAAATAAGCAATGGTTTTTATGTAGAAAGTATTTTAATAGTTTCTTATGCATATATATCTAATTACATTTTCTTACCAAAATAGGAAGGGCTATCAAGATAGGGCTAAATTTTAATGACTGTTGTTATAGCATAAAATAAAGTAGTAGAAAATAATTATTACTTCTGATGAAGCTTGAATCTTCAGCTGTGTTTTAGCTGCCTTGACTCAGGGTACATGATGTAAGTGATTTATCTTCCTCTTGACATGAGAAGAGACAGGTCAGATAAAACAAGCTCTAGTTTTCCCCTTTCTACTTCTTTAGCAGAAGTTCTGTGGATGTGTTAAACTTTAGACTCCTGTCTCCAATGTAGCTGGAAAGGATGTAAGAAAAATAAGGTAATGATATTGCAGTAATAAAAAAAAATAATTGGAGTGAAGAAAACAGCCATGTAAAAAACTGAGATTAACAATATATTTGAAAGTATCTCAAATTGAAGTGACTACTAAATAAACATAGAAGTCTGTTTTACTAGAAAAAGATTAACACCTAGATACTGTTTTGTTTACATACACACCCACCCACATACACACACGCACGCACGCACGCACGCACGCACGCCCACACCCTCTTAGCAGATGCCTCTGGCACACATATAGTAGCCTCAACTCTCATTTCCCCCAGACCCAAAGTAAACTATTTCCTGGGCAATCAAGGCCTCCCTCATTTACCTGCTTTTCACCTCAAACTGCTTCTATTTGTCTTCTAGTGTTTGGCCTTAGGCTTTTTCCAAGACCAGTAGCATGCTTAGCTGGCTCCTAGCCATCTGCTTGTGTTGTGGGGCGCTTGTGCCAGTGACGATTGCCTTGACCTCTAAGGAAGAAGGGTCTGCACACCTTTCCCTCAGCTTTATGTTGCTCAGAGGTCTGGGCAGAATTCCTCCTTGTCAACAGGCAACTTCGATGATAACATAGATGGCAGCTGTTCTTCCTTTTCTGTACCCCTCTCCCTGTTCCTTCATACTTCTTCTCTGGGATCACCTCCCAAGTAAACTACCCACATTAAAATTCTTATCTTGACCTCTACTTTCTGGAGATCCCAAATTAGGACACTATGCCCATAGGAACATTTGAATTATGCTTGAGTAACTGAAAACATTTGTAGGCATCATCAGTCAATAAGTACTTAAAAACTATTACTTAATTAAGGGGGGCAGGAATTGAGAGGAGGGCCTCAGTGGGGGAGAAAAGAGGGACATCTGTAACACTTTCCACAATAAAGATAAATTTTAAAAAGTAATCAGTGTTGTGAAAATATTACATAACCTTTTGTAAATCTGGTTTGACAAAATGTTAATCATCTAACCACCTCTTTTAACATTTAATATATTATCTACCTTCTTTTGGAGAGCAGCTGTAATCTTGTTGGGGAAGTGAGATTCACATGTTTGAAACAGTTGGCTGATATTATAGAGAATCTGCTCCTTTCTGGCATTGTACTGATTACTGAATTTCTTGTTAACATGCTAATTGGAGTGATGTCTTACTCCAGATCTTCCAAGGCAATCTCCCATTTGCAGCAGAACTTTCTTCCAAAGGCTTATCTCTCCAAAGCAGGCTTTCCAGAAAGCTGTGGGTCACACAGGAAGTTCTTGAAAACTTCATGGAAGAGCAGGATTTCACCTCTTCTTAGATAAATGTATTGGAGATTGTGAAAGGCAGTGTTAAATGACAAGTGGTGTGCACACGGGCACAGGTATAGGAGAAGCATTATGTTCCATTCCAGAAGAGATGGCTAGGGAGAGAGTGTCCCTAGAACCAACTTTTGTGTGTGCGTGTGCAAAAGGGGAATTTTATGTGTAAGAAAATAGTATATTAAAATGAAAGCAATGCATTCATTTATACATAGCTTTTCACAAGTAAAATCAAATGTGTTCTAATAAAAACTGGCATATATCTACTGAGAGATATGTTGTATTTGTGGTAAGTACATAAAAGATACAGTTGGGCATTTTACAGCTGTGGGCATGATCTGGTTTACTAAACATCAACACGTTTCTTCCATTATATTGCATAAGCAAGGATAAAGTGACTGTCACATGGACTGGGAGAGAGCAGGTCGTATTTTCTTTGAGCATCTATTCTAAATATCGCATGCTTAGCAGATTGGTCAGAATGGCTCTAGGGCAGTGGTCGGCAAACTCATTAGTCAAAGAGCCAAATATCAACAGTACAACGATTGAAATTTCTTTTGAGAGCCAAATTTTTTAAACTTAAACTTCTTCTAACGCCACTTCTTCAAAATAGACTTGCCCAGGCCGTGGTATTTTGTGGAAGAGCCATACTCTCAAGGGGCCAAAGTGCCGCATGTGGCTTGTGAGCCGCAGTTTGCCGACCACTGCTCTAGGGCATTGATTACATAAGCCTAACCCACATTCATTTCCTGTGGGACATAAGGAACTGGAAAAAGGAAGAGTTTGTCTGTCTTCAGAGTGTAAAATTCTTTTTCTCTATGGTATTGTCAAGAGAAGTGCTGACTATTTTCAAACATTTTGTTTATTTCTCAATTATCAGCTTAAGGATAAAGTATAGGACTAAGTTTGTTTCTGTTTTTATTTGTCTAACTGGACATAAACTAGGTTTGCTAATGACCTGTTTTTCTAGTGGTAAATTTTAAAAAGGCATCAAATTAACATCATAAAATCCAAATAATTAACTTGAGCTACCTTCCTTTTCTATAGTGAAGTGTGTAGCTCAAGAAACAATAGATAGAATCTTTTAAAGCCTTAACCAACACCTCATTGACCCTTTTCTAAATATATCCACATACATATCAGAAGTATAGATCTGGTCCTATTACACTGCCATTGACTAAGGTTAACAACGTAGCATTGCTGCCTTGAAAAATAACCTCTCTCTCTGCCTTCTTGAAGTTTGCAAGATAAACATGCACCAATTTTAAATGAAAGTGAGCATCAGTGAACTAGACAGATTTATTGAGTTAGCTTGTAGCAAAATGATCTTGTTCCGTTTGCACATACTTTCTCTGGTAGTAAACGTTTTAATCTATTGATGCCACGGAGAGATGCTACATTAGCTATAAAACAGAAAGAGGGCACTGTTCAGTGACAGGAGCAATAATATGTGTGGTGCAGTAAACACTCTGCAAGAATTTAATGGCCCCGAATTCAAATAGACAATGTATAGTCTCCTAACCTGAAGATAACATAAAGACTGCTGATTCCTCCAAATGCTTAAACTTAACTTAGACATGATATTAAGGCATTCGTTTTATGGTTGTAGAAGAAAATGTGTCTGGCTTCAAAAAGAAGGAAAACCCATTCTCATAGTACTGCCACACATCAGAATTTTATGTTCTGTTCTTCCTTTCATGGCATAAGCATTTGATTTCTATTTTTGTTGCTAAGGAGTTATAGTTTTTCATCACAACTCCCATTCTCTAAAATTTGTAGGTGCAGTGTAGCCTGATACTTCACAATGGTCTGAGGAATCCATGCCACGCATGTCACAAGAGAATTGATGTTAAGAGATTTGTGAGTGAGGATGTCTTTCAGAAATCTAAGAACTCTAAAACTTCCCTTCACACTGTACAGTCAAAATTTACAACTTGAGATTTCATTCCAAATATCATGCGTTTGGATCTGCTTTTCATATTAGTTGACATTTGAAGTAAGACATCAAACTGTTGTGTTACTTCATTTCCCAGGTGAGAAAAGTTCTAAATTGTAAGCACCTCATTAATATTATTCTCCTTACTTTTGTCATCATCCACTTTCTTGTTTGCTAGAGAGCATGGCAGAGGTTAAAAGTGTAGGCTCAGAAGTTCAAACACCAACTCTACTGATTGCTAGTTATAGGACCTCTGTAGTCAATCTCCTCACCTGTGTAATAATGACAATAATCTCAACAGGGTTGTTGGAAGGATTAAATAAAATAATATGAATAAAGTATTCAGCAAATAGACTGACTTAGTATAAATGCTAAATAAGCAGGACCAAAAATAACTTGTTTCAATGTCAGTAAGGAGAAATGCCACAGAGAGTGCAAAATCTTGCTTTGCAGTTGATTGTAGAATAAATATTTTGCAGTGTAGATATATAAGTAGGTAGTGAGAGAAATAATGGATTCCATGGAGAGATAGGAAGTAGTGCCTCAGCACGATTTTATGTGCCTACTTAGCAGAAGTAAAAACCATCCTTTACCATTGGTAAGATTTGTCTCCTCCTTTGTTCACATCATTGAACAAACCAAGTTCATATTTGGAGCCATTTGTCTGTGATTTTAAAAGCATGTCAGTGCCAGCATTTACAATAAGACAGTTAGTACAATAAGACATTGAATTAGATTAGAATCCGGGGAAGCCTGGGTGAATGATACAGGTACTCTGCCTTTCAAGAACCTCTAAGTACTTCCAGAAGAAGGACAGAGAGAAGGTAAAAATGCCAAGTGCTTAGAGAACAGTAAATGAGACAGTGTGAGGAAAATAAAAAAGTAGATATTGGCACACTGTGGCCATAGGATAAACAGCCACTGGTTTGCCTTTGTACTGGCTCATGAGCTATCTTTTATATTTTTAAGAGCTTTAAAAACAAGCAAAAGAAATCACCATTTCCCTGGCCGGTTTGGCTCAGTGGATAGAGTATCGGCCTGCGGACTAAGGGGTCCCGGGTTCGATTCTGGTCAAGGGCATGTACTTTGGTTGCGGGCACGTCCCCAGTGGGAGGTGTGCGGGAGGCAGCTGATCACTGTTTCTCATCGATGTTTCTAACTCTCTATCCCTCTCCCTTCCTATCTGTAAAAAATCAATAAAATATATTTTAAAAAAAAGAAATCACCATAGTGCCACACAGCCTGTATGTGGCTCCTGAAGCCTAAATTGTTCACAATCCAGCCCTTCGCAGAAAAACTTTGCAAATCCCTGAATTAGAACACTCCCCGCTAAATTATGTTGAAATTCGTTATTCAATATGGCTAGTAAATAAAGTAGGGTTCATGGGAGAATAATTTATTATCAAAAGACAGAGTTTGGCTTAACTAGGAAATACTAGTAAGAGCCCTGAGCGGCTCTGAACAGGGGCAGCCATGAAAGCAAGAGCTGAGGAATAGCTACAGTTGTGGAGTGTCTGCCGTAAAAATGGAGACGCTGCTGTGAAACATGATTAGCATATAGGATTAGTAAGGAATACATTTACAAAGATATTGTAAGAAACAAACTTTTGGGAAGTTATAATAATGAATCTAAAATTCTGGAATGTATCCAGATGAATTGGTATTAGCATCTCAGTTTTATCAAAGACCAAAAAACTAAAGGAGTAAAGATCTTAAATTGACTTTTCAAGACATTATGTTGTGTTTTTTCTACTAGTGGATTATGAAATTAATTTTGTTTGTTTTTATTTATAGTTGTGGCAATTGTATTTGTATCAATAACTTTGTTATCATTAACCAGATTACTATGAAATATAAAATACTAGAGGCCCAGTGCACAAAATTTGTTCACGGGGTAGGTGTCCCACAGCCCAGCCTGCACCCTCTCCAATCTGGGACCCCTGGAGGGATGTCCGACTGCCCGTTTAGGCCCGATCCCGGTCGGACATCCCTCTCACAATTTAGGACTGCTGGCTCCCAACTGCTCGCCTGCCTGCCTTCCTGATTGCCCCTAATCACTTTTGCCTGCTAGTCTGATCACCCCCTAACCACTCCCCTGCCAGCCTGATTGATGCCTAACTGCTCCCCTGCCAGCCTGTTTGCCCCTAACTGCCCTCCCCTACAGGCCTGGTCACCCCTAACTGCCCTCCCCTGTAGGCTTGATCACCCCCAACTGCCCTCCCTTGTAGGCCTGGTCCCTCCCAACTGCCCTCCCCTGCTGGCCTGATCGCCCACAACTGCCCTCCCCTGCTGGCCATCAGGTGGTGGCCATCTTGTGTCCACATGGGGTCAGTCATCTTTGACCACATGTAGGCAACCATCTTGTGTGTTGGAGTGATGGTCAATTTGCATATCATTCTTTTATTAGATAGGAGGATTAAATAGGATAGAAACCTGGTGCACGGGTGGGGGCCAGCTGGTTTGCCCTGAAGGGTGTCCCGGTGGATCAGGGTGGGAGTTCCCTTGGGGCGTGGGGTGCCTGGGTGAGGGGCCTGTGGTGCTTTGCAGGCTGGCCATGCCCCCCCCCCCCCCCCGCCACGGCCCAAGCGGAGGCCCTGGTATCTTGGATTTATTTATCTTCTATAACTGAAACTTTGTAGCCTTAAGCGGAGGCCAAGGCAGGCCAGGGCTGCAGGAAACTTGGCTTCCTCCATCGCCGGGGGCAACTCAAGCCTCCTGCTCTCTCCAGCTCCATGACCACAGCCATTTTTGTTGGGATTATTTATCTTCTATAATTGAAACTTGGTAGCCATAAGCAGAGGCCAAGGCAGGCCAGGGCAGGCGTAAAGCTTGGCTTCCTCCATTGCTGGGGAAACCCAAGCCTCCTGCTCTCTCTGTGGCCGCAGCCATCTTGGTTGGGTTAATCTGCATACTCGCTCCTGATTGGCTGGTGGGCATGGCTTGTGGGTGTGGCAGAGGTGCGGTCAATTTGCATGTTACTCTTTTATTAGATAGGATATCCTGCTCTTTGGCAAGTGTGAATCTACAAGTTCCAAGTGGGTGGGGTATTTGAAAGACTTCTGCCGAGTGCTAGAGTATGTAGTAGCTCCTCAGATTCCTAACCCATCCCTCAGAATGTTGGCCAGAAGTAAAGGAACTTGAAATCTTTCAGCTTCTAGTTATCCCATCAGTAAAATTAGGATAGTCATTCCACCCTCAGAATACATAAAATTAAGTGAATCAAAAAAAGCACATACTTAATAATTGTTTATATTATATTGAGTTAAAAATTGTGTTTTGTGGTTAATCTTAAATCTGGTTGATTTTTCCTATTTGTAAAATATCAGGTGAGACTAAATGACACCCAAAAAGTATTTCAGCACCCAAACCCTGGATCTATCAATTATGAAGTATTTGCTAAACATCTGGGATTAGATCTAGGTTCATTCTGAATATCTACTTCGTTGCATATCCAGAGCTAGATGCATAGAACATAGTTATAAAAACAGTCAAGTAACATATATTGCTCAGGAATGAATGGACAATTTCCACAAGAAGTTTGATTTTATTCAAGCTGTTCTGTGATTCTAGCTTCAGCTTCTCTTAACAATTCACCGTCTCTCTATTGTGGTTTGTGTTAATCTCTTTACACAGGTTCCTTTGAAAGCATTTAAAAATAGCTTATCATTGGTAAATATACATATTGAAAAATCTCAGTTATTAAGCTATAAGCATCCCTAAGGCAGTAGCTCAGTTTCGTCCTCTGTAACATATTCATATTCATACAAGAACCACCAAATCCACACAATTTCCTTGAGGATTAAATAACGGAATCCACAGATGGATCCACAGTATGTGTTCAGTAACTGTTAGGTACTATGATTTATTTTTGTCTCTATACTCTCAGCTCTGAGAGCCTTGCACATAACAAATGTATTCAACAGATCTAATATGTAAGTATACATATGTAGTCGTAGCCATTCTGAGGGGACTTTCTCTTTGTGTTTTGTTTAGCAATTCTAAATGCCCTGTGGTTGTTGCTTAGTGGTAACTAATCAGTATAACAAGGTACATCCTTGAAAGAAGTGAAATGTTGACTTTAACTCTTACCAGTAATAACTTTGAAAAATATTATTTTTACTGGAGCGGTTACCAATATATTCTCAAAAGTCTCTCCTAATTAGCACCATTTTCTTTTAAAAGGCTGAGTTGACAGTTTGAAAGATTTTATAGATACATCAATGAGATGGAAAGTTTGAATACAAAATAAAAGGCAATCTCAGTTTCTGCAGCATCTATAGATACTGTATTTAAGTGTTTAAATTAGAATGTGTCTGGTGAAAGCATTTTATAAATTATTGGCATTTTCAATCTACACACTGTAGGTGGGAATTCATTAGGAGCTGTTAATTTTGGAGACAAATATAAAGCCATAATAATGCAAGGTGCTTGAGTGGCACTTTTATTCACTGATGCATAAGTAGTATTTGGAAAACAATTTAGAAGCTGAGCTGCAGCGATTACCTGTCTTTCATTAAAGAAAGGATTAGTACTTTATTTACTGAAAGAGACAGATGTCTGTCAAAGTTTTTGATATGCAGTATACAAAAAAAATTAATGAACTCCACGGGGTTTTTTTATTTCTATTTACTGAAGTGCTTCTGTTTTTTTTTGGTTTTTTTTGGCAGATGTGAAATGGAATAAGGGAAAAATTTTCTCTGTTTTAGAACAATAAGAATTAATAAGACATGCGGTTTTCAGCACAAGTTTGTTTCTGGTGATAACAAATCCTGTTTCCTTGGCAAAGGAATGAGTAACCCATTTTTCCCCATTATTTTATCTTCTCTGGAGGGATGCATTGCATCACTGCTGTCAGGGTTAATAACACTGAAAAGGATGGCATTCAGTTCCTTTCTTTGGAAGTACCACAGTGCAATTCATCATTGCATGGAGGAATAAAAAAATATTAATTGAACTATTTCTATATGCTGGGCACTGACAATACAATAACGAATAAGACCAAAACATGAATTTGAACTCTAGCTGGTTTGCTCAGTGGTTAGAACATTGGACCACACACCAAAAGGCTGAGGATTCAATTCTTGTCAAGGGCATGTACCTCAGCTGCAGGCTTTATCCCTGGCCCCAGTCAGGGTGTGTGTGGGAGGCAACCAATTGATGTGTTCCTCGGTCTCTACTCCTGCCTTCCACTCCCTAAAAAACAATGGAAAAAATATCCTCAGCTGAGGATTAACAAAAAAATAAAATAAAATAAAAACAAATATTAATTTGAATTCCAATTCTATGCATCTTTTTTCCAATTTTATTTTTTTTGTTGATCTTATTCCAGATCTTCCCATGCACCCCCACCCCCATTTGCCACTTCTGCCCAGCCCCAACCCTGCCCTCCCTCTGGCCATCACCACACTGTCAGTGTCTATGCATTATGCATATATATTCTTCGGCTAATCTCTTCACCTTTTTTCATGCAGTTCCCTGCTCGCTCCCTTCTTCTGACAGCTGTCTGTGTCCGTTCCATGCATCTATGCCTCTTTTTCTATTTTGTTTGTAAGTTTATTTTGTTCACTAGATTCCACATATAAATGAGATCATATGGTATTTGTCTTTCTCTGACTGGTTTATTTCACTTAGCACAATAATCTCCAGGTCCACCCATGCTGTTACAAAAGGGAAGATTTTGTTATTTTTTACAACTGCATAGTATTCCATTGTGTAAATTACCATAGTTTTTTTATCCACTCATCTGCTGATGGGCACTTTGGCTATTTCCAGATCATGGCTATTGTAAGTAGCACTGCTATGCATATATTCTTTTGAATTGATGTTTTCGCGTTCTTAGGATATATTCCCAGAAGTGGGCTTGCTGGGTCAAAAGGTAGTTCTGTTTTTAATTTTTTTTTAGGAAACTCTATACTGTTTTCTACAGAGGCTGCACCAATCTGTTTTACCACCAACAGGGGGTACAGGAGGGTTCCCTTTTCCCCACATCCTTGTTGTTTGTTGTTTTATTGATGGTATCCATTCTGTCAGGTGTGTGGTGATACCTCATTGTGGCTTTAATTTGCATCTCTCTGGTGATTAGTGACATTGAGCATTTTTGTTTGTGGATGATGCACCATCAGCAAATTTTCATCCAAGACTGATTTTTTTACTACTTAATTAGTTTGCGTTTCTGCCATTTTTCTAACTACCCAGCTACCTGTGATAAGAGTACCCAAAGGTATTTTAATAGTCTAAGCCAATGTAGCCAAGAAAATAATTCTGTTTAAAATATGCTATATTTCAGGGAAAAAAATACATGTTTATAAATTATTTAATACCTTATAGCCATCTTATGTTTCCTCTAAGTGGCTATTTATTTCAGAAATATAGAGGTATCATTGGATTATAAGTCTCTCCTCATTTCAAACATTAAATTGTAGTTAGAAAATATGCTGTATAACTTCATTTTTTTAAATTAAGCTACATTAGAATTAGATACAATTTCATACTTCTTAGTTATGGCACTAACAATTTTTTGCACACACAATTTTATTTGTCTCTAATTCTCAATGCAGTTTGAAAAGGCTTGACAATGCATGCCTATGCTCTCTCATCCTTACCTTTTTAATTTAAATAATGCAATTCACAAGTATTACATATGGTGCAGATATGCATAGAACTCGTAACATCTTATTTTCTAAACAGTGACATGACTATATATTATATCTATTTTATGAACTGTTGGAAAATGAAAGGAGCTTATACTAATCTTTTTTCCCATTTCTTCCTTTTATACAGAGTAAAATTACCCTTAGTTTGAATTTGTCATTTGCTCTAACCACAGGATATAGCTTATGACGTTAAGTTTGACAAAGGACAGCAATGAAATCGTTTTAAGAAAATATGTAAATATATTTGCAGAGGCCTAGTGGACAATGAAAATAGTTTGGGGATTAAAAGTGAAGAGAGAAAAGAAGAGAAACTAGTTCCAAAGAGGTTTGGAAATGGATAATGACAGCTATAATGTCAGAATGCAGGATATTGGATGAGACAAAATGACAGCGGGTCCTGAAGCAGGCCTGGCACAGTTGTCATCGTGCAATTCATTTATTTATGATCTTATTAGAGAGAGGAGAGAAGGGGGTATTCTTACTCCAAATATTTAGATTATTACAGGCTACTTTGTAGCAACAAATTTTTCTTGTCAAACTAACTCTCAAGACCATCCATACACTTTTTTTCTTCCATTTCCTTTTTATTCTTTCCAGTTTTTATGTTAAATGAGTTGTAGATACAAACTGCTTGTACAGTTTACTTCCCTCCTTGTCCATTGAAATATTTAAACATATTATGCTGATTCGTGTTATCCACATACGATTTGATATAGTAAATCCAGACTCTGTTTTACCACTTTTCTCTTTTTACTACATGCTTAAAATATCAAGAAGCAGAAGTAATCATTTTTATTTGAATTAGATATTAATTCAGTAACTATTTACTGAGAATTTACTATGTGCCAGGCCCTGTAAGGTTGTAAAGGATATAGTGGTAAGCATGTTTTTCGAACCCATGCAATTTGTTTGTGTATTTCAAGGGAGGGGAACTTCTAGAATCTGAATTAGATGATGGAAAAATGACTGGCTAATCCTAAATGTTACTAAGCTTTTCAATGACAAATTATGTTTGCCTTGCCAGTTTTTATTATGGGAATATGATTTGTGTGTGCTTGTTTCAACTTAAATTATGGGATTGTTTTACTTCCGTCTTGAAAATAGCAAATAAATGATAAATGAGCTACAACCAGTCATGACATAGGCAAGACCATAATAATTTTCTCCAAAGTAGAACTGCCTAATAAATCTTAATTTTAAGTAACCGGCTAGTAACAGAAGCGAGCTTTGCTTATGCTACAGCTTATACCAATATTTTAAAAAAATATATTTTATTGATTTTTTTACAGAAAGGAAGGGAGAGGGATAGAGAGTTAGAAACATCAATGAGAGAGAAACATTGATCAGCTGCCTCCTGCACACCCCCCACTGGGGTTGTGCCCACAACCAAGGTACATGCCCTTACTGGAATCGAACCTGGGACCCTTCAGTCCACAGGGCCGATGCTCTATCCACTGAGCCAAACCAGTTAGGGCTTATGCCAATATTTTTGAAATGAGACTAGACCAGAGAATTAAAAGCAACATTTTACCTAATGACAATTGAGAAAATATAGGTGAAAGTTCTTTGTGGGGACAAAGAGTGTATTCATGCATTAAAGTGTAACAGTATTTAAGAATATAAAACATTATCAATACCTTCTATCACATATTTTATTTTCCTCATTAACCACCAAGAAATTAGCGTATTTGCCCTTAACTATAATACCACTTAAGAATTCTATGTAAAATAAGACTAAAGTTGTGTGAGTATACATTTCATATTTTAGAATACCTTCCTTTATAATTCTCAAAAATATATCTATTTAGAGCTGTTTCAAGGAATGAAATTAGTTCTAGAAATTTCTTTGCAGGGTAGTCTATGAAAATGTCAACATTGGTATGACTTTTCACTCCCAGCCTCCACCTTGTTGTAATGGGCCTCAAGTCCAAACTTTTGAGACTATCCAGATATACAAAAAGCCAGCAACCAGAACGCCATAACAACCAAAATGACCAATCGCTATGATGCCCACTGTGGCCAGCGAACCAGCTGGATCGGGGGTAGGGGGTGGGGCTGGCCTGCCAACCTCCCGAGGCCCCTCCCCACAGCGGGCCTGCCCCTGATTGGCCTCTCCCACCAGATCCAGGGCAGCCCTTCTCCTCAGCTGGCCCCCACCCCCAATTGGCCTGCAGTCCCTCGCCCCGGCTGGCCCTGCCCATGATTGCCCCACACCCCAATAGGGGGCGGTGCCAGTGGCCAACCTCCTGTAGCCCCTCCCGCTGTCTGTCCTCACTCCCGATGAGCCCTCACCACCCCATAGGCCCACAGCCCCTCCCCCTGGCTGGTCCCACCCATGATTGCACCCCCCCCCCCCCGCAACCCAAATCAGGGGCAGGGCTGGCCAGCCAACCACCTGTGGCCCCTCCTCCCAGCCAGCCTCACCTCTGATCAGACCCCACCACCCCATCAACCTGCAGCCCCTCCCCTAAGCCTGCTCCACCCCTGATCACCCCCCACACCAATTGGGGCTGGGGCTGGCTGGCCAACCTCCCATAGCCCCTCCCCTGGCCACTGGCTCCCCCACTGGTCCCCCCACTCCATTCAGTGGTGGGGCTGGCTGACCAGCCCACAGTCCCTACCCATGGCCAGCCCTGCCCCCAAATGCCCCCCCCACCCCAATCCAGGGTGGGGCCCACTGGCCAATTACTGGCAACCCCCCCCCCAGCTGGCCCATCCCTGATTGGGCCCAGTCAGGGTGGAGCAGCTGGCCAACCTTCCACTGTCTTCTCACAACAGGCCTGGCCCTGATCTGCCCTGATTGGGGCCAGGCCAGCTGGACCCCACCTGTGCACAAATTCGTGCACTGGGCCTCTAGTTGATTCAATAATTGCTTAAGGTGCTTACTTCTCCTAGTTGTCAGCCTTGACTCAGGTTTAGCATGAAGTCCATCTCTTAGGTAAAGCTTTACAGTTACAGCCCAAAGAACATTGCAATTACTCAGCAAAGATTAATTGAGGATGATGATAAATTATAACAATTTAATAGTTTTTATAAGTCCTAGAAGTACTGTTAAAATAAGATTTGTATATTAGTAAGATCAGGAATCTAAAAAAGATAATCCCATTTGTAACTTCTTAAATATAATTTTATATATATGAATGATATTGTAAAGTTTCAAAAAAGTCAATGGAGAGAAATAAAGTGTAATTTTGAAAATAATTGAAGACATGAGCTTAGCTAAGTCAAAGCATAAAAATCTCATCCAAATATAATTACCAAAACAATATTTCTCCCTTGTTTTGAAACTTTCCTAGAGTTTTAAATTTATTTATTGTGCATAATATCCCATTTTATCCCTTTCTCTGAAATTATCTTTGATTTACATCACTTGCAACTTGTGCTTTTCAAGTTTGTGAGATGAGCCCATTCTTTCCTGGCTCTTTTCCTCTATTTTCCACTGGGCTCATTTTCTCTTGTTGTGATCTAAGCAAATTGTTTCTGACGAGACACATACTTATAGGATAATGAAGATGCTACTTGATGTGTTTCATGAACATGTTATAGCTTCCCAGAATTTTCCCTGACTTGTACCTGAAAAGTACTAATAGAATCTAATTTGAGAGATATGTAACCATAACAGGTTTAAGAATCAACTTATCCTTACCAGAGCATGTTGAAAACACAGTTCAGAATTTCAGAAAAGGCCAGAGCAGGTGACTTATTATTTATATCAACCTTCTAATACAGATTTTTTTCTGAAGGGCATTATTTTTCCACAACAATATAAAATATTGATGAGTGGGAAGAAGAGAGTATCTTCAAAAAGGATTCTAAATCCATTTTTCAGGATGTGAGAATTCCCTGTTAATGGGTTGCCTCATGAGGTGCATTTCTCATCAGACTGACAGGCTATGGAAAATCTTAGGCCTCAGGAAATGAGTCACAAAGTCCTTTCTTCTGAAGAAATTCATTCTGGAGATGGATAAAAAGCAAGACTATTATGGTAAATAGTGGTATAAACTTTAGTATTTCAAAAATGACTCTAGCCAAAAAAATTGAAAGTTTTCTGTGTATTTTACCAACCTGCCTTTCAAATGGAAATTTTGGTGTTCTTACTGTGAATATTGTATTTCCTACACCTATAGTTAAAAAGGATGTTTATTCAATCTTAGCTTGATTAACTTTTTTCTTAGTTTTTCTGTTTGTACTGTAACTTTAAGCTGATAATATGATTTTGATTATATTTTAGAAAATAATTTTGCTAGAGGAATGGGTTTGTAAAAATAAGCCATATAATGTTCAATAAATCAAGTATGAGTGAAATTAATTATATACTTTCAGTTTGGAAGAGGTGAATAAAAAGTGCTTGGCCAATACCGTACCATTAATCTATTCTCTTTTCTTCTTTCTCTCTCTTTATTTCTCTCTCTCCAATAGAAGTGGAACAAAAAGGTAATTAAATACCTTTCATAAATTATCTATTATTTATAGGCTAAGTTATTTAACAGTTTAACATTTAGTTAACATAATTTTGTTATTAATTCTTATATATTTTATGAAAAATTATTTACTACTTCTGCTGCTCAACTTCACTTTAATCTGTTGGCTTGACCAGTGCTGGTTTGATTCTTGTATCCTAAGACAGTTTAATAGTGTAAACATTTTAATTGTGTATTTTATTCCTCTTTATTTTTAAATAAATAGTTAGAAATCCAGTAGATGGTGATGGATAGTGATTGATTTAGATTTGTTTTTATTTCTATACTAATTTTTCATAACTTTGCTGTTGTTTCCCCTGTTTCTTTATTTTTTAACTATTGGGGGAAAAGGGAGATGGATTTCTTGAAATATCTTAAAACAAATTACTTTTTAAACCAAGGGCTGATTATTAATTAACATAAAGTTTATATGTAATTTTTACAACAATGCCTACCCATCCTTTATAATTATATCCATCATATTAGAATCCTGGGAAATTCTTCTAACATCAGTTTTATAAATTGAATTGGCCCTCTATCCTCTTTATGGAAGAGTTTGATAGCTTTTTCCCGAATTTTTTTATTTCTCCAAAAGTAAAACTTTGGGCACTTTAATAATGTACTTTCCTTTTTAATAACCTCCAAATCCTAGCTCAGTTTCACTTTAGGCTGCTTCTGGTGGATCTAGGCTTATAGTTTCTATTAAACATCTAATTACTAATATCAAGAAAATAATACTTTTTTTCATTAATCATTGAAATATTGGGTAAACATCCAAGTTCCTTGTGAATTTCTAATTCCACAACCCAATACATGTGTAATCATTTGAAACATAACAGTAGACTGCATGATTATTTTTCAGTGTGTTTGCTTTGCAAAAATATCACAGCAGTGTTTCCCATAGCAGGTTCGGAAGAATGTTCCACGACAAAGAGGCTCTGTAGAAAGGATTCCATGATCAAACCAGTCGGCAAAATTTGCTCACCTTCCCACTTCTGCTTTGGAGATTCACTAATGTACCTAAGCTATTGGAATCTCTGCCACAACTCTTTCTAGCATGATATGGGTTTATACGTGACTAAGGACCCTTTTTTTTCTTTCTGTGTAACGTCTAGCTATACTACTAGAAACAGGTGCTTCGAGGACCACCCTTTGGGAAACATTGCTTTATAGTCCCTTTGTTGCAGATCAATCAGCCAAGCTTTCTTACCACCACTGACGCAATGTGCTACTGAATCATATTAAAAATCAACTTAATCAGACACCTCTTACCCATTTTCAGTCTGAAGTATGAGCAGCAAAATATTATAGCAAGTATTTTAATGCTCTTCTCATGTAACAGTAAAAGGTACATGTTTTTAAGTTCCAATACTACTGTATTTAACAGGACATTCTTAACTGATTAAAATCTAGACCTTGGGTTCTGCTCTGTAACCTGTCACCTTTTCTTCTCTCCTTATTCCTTCTTTCCTTTCTTTCTCTTCCTTTCTCCTTTCCCTTCCAGTATTCATCCATCACTCATTTTTAATTGTGTGGGTTGCATGCTCTGTGTGCACTATCGCAGCTTTAAGAGCTTTGTTTCCTAGAAGATTCAGTGGCCTGTATTGCAGGGCTTTACTTTCCCTTTGCTATTATATTTAATTACTATTGGATTTCTACATATTTCTTAACGACAAGTATTGAATAGCTGATATCATTGGAGTAAAAACAACATGTTTTGAACATTTTAAATAAGGTACACAAAAACATGTATTAGCATTGGCATCTGTTATGTCTATGGGATACATAGACATACAGCTCATTTGTATACGTATAACCAAAAATATGGTAATACATGTGTACAAAGGTGGAAACCAAAGGAAAGCACAGCTACTCATAAAAGGCCAAATTTTTTCAGCAAACGAAATCTAAATGATTTTCAAATAAAAGTCAAAATTAATGTGTATGACTACATTGTGTTCTCAGAAGAATGCAGCAAAAATAATTAAGTGGTGGTGGGTATCTCTTGTTAGAGTCGCATTCCACTTGGTGGAAAATAAGAATGAGTGGCAAAATATAAAAATTAATATATTTATTATTTTAACTCTTTTTCTCCCAACAGTTTTTCTTTGTCCTGGACTACTAAAAGGAGTGTATCAGAGTGAACATTTGTTTGAGTCTGACCACCAATCTGGGGCATGGTGCAAAGACCCTCTACAGGCTTCTGACAAGATTTATTATATGCCCTGGACCCCTTACAGAACTGATACCCTGACCGAGTACTCATCCAAGGATGACTTCATTGCTGGAAGGCCAACTACAACCTACAAGCTTCCTCACAGGGTGGATGGCACAGGGTTTGTAGTGTATGATGGAGCTTTGTTCTTCAACAAAGAGCGCACCAGGAACATAGTAAAGTTTGATTTGCGGACTAGGATAAAGAGTGGAGAGGCTATCATAGCAAACGCCAACTACCACGATACCTCCCCTTACCGATGGGGAGGTAAATCGGACATAGACCTAGCAGTGGATGAGAATGGGCTATGGGTCATCTATGCAACAGAACAAAACAATGGTAAAATTGTCATTAGTCAACTGAACCCTTACACCTTACGGATCGAAGGGACATGGGACACTGCATATGATAAAAGGTCAGCTTCCAACGCGTTTATGATTTGTGGGATTCTGTATGTGGTCAAATCTGTGTATGAGGATGATGACAACGAGGCCACAGGGAATAAGATTGACTACATTTACAACACCGACCAAAGTAAGGATAGTGTGGTGGATGTGCCCTTTCCCAACTCATACCAGTACATAGCAGCTGTGGATTACAACCCCAGGGACAACCTTCTTTATGTATGGAATAACTATCACGTCGTGAAATATTCTTTGGATTTCGGACCTCTGGATAGTAGATCAGGTAAGTTTGACTTTTGATGGTTCTCAAGAGGGAAAATGTTTACAGTTTATTCTCAATAAGTTTATTGTACATTTGATTTGACTGCTTTCGTGGTCTTTTTTTCTGGCCTCTGTACCTGAAATGGTTCATTGTCTTTTCATCTAAACAATGCTGTTATTGACCACGTTCAGCTATAAAACCTGACTCTCTCCTCTGTGCAGCTAGTCTCCAGTCGTTAGCCCTTCTTTGAAGGGCATGTTGATCATCAGCTGATTAATTCTTCAGGTAGTGTAGTACGCAAAATCTCTACTGAGATAGAATGCTATTCCATCTAATTCATTGTGACTTGCCTTCAGTAGTGTTCTCCACTTGGAAAACATCAAAGGGTTGGCTCGTATGAATGCTTCCACAGTCTTACACCAATATATTCACTTCATAGAAAACATCATATATGACCACTTCTAATATTGTCATTTGAGTATAAATATGTCTATATAACTGATACATATAGAAAAATGTTCATAACTGATAAATACAAAAATATCTTAATTTTAGTAAAAAATGCAAAACACAACTCTGAGTAAACTTGAGATAATATTTAATTCCCTGGTTTTTTTTATAATCACTAGGACATACTGTTTAATTTTCATAAATTGCTTTTTATTTTACTGACACAACTGAGCAGAATTATCTCAGTTTCGAAGCTAAATTATTTCAGACTAGCAATAATATTATTTCATATGGCAAAGCATAATGGAAAACTAAGATAAAGGCATCTGAATTTTGATAGAAATATAGCAATTTAAAGTGTATTTTTTATTTCAGTGCTTACATGTTAACACTGAAATAACTGAAAACATTTACAGTTTATTCTCAATAAGTTTATTGTATATTTTTATTAGACTGTCTTTTTTATTTTCTCTACTGCTTTTACTATTATTTTACTATCAAACTATTCTGCTTTCTAGCTTGGTCATTTTATACATCTCTTCTTATACAATTAAATTCTAAGTTCCATAGGGCCAATAACCTTGTCTTACCCATCCTTTCATTAGATTTTAAGTTGGCCATTATTTCTGCCTTCTCAGACACTAGTGTAATAGGTGGCATATGCAAATAAAGATTCAATAACTCTTTGATGAATGACTGAAGGAATGAATGGCTTTTCACTTCTTACTGAGATATAATGCCAAATTAGGTGGCATTTTCTCTAATGCTGAGAGGCTGCAGTCAGAGTGATAAGAGTGATAGCAATTCTTTCCATGGCCAGAAATGCAGATATTATGTTGAACTGTTTTTTTGGGTTTATTTTGTGGAAGGAGAAGCCTAACTATTCAAGAGCATTAAAAACAACTTCTCGTTAGTCATTCCTCAAAAATCTTCTAACCCAACTGCAGTAACTGGTTAAATTGTGCCTTTCCATTGAAAACCTAAGCAAAAATCATCTGGAGGATTATGGGACGATAATGCTTTCATGGCTGTGATATTTTTAACCACAATTTATATTTTGACAGTGGAAACTCTGTCGATGAGTAGTTCTTAGCATTTTTTTAAACTTCTAATTGAAAGAGGAAGTAATTTCTACTTGCCTCCAGAGAAATAATAAATAATAAGTCATCATTTTTAGATTAGTCAGAGAATTAAGGGCAGTAACATATTTCAAGTTTTATTTATTGGAAAGACCATGAATTATTTTTATTTAGAACAATATGTAGGTTAAAATTAATTAACATTCCAAGGTTTTTGTTGGGTGGATTGAGGCAAATTCCTAACTTATTTTTTATAAATTATCTTTAAAGGGTACCTAGACACTAGCCAAAAAAAATTCCAACATATATGAATAAATTTATATGTGTATGTATCCATATACAGGGTATCCCCAAAAATGTATGTAGCTGATAGCTCCAGTTTGAACATGAAATATATTTTAATAAACACTGTCTTTATAATTATTCAAAGTGTGTGTATACATTTTTTGAGACTCCCTTTACATAACAAGTCACTGTAATTGTGGATATAAGGAAACTTAAACCACTCGTTTAATTTTCTTCATTTGTTTACATCTGGGAGTTAAAATATAAACCATCTTGCCCACATGTACTAGACTCATATTCGTTAAAAGGATGTTATTAAAGTGGAAAACATTGAGGAATGATAAAGTTCAGCTTTTGAAACAAATTCCTAATTTAAGCCAGGATTTTTACACTTTTTAAACAACAATGAAGATCTCTGTTTTGCAAAGCTTGAGTTTTCATTCTTATTAAATGTATAAATATAATCATCAGATAATGTCATTTGTCATGCACAAATGGTCATATTAAAAAGCTAGTACTTTGCTGTGAACTTATACTGCAGTTTTGAGGTGGAAAGAATAAGTGTGGGAAGTACATTCTATGCATGATGTGTGGATATGAGAATTTCAATTAGCGTTAATAGATGACGTTAATCTTTTTTCACACAGTTTCAGCTTCATGTTTTTCTTTGGTAAATTGCATTGACATTTTTCAAAGAAATTGCCTTTAGTGAATTCTTATTATGGATCTTCTTATGTGTCTATGTGTAGAAACCAGCTTACTATAAATATGTTAAGGTCATAAAGACTAATCCTAAGTATGTAGATCCAAAATGTATTTGCTGTTGCCATCTGTTAGAAGTGAGCTGAGTGTTTTTACGCTGATTTTAAGTAAGTTCTAATCAATGAAAATTTACATTTTTGGAGGTTTTTTTATAATTGAGTATTTGTGTTTTACTTCTACTGAATATAACTATTCTGTACATTAAATGATTTAGATGTTCAAGGTTAAGAGGCAAATCTGCTTTTCTTGGATATATAAAAATACTGTGGTGAAGAGTGCATAAGGTTGTGAACATGGCTTGGGAGTCTGAAAGACTTGGGTTTGAATTCTACCTCTAGTTTTTGTGGGCTGGTTGCTCAGCCTCTTAGTCTTAATTTCGGCAGCTCTAACGTGGAAAAAAACAATACCTAGTTCAGAGGATTATTATTAGATTTTAATGAGATGAAGCATGTAATAACACAACCTAATAGCTACACACCAACCCTATAAAAACCATTATTATTCATATTTTATTTTATTTTAATTTTTACTGATTGATGTTTAGTGGTAGAGGAAGAGAGAGATAAAGATTGATTTGTTCCACATATTTATGTATTCACTAGAGGCCCAGTGCATGAAATTTGTGCACGGGGTGGTGTGTGTCCCTCAGCACAGCCTGCACCCTCTCCAATCTGGGATCCCTCTCACAATCCAGGACTGCTGGCTCCCAACCACTCGCCTGCCTGCCTGCCTGATTGCCTCTAACTGCCCTCCCCTGCTGGCCTGGTCACCCCTAACTGCCCTCCCCTGCAGGCCTGGTCACCCCTAACTGCCCTCCCCTGCAGGCCTGGTCACCCCCACCTAACCTCCCCTGCTGGCCTGGTCACCCCTAACTGCCCTCTCCTGCTGGCCTGGTCCCCTCCAACTGCCCTCCCCTGCTGGCCTGGTCACCCCTGACTGCCCTCCCTTGCCAGCCTGGTCGCCCCTAACTGCCCTTCCCTGCTGACCTGGTCACCCTAACTGCCCTCCCCTGCAGGCCTGTTCCCCCACAACTGTCCTCCCCTGCAGGCCTGATTGCCCCCAACTGCCCTTCCTTGCTGGCCTGGTCCCTCCCACTGCCCTCCCCTGCTGGCCTGATCGCCCCCAACAGCCCTACCCTGCCGGCCATCTTGTGGCAGCCATCTTGTGTCCACATGGGGGTAGCCATCTTTGACCACATGGGGGAGGCCATCTTGTGTGTTGGGGTGATGGTCAATTTGCATATTACTCTTTTATTAGCTAGGATTGGTTGATTCTTATATGTGCCATGATCAGGGATTGAACCTGCAACCTTGCTGTATCAGGAAAACACTCTAACCCAGTGGTCGGCAAACCGCGGCTCACGAGCCACATGCGGCTCTTTGGCCCCTTGAGTGTTCTAACACCACTTCTTCAAAATAGACTCGCCCAGGCCGAAAACCGACTTCTGCGCATGGGCCATGAAGTTTCAATCGCACTGTACGAGCACGCCCGCATATGTTATTTTGTGGAAGAGCCACACTCAAGGGGCCAAAGAGCCGCATGTGGCTCATGAGCCGCGGTTTGCCGACCACTGCTCTAACCAACTGAGCTACCTGGCCAGGACATCCATATTTTCTAAATGAGGGATTAAGGTACTACGGTTCATTCAACTTACTTAAAAACCTCCCAGCTATTAAAGTGCAGCTGGACTTTAATTTCCTGCTCCCTTCTGTGACACTAGAGGTAGAAAAGTATGCTTACTGATGCTGTGTGTCAAGTTTCATTCATTGAATAGAAGTGATCCCAGTATCTCCATGTGCCGGACATTCTAGATGCAAATCTAATTTGTAGTATTCTCAATTAGGTAATTTCTATAGAATAACATTCTAAAATATCATATCTACTCTTTAACCATGAAATCAGATGTATATTTATAACAAGAGTCAATTTTAAATTATAAAATTATAAACTTTAAGGGAGTAGAAAGAAGTACTTAGCTCTCAGAAATATTCTACAGAGTAGTTTCAAAAGTGATTCAGTTCCACTTCTATATTTTTCCCAACACCCATTCTCAAAGTGCTCATTGTCCTGTCCTTTGTTATGTTGGCTCAGTTACATGACATTTATGTTTTTGTATTCTTTTCAAGGGAAAACATTGGGGGAGTGGTAAATCTGTGAAAATGGTTATTTTCAACATAGCTATATAAGGAAATTAAATTTAATTTGATGATTTTAAACTTGTATTTCAGATGTTCATTGTTGAATATAAGTGAAGTTTCTTCTGAAAAGTTTTTTAATGGTCCTGCTCTTCTGGACAAAGTTTTAAAAAGTATGAAGTTTGTTCTCACTTTTCTGTAAAAACATTTTTCAGAACTTCATGCTTTCTTTACTTATTCTGCATTATCTTAAATGCATGCTTGCCAGCTTTCTTTAAAGTTTTCCAGCTTGAAATTAGTGAGGAAAGAAATCAGAACTTGTTTGATATTGCTATTCAAATAGCTTATATTTGCCGATTTTGCAGAAACAGTTTTTAATAATATAGTTAGATCTCACGTGTTCAAGAATATACAAATGCAAATAATTTTCACTTTATAAAAAGCTTTGTTCTGGAACTAATGAGACTTTGATTCATATTGAACTAATCATATTGATATTATTTTAGTTGTTATTACTTAAAATTCCTTAGTGAGTACCTAATAAATAGCTGATGTGTCAGGATTTGTTGACTATTTTAAGAAATAAATAAATGAATTAATGTATATATGTTTAAAACCCTTCTTAATCAGAAGATTATGGGGGTGGGAGTATTAGTTCTAAATTTTGTTTTATTAAGAAGTAGATGAATCTTTACTCTTTGCCCACAATAAAATATAATCCAGAGGATTTAAAGTCACCCAGTTTTCTCCCACCCCACCACCCACACATAATTTCTTCCCTTCTTCACTCAGATTATAGTGAGCCTTCATAACCTGAAGGAAGTTTAGCAGGTGATAAGGAGAAGTGCCAAAGCACAGTAAAATCTAATGTACTTCTTCCAGGCTGGTGTGGCTAGTGGTTGAGTGCCAACCTATGAATCAGGAGGTCATGGTTTGATTCCTGGTCAGGGCACATGCCTTGGTTGTAGCTAGATCCCAAGTGGGGTGCATGCTAGAGGCAACAGATCAATGATTCTCATCATTGATGTTTCTATCTCTCTCCCCCTCTTCCTTCCTCTCTGAAATATATATTAAAACCTAATGTACTTTTTTTTCCAAAAAGTAACTAAAAGAAATTAAAGTCAGTAGTCTTACAATAGGAAAGAAGGTGAGCAGCTGTTCAATGAATTTTATATTGCAGAACATGGTCTTAGATTTTTCAGTTGACAAATTGCAAGAATTTCTTTACATTGGAGAAAATGGAAAGTGTATTGTATTCAGAAATGAGTAGAAGTTTGTGTTCTGTTGAAAATAACATCCTGTGTGCATAGCAGGTGATTCAGTTTTGGACACTTATATCACACATGCTTGTAAGCATTAGCACCTGAGTGGGAAGCAAATGCCAAGGTGCTTCCTCTACTTTTTCTGAGCAGAGCTCCAAATCTAGAACTATCAGATCTAGTGTCTCATTCCAAAGTAAAACAACAACAACAACAACAAACAAACAAAAAACAAAAGTACTTTTAAATGAGCCTTTTTCCCATCACATAAAATATGATATAAACTATACATTCATTATTGCCTTCAATTGGCTATCTTTTGTAAGAAATATATTACAAACAAAGTAATGCTTGACTATTTCACAGGTTATTTGAGTGATTGTCATGTTGTCATCATGATTCTAAAACAATATCTTGTTTTGATCTCTACAGTGTGAGAGGATCAGGGAATTCCATCACTTGCCTTCAGCTATTATCAGTGGCTGATACTGACTGATTGACTTTTACTATTTAGTTCCTGCTCCCAAACCACCTTGTGCCAAGATCATTATTTCATTATCAGATAGGAGTGAGACTTGAGGTATTTTCTTTGACTTTTCCAGTTTGTTTCTAAACTCTCCATAGAACAATCTAAACTTTCCCTGTCAAACATACAAATGTTTCCCAGTGTTTCCTGCTTAAGAGGGCTGGGGTAGGCTCTAGTTGATAACAACAATAGGCAGAGAAGTCCAGCTCCAAAATGTTCCTAAATTAGTGTCTGTAAGAAATCAAAAAATCTATTAGCCAAGATTTAGTGAAAGATCTCAAGCAATAAGGACAAACAAACCAATGATGATGACATGTAGCTACTCTCTTGTATTTGCTCTTCTACTTCCCAAACAAGATCCACATTTTCATGAAAGCCCTTTGAGATTATTTGTAACCACTCTTGTATGTGCTGAAGATAGTATACTCCAAAACAACAAAAAGCCTACACAAAACAGTTTAGCAATGCAGATAAGGTGAACCTTCTGTCCTTATACTATGCTAATTAAGTGAATTTGTCTCTCCAGTAAAAGCTGTGGCTATGTGGTGATGAATAAGAACTTTAAACACACATGACACCTCGTTAAAATGTAATTTTCACATCATATATCTGAGCCCTTCTCTTTGACAGCTGAGTAATGTGCGTGCGAGGCAGAGAATCTTGGACATTTTGAAACTGCCACGTGTTTAATAGGTATCTGAATTTGCTTCCTGAACGGTTTAGTTGAATATGGGGCACCCTAGACACAAAATAGAGCCAGAAAGTAGCGGGATCTTAAGTCAAACTCGTCCTTAGCCTCTGGGTCCTGATTGCTTCACAGTTCCACGTAAGATGCCTCATTGTCTCCAAAGTTTAATTTACATCTCTCTGGGTGAACTTGACAAAAAGAAAAGTAGTCAGCTACTTGTTGCTAATTTCATCCTGGTCTGTATTTTTATTCATCTGTTTGCTAGTCTGCAGAGGAGTTCTCTCTGCCTCCGATTCTTGCTTCTTCGCAGCCTGTCTTGACAGCTGCTGCCTGAAGGGTATTGCTGCTGGTGCTTTTTCAGGGAGCAGAACCAAACTTGCAAATTTTTCAACCACTATTCCATCGCCAGGTACCATCAGCTACATTTTCTTAGGTTTGTTGTACCTTTCTTGTATTTTTCTCTCTTTATAATTGAAGGTTAAGCCTTTCCACAGTGGCTCCTTCTACCTCTCAGGCTCTGAATAGCGAAATTACAGTCCTGTATGCACAAGCAAAGCTGGACCTGGCTTTTGACAGCTGAGCCCAGCGTTAGCCATCAATCTAACATCTAGGTGACCTTCCTAATAAATGAGGCAAAATGGAAGAGATAAAAAGGTTCACAAATGTTACTAACGTTTTCCCTACAGAGTGATGTCCCTGATAAATGTGTAATTATTGGGAAAGTAACCAAAATTATTTTTTGCATGTAAGGCACAATCATAAAAAGATGACTTGCTGTGAATAAGCTTCCCATTCACACCAGCTGTTCTTCCTGTAGCCTTGTCATTGCTCATTAGCACATCCACCAGAGGGCAGGCAGGTGGAACCAGAATAGTTCTGCTGCTCATTATTAGCAACATCTTGTAAGGGGCTAAAATGAGATTTCTGATTACCCAGGTTAAATACAGATGAAGAAACGAAGGTTCAAACATTTAAAGTTATCTGCCCAGAAAAACCCAGTTTATAAATATAGATGTGGATTTCAAAGAAGCCCAGGTTTATTTGACTATATATCATGAAGCAGAAACACTTTGTATTTATAATGGAAAAAATTATAACTTACACAGCCATACAATAGAATGTGATATAATGGTGCATGGATTTGGTACAGTGTGTGTGTGTGTGTGTGTGTGTGTGTGTGTGTGTGTGTTCTTGGAAATGCTTGAAGAAATAGATTGAATTATTAGAGGATTAGAAGACAGAAATTTTTCAGAAATTCTGAGCATTTTGAAAGACTTTAGAGATTTGGGGACTGGCTCTTTATCAGGCTGAATTATAATTGATAAGTGTTACTTCTATTTTCTTAATTCAGATATATTGCTAGCAATACTTTCATCATTCCTTTCTATGAGCAAGATTGGCAAAATGGTGAAAAAGTAAAATGAAGAAAGAAAAGAAAGTAGTAAGGGAAGAGAAGACTAAAAGGGAAACAAATATATTTTTCCTAAAAGTAAATGAATAAGAAGTGAAAGAGTTCCCCTTTTGTTCAAAGGAAAATTTATGAAAGAACATGCATTTTAAATTCTTAAAAAGTAATTTTCCAAGATTTATTTAATTACCTCAAATGGATAAAGGTAAAATTAAAGACAATGTATTGAATGCTTATACCTTGCCTGTTGGAATATAAATTGTTATAACCACTTTGGAAAGCAACTTGATTATCATCTAGTACAACCTACATCTAGATGATTAACTTACATTATATACTACCCAATCCACTTCTGTGTTTCTGCCCTAGAGAAACAGTCATATGTGCATTCAGAGAGACTTGGACAAGGGTGCTCATTACAGCAATGTTTAAAAGTATGTAAGAGTGGCTTAGTGGTTGAGCATCAACTTATGAACCAGGTTCCTGGTCGGGGCACATGCCTGGGTTGGAACTCAATCCCCAGTGCAGGAGGCTGCCAATCAATGATTCTCTCTCATCACTGATGTTTCTATCTCTCTCTCCCTCTCCCTTCCATTCTCTGAAATCAATAAAAATATATTTAAAAAAAATAAAATATTATAAATGTGAAGTATACCGAACTGCACCGCAGTGTGTGAAGGGACACAGGATGTGGTAGGGAAGGAAGACAGAGCACCGTTTGTGGACAATAAGCAGCCAAAATAGAAGATATGAACAGACAGCTACCTGTACTGGCACCAGAGATTTTAAAATCCTGGTCAGTGTGGAGGCTGGACGGAAGTAGTATATGATCAGTTCTCCCATAGAAAGAAATATACCAAGTATTGGTATCTCTCAAATGATAAGAAAAAATCATCTTACACTGGAATTTTCTTTTTCTAAGTAATATATGTAGTATAGGCTTATTTGGCCTCAAGCTGGCTTTAGTAACTCATAGAAGCCAGAATTGCAACTTCCCAAAGCACCAACAACCTTTAACTCCTATAACTCTTTCTATGAAATTATGAAATTGTCAATAAAAGAAGCCCTTTCTTGTCAGAAAAGGAAAATTTTGCTCTGAAATTTTAATTGATTGTGTCATATAATAGTAACTACCATGTGTTTCAGCAGTTGTGCATACATAACAATTCTTAAGATGTGATTGCTTAAAAAATAATTTCTTATATCATCTTCACAGGATTTTCCCTTGAGTATGAGTATATTGACTTGTCATATATCCCAGAGTCTATGACAGTTTTTAGTGTAACTGTAATTTTGAAGCTTTCAGGAACATGGCAAAGTACTTCAGTATATGAACAAGACTAATGACTTGGCTGATTAACATTCCAGAGCTAAGAATTTAAAATACCATGACACGGGTGCAAGCATGGAAAAGCTAAAATTTTAAACCCTAACAGTGAACAGGAAGACTCACATGTAAATGAAGGTGGGGGTTTTAGTTCTCTGATTTACTACTGCAAAAGATAAGCCAATCAGAATAGATATGAGTCAGAAAATATTGAATTTCAGGAAAGAATTCACATAAGGAATGTCAAAAATAATCATCTAGTCGAGTTGAATTGTATATTGGAGTTAAAGTCTTAAGTCATGTATTAAAAATTAAACAATCAAAATTATGTTTCAAACTCCTGGAATAGTTTATAAAACATAGTGAGTTTTTAAAAAAATGTATTGCTATAGAGTACATAGGTAGAATTACTTATTATTGTGCGATGTATATCATACATAGTAAAAAGTACCTTTGTAATATATAATTTTACAGTATTTTACTTTCATAACAAAACTATTTGAATGCATATAAATTAAATAAATAAAAACTGTGATGCAACTTCTTTGTATTAACAAAGAGAGTTCCATAGGTATTCTGTGTTGATAAATCCTTGCTGTCAGAACTTTTCCCCCCAAACACTGCATATATTCTTCCTGAATATATTGATTTCTACTTTCCAATAAACTCATACACAATTATTAGATCACTTATAAAATGTCTCAACAGTGTTACTAAAACAGTTATGTGGTATAAAATATTTAATGATATGTGAATGTTCTTTATATATTGCTGATTTTTTTAAAAAGCAGTTCTAAATGATTTAGAATTTAGATCTTTATCCATTTTCTCTACTTTTGTTTATGTTTTAAAATTTCTATGAAATGCTTTTTAAAAACTATTTATGTAGGATAGGCCTATTTTTATTACACGGAGAACACATTTTAAAGAGCATATGATCCAAAGTTTTAATGGTAATTAACTTCTGAATGGTTCAAATTTGAGTTTTTCGGGTTTCATTAAATTTCTATAGTGAATATGTTCAGTCTTTGAAATATCAAAACAAAGTTCTGATAATTAACCTAATAGTCCTCATGAATAGAGTACTGCTAATCTATTTAGAATTCTGTGCTGGAATGTAAAAAGGCCTTCTAATTGTGTTCAAGAGAATTACTCAACTAATTAGTTACCCAACTAACTAATTAGAACACCCTGTGACTAGGACAAACAAATAAGAAAGTGCCAAAGTCTTATTGAGAGAATGAAACTGTAAGAGAGGAGCCTTACTCTATTTCTAGTGTAGTTTTCTTTGTTAAGAAAGAAATATTTGTACTTTTTAAAAGTATTGGGTATTCCTAGAGACTTTGCTTCTACCCCTTGGTTATAGAGCCCTCCGGTGTGTATGTAACGTAAGATCTAATCTATTCTGGTACGGGAATATAGAATAACAGAGTAGGCTCATCTCTTATATCTGAAACTTAATAAATAGTTCTAATGTCCCATCACATTATTTGGCTTAATGGTTTTTTCTATCGATTTTCGCTTTTCACTGTTTAAACCATCAATTTTCACCAGTTGTTTGTAAGGAGAAAAATTAAAAAGGGAGAAACATAAAAATGTTTCAATATACCAAGATTAAATTTGAATGGAAGGAGAGTCAACCATTCTAATCAGAGATGAAACTTAAATTTTTGACTTTGACTTTGACAGTAAAATAGCTAAATTTGCCAATTTGAAATATTCAATATTATTTTTATACAACTATACCCTTTTAATGTTCATGCTAATATTTCCTAGGAAGAGTAGGGTAAGTATGTTTATTGAACATTGAGTACTTGCCATTAAAACAAGATACCCAATGAGTATTTTTGATGAGAGAGAAGGGTCATTTTCATGGTGTAATGATATTGAAAAACATTTGTAGAGAAAATATTAGAATGTTCTACCACAATTTTTTGTAATTATTTCCAGAGGCAAATAATGTTGCTCTAGTGATAAGTGGCTTTCAATACTTTGGTGAATTAGAAGCCCCTTTTTTATATTATTGTATAATAATAAGTTAAGTATGTGCAAAAAATTATAGGTAACTGATTCCTAAGTTATATAGGAAAATGGATGTCAAAGTGCGGTCCAACAGGAACTTGTTATGAATGTGAATTCTCATGTCTGATCCCAGATTGAATCAGAAACTCAGAATAAATCCCAGTTATCTATTTTTAAGAAGCTGCTAAATTTGAGAATTACTGTATAGGCCATGATTCCTAATTCCTACTAGGTTAGTTTACACTACAGAGTGTAATAAACACATTAAACTGATTTTTCTTTTTTAAATTTCTGTGATTCGTTTTGTTGATTTCCTTTAAGTAAGTGTTTCCCAATCCCCCATCTAATGAGGACTGCAAAGAGGATGCGTGAATCACACAGGGAGCCTGTTCAATGCAGATTTTCTGTCTCTTCTCCACGCTATCAAATCAACAACACCCTAAAATATTTACTCGGGATGTGAAGTGAGGCCCCAGGATAGTATGTTTTAGCGGTGATTCCGGGTTTGGAAAATATTCATGACTCCAGATTCCTTCATGTTTAAATAGGATTTATATCTTAGCATGAGTATTGTCATAATGCGTTGAGAATCTGTGAGGCGATATAGACTCACTGGCCACTCTCTGGGCTCAGGCTGCTCCGGCAGTGAAATGCATCACTTTGTTTTATTAAATGACTCTGTGTTGTGTCCTTGCAGAATTACTGCCTGTGTGGCTGACAGAAGCGAACAGCAGTCTGATGCGGGATGGACATGTCCCCTCTCAGGCTTGTGCTGGCAAGGCAAGGTGCCATTCATCTTCACCTTGAATAGCTGGAATAAATTAACACAGTGAGCGGAGCAGTGAGGCCAGGCAATCATGCAGGGCTTTGCAGCCGCTCCTGGTCTCTTCTTGTGTTGGGAAACAACAGCAACAAAAACAAAAACAAAAAAAAGGTGAAAAATGGGCAAGAAGATAAATTGGACCTGTCGATATAGCCAAAGGAATGCAGCAACCAGTAGAATCTCATCCTCACAATGAGTAGTGCCTCGGACTTCCATATTTTAATTGAAGGGAAATGTGTGTGTCATACCCAACAGCAGGAGTAGGTAGAATTCTGAATTTTTCATTTATTCATAATTTTCCAAGTATCCTAAGACACAGGCCAGAACCCATTCGTGATTCCTTCTGTCCATTCCCACTGACTTTCCTAAGCATGGGCAGATGCAGAACTGGTATGAAATACTATGTTGCCTCCTGGGCGCAGTTGCTCTTTCCGCTGTGTTCATTTATTCCGGTTATTCAAGGCCAGCAGGAATGGAACTCAGCTCTGCCAGCTGAGATCTGAGTGAATGCAGATAATGTGCCCATCCTGACTGCGGCTGAGGGGTAACCTTTATTTGGCTCAGCCCCCTGCTGCTCTTACATTTCTCTCTTAAGACAGAAACATCTGGTGGCTCTGCCCCAATAAGACTGTAAAATTTAAAGGCACATTTTCAAATATGAATTTGTTAATTTAAACACTATGGTATGCTTTAAAAAGACTCAAAAAGCTTTATATTTTTAATTTTTAAATTAAAATTGTGCATGGAACTGCTAACTCATTTAATAAAATAACCATTTTATGATTTTATGAGAAACTTTATGTTCAATTTTCCCTTCACTTATTTTTTTAATATGTATTATTAGAGTTATCCCTAGAAATATCTGTGTCCTTGACAAGGATGATTAGTAGTTTTGTCCCAAAGAGCTTTTGTTCAGTTTCCTTTAATTTTTAAAAATTGTGTACCCACTCTTTCTCCAATTTAGAGATGAAAATACAGGCATTCATTCAGGTTACGTGAAATTTGATTTATTTATTTACTAGTAGATTGTCCTCTATTGAAATTAGGATGTAAAGCAATCCTGCTCTTGTTCCTATTTAATATGAAATAGTCAAAGCAATAAGATGTTGTAAAGCCCCACACACCTTGGAAGGTTTTGCATTTCTGAACTATAGGAAAAAGAAAAATCTGAAAGACGTATCCATTTCTTATTTCACTAATAGCCACAATCATTATCTATTTTATTCTCTAAATATATTTTCTATGAGATAATTCAGAGGCCTTTTAGATTTTCTAAATTATTTTATGTATAAGGCTAAATATTTTACATAATCTACTATGTTAACAAATACTTCTTAAATTCTTACTTTTGTGTCCATCTCTGTACTCAAGATCTAAAGTGAATTAGAATGAATAGGTGATGGAATTGATTTTTTTAAATTCAGAAGCCATTTTTTAAATTTTAAATGTATTTTTATTGATTTCAGATAGGAAGGGAGAGATAGAAACATCAATGATGAGAGGGAATCATTGATTGTCTGCCTCCTGCCTGCCCCCTCCTAGGAACTGAGCCCGAATCCTAAGCATGTGCCCTTGACTGGAATTGAACCTGGAACCCTTCAGTCGGCAGGCCAACGCTCTATCCACTGAGCCAAACCAGCTAAGGGCTCAGAAGCCATTTTTAATATTAATGTGGAATGATTATACTGCTTGAAAAGGGATGAGTAGAACATAGTTATCATTTGGCAGAGTACCGATGGGTGTTATAGATAGAGGTACAATGCTGTCTGCATCCTAAATACGTGAGTTCTCTGTTATTTTGACATGTACAGCTTATGCTAGATTTCTTTCTTTTTCAATTAATGAGAAGGAATAATATTCACTTGTTCAGTCTGTAGCACTTGGCCATTATTTGTTGAGCTATATAAACAATGAGCAGCTGTATCATTGTTTGTATTACACTATTTGTTTATTCATTTAAAAATGTATGACAGTTGTGTATCTTAGCAGCATGCTTATGGTAATGAAGAATTAAATTAGCAATATTGAGCAAGACTTTAAGTGATGGGTTTTAATAGGTAGTGCTAACAATATTACAGTAGTCAGCTACAGATAAACATAATACACCTCAGACAAATGTGGAAAATGGTCAGATTACAAGAAAATTCACATTAGAATCCTCTGACTTTTGATTTTAAAAGACTGGTACACATACTCATTCACATATTGAGAACAGTCTATGTAATTTCCATGTTTTGTTTTGTTTTTCCTCCTAACATAAACTATTACAAGGGTAGAAAATGGAAGATTACTTTAATAAAACATAAGCAATCATCTTTTAATAATAAATTCACTCTGATAGAAAAAGAACACTGCCAGTAAAGGAGTCAGACAGCTTACCAAGAATCCTGGAATTACATGAGCTTTCCAGCCCAGAAATATTGACAGACATAGTCTGAGTGTGTTAGTCTGCTTCATTTTAGAGCCAAAGAAGTCTTAATTCAAGCACTAGGAAATCCATAATTGGAAAGAATCCCATAATCACTGCTGATATTTTCCTCTAATTGTAAGTGACTTTGCTGTTTCATAAGCCCACTTAAGACCTCTGTATTTTGCTTTAAAAAAATGTTAGCCCTGTATTAGAGTGTCATATTGTATTGGATACAGTGATATAAAAATGCTAACATCAGAGTATTTTAATATGGCATCGATTCTGCCTGAGGGTCAAACAGGTTAAACTTACATTTCTTGAAATTAGTAACCTAGGGCATACTATTATAACTCATTTTTGGGTTTCATTATGATTGTGCCAGGCAATGTTGCTTTATTCTTTTGTCATACGCCATCAGCAGTGTCTTCCTATCTGGGCCAAGCCAACTAGGTTATTCAGTATATATTCAGTTCCCATAGGCCCAAAAGGTTACTTTTAATGAGGAAAAGGGATTTTTTTTCTTGTTTATAAATGTCAAATATGAATCTCATTTGAGTGGGAAATGCCAAAAGTTATTAAAGCCAAGAGAAGATAGATTAGTTATAAGAGATACTTTGAAAAGAGATAGTTCCAGGAAATCATATATAAAGCCTCTCAATAGAGATTCTTTGTTGGATGAGTTGTGACCACACTCAAAATATTTGATTTTATTTATTTGACATTTAGTGAGTGTCTGTCATGTGCAAAATACTTTACTGAATGTTATGGGAGCTAAAATAAGGACCTTGTCCCATCCTATATAACAAAAGGCTAATATGAAAATCGACCAAAGGGTGGAACAACCAGTCGCTATGACACACACTGACCACCAGGGAGCAGATGCTCAAAGCAGAAGCTGCCCCATGGTGGTCAGTGCGCTCCCACAGGGGGAGTGCACTCATAACTGGTGAGTGCAACGGCAGTGGCAGGAGCCTCGCCCACCTCTGCCACAGCACTAAGGACCCCTCAGGGGATGTCCCAGGCTGTAAGAGGGTGCAGGCAGGGCTGAGGGACCCTCCACCCCCCAGTGCACGAATGTCATGCACTGAGCCTCTCGTATGTAATAAACTTATAATTTAGTTAGAGAGGCAACACACTTGAATAAAGTCATGCTTTTGGCAGTAATAGGGAACCAGGTGTTAGACCTCAGTTCAGCAACCTCCATACTTGAGTTCTGGCTAAAAAAGAATTCAGAGTCAAACTCAAGCTGTAAGAGAACGTTTATTTAGGAAGCCTCAGAGGTAGAAGAAGCGAGTCATGCATAGAAGAAACTGGCTCAGGAAACAAGTTACAGAGACAAAAGAAGGGCCCTTGGGGCTTAGGAGGAAGAGGGAGGCAAGGAAAATAAAAGGGGTGAGGAAAGGCAGGGATGTGCTGCATAGAGAGAATCTTGCTGGGTCCCCATCCTAAGGGCTTTAAAGGGTGGGGATTTTAACTGAGGTCCCAGAGGAGGATCACAATAGAATATTTATTAGCTTTCCAGGTGTATTCTTTCAGGGTCATTGTCTCCACTGATAGGTCATTGCCAGGGCGAGGTCATTATTCAGTACAGCAGGTGCTGATGTCAGCCATGAGTTCCATAGTGAGGTTTCCCTGCTTTTCTGGACCTGAAGCTGAAACACAGCTGAGGCCTAGATGTTATTTCTAGGGTTTAATGCTTAAGGGAGCAGCCGTCCAAGAGCTTGTGTGGGGATCTATGAGGCTATTCTCTGGCCCTCTTGTTCCTCCTCTAAGAGGGTCTACACATGACTAGCAACACGCCAGGGGAGGAAAGGAGAAGGTTACCAGAGATATGAAAGGTCAGGGGGTTTAAACCACGTGGCCAGCGATATGCTAGGGTAGGGGAACACAGGTCACCCTGGGGGCAAGGTCCTTGTTTTCCTAGTGCGGCCCAGTGCTAGGCGCCCAGAGCTTTCCACCCCCATAACCTTTTATAGCTGGCCCATCATCCTTTCTCTGGTCATGTTTGTCTAACTGCCTACCACAGTGCCAAGTAACCGATTTGATTAGTTTTTTATAAAACTTACCAAATAAATAATAAACATTAATAAATAAATAAAATAATAAATCTTGCAAAAGTCATTCTTGACATGGATTTCCTTCCATTTAAATGGGGTATTTTGCAAATTCTTATACGACACTGTTAAGATGAAGTGATGTGGATTGGCTTAGAATAGGTTAAATTATATAAGATTTCCAGTATTTGGCAGTTTTTCTGTATAAAATTATGTTTCATATGAGTTGACCTAATATAATGTAAGGTCTTCATAAGCGGCTTGAATTACCTTGTGAGATTAACAATATGTTGATTAATCAGAGTCAGCTTAGAAGGTGATTTTCTGGGCATGAAACAAGCTTTGCCATTGGCCCTTTCCTACATAATATATTTTTATTGAATTCAGAGAGGGAGGAAGAGGGAGAGAGAGACAGAAACATCAATGATGAGAGAGAACCATTGATCAGCTGCCTCCTGTATGCCCCCTCCTGAGGATCAAGCCCACAATCCAGGCCTGTGCCCTCACCTGGAATCTAACTGTGACCTTCTGGTTCATAGGTCCATACTCAACCACGGAGCAGCACCACTAGGCCTACTTAATATTTTTAATCAGTAACTTTGATGAAAATGGATGACTGATTGCTGAGAAAGAATTTACTAATGGACCAGATGATAAAACCAGGAATCAAATTGCTCTGGGCAGTCTGTATCGATAATCTAAAACGGAAAAGATGAAATCTAATACAGATAAATGTAAAGTCCTCTGTTTAAGTTTGTTTGTTTATTATATAATTTCAAAATGAGAAGATTGCTAGACAGTTGTTCATGTGAAAAAACAAAACAAAACACCTTTAGTTCATTTTCAGCCAGCAAATACCTATTAGTTGACACATTCTTTTTCAGTCACTGCAAAATATACTGGGGAGGCAATGACCCAAACACAGTCAGTCCCTATTTTTACACGCTTTCAGGATTGGTGCGGGGGGAGGGGGGAGGCGTGGAGGCACAGGTTAAATTTGTATCAATCATTTGGGATATGGGATGGAAAAGATGAATGAAGTCTTCAACTGTGTTGATGACAAGGAGGAGGAGTAAGATGATGATAAGGCTCCTTGAATAAAGGAGAACATTTCATGCTATTTCCATTTGGTCAACCCATTTCCTAAGAATTTGGTTCAGCACTTCTTGGCACCAGCTTTTCTGAGCAATGTGACTATGTGAGAGTTTGTCCAGTGAAGGATGCCTAGGTTGGTTTGTATATTCAGGGAACTATGTATGATTCATTTGGTGAAAGGTTGGAGGATCAGGATATTTAGCTAAAAGCTGTGAAATGTAATTAATTTGGTATGAAAATGGCGCCTTCACTTACTAGTTTTGTGACTTTGGGCAAATTACATGGCTTCTTTTTGCGTCACTATCCTCCATCTGTAAAACAGGAATTGTAATAGTACCTACATCTCAGGTTTGTTAAGAAAAGTAAGTGGATTAATATTTGTAAATTGGTACTTCAGCCTAGCCTGCGTTCTCTCACAATCCCGAACCCCTTGGGGGATGTTGGATCCTGTGGGGATCAGGCCAAAACCACATTCCAACATTCTGGAGGGATGTAGTAGTATGTGAAGCAGCAGGCGGCTGGGGAGGAGCACACCTTCCCGCTCTACTCATCCTGGCCCCACTGCGCCTGCCACTACAGCCGCTCATAACATGTGGAGGTGGAGGTGGAAGAGGCTCATGCTGCCACTGCTGTGCTCGCCAGCCATGAGCCCAGCATCTGGCGCCCGTCAGTCACCTGAGTGGTGCTCTCACTGTAGGAGCGCACTGACCATCAAGGGGCAGCTCCTGCATATCATAGCAACCAGTCAAATGGTCGTTCAGTCGTTCGGTTACTTAGGCTTTTATATATATAGACTAGAGGCCCGGTGTATGAAAATTCATGCACTGGAAGGGGGCGGTCCCTCAGCCCAGCCTTCCCCCTCTCACAGTCCGGGAGCCCTCAGGGGCGGGAGGTGACCCGGCGATCAGGGGAAGGTGACGCCCCCATCACACCTCTGCTGCTGCCACTGCAGGCAGCGCAAGCCTCGGCCGCCCTGGTTACCTGAGCCTAGGGCGGCCCTGGGAGGCTGAGCAGCTGCCATCTGAGGCTTGCCTGCGCCTCGGGCCAGCCCTGGGCAGTTGGAGGGCTGAGCAGGGGGGGCAGCCGCACCGTGCACCTGCTGTCCTCCCTCCCCCTGACTGGGCTGAAAGGACTGTGGGACTTGGGCAGCAGGCACAAGGAGCAGCCAGACCCGTGCACAGCGTGCCTGCCACTACTCCCACCCCCCACCTTCCACAGCAGGGCTGAAAGGACTAGGGGACTTCGGCAGGACTGAGTGGACTGGGCACCACCACCTTATGGCTATGGGCACTGCCATCTTTATGATGGTGTGATGGTCAATTTGCATATTCCCTCTTTATTAGATAGGATTACTTAAAACAATGACTGGAACATGATTAAGTGACATACAAGTGCTAAAAGTGCATAGGTGGCTAGATAGGAAGGTAAATGATAGATGATAGATAGATAGATAGATAGATAGATAGATAGATAGATGTTATTGATAAATAAATAAGAGGGTTTAGGAGCTAAAGCAATTGGTGTCTTCATCCTGGCTAGTATGGCTCAGTGGTTGAACTGACCTATGAACCAGGAGGTCACAGTTTGATTCCTTTTGATTCCCGGTCAGGGCACATGCCCAGGTTAGGGGCTTGATCCCTAGTGGGGATTGTGCAGGAGGCAGCTGATCAATGATTCTCTCTCATCATTTATTTTTCTCTCTTTCTCCCTCTCCCTTTCTGAAGTCAGTTTAAGAAAAAAAGAGAGGTGTCTTTATAATCTGTAGATGACTATTCATATTTAATTCTCCCTACAGAGTGCATGAACAGATGGTTAGGAAACACAGAGTGAAGACAAATCATATTTTTTTTATAAAATATAAATTTAAAACATTTTTTCAAATATGTTTTTATTGATTTTAGCAAGGTAGGGAGAGGGAGAGAGAGACAGAAACACCAATGATAAGAGGGAATCATTGATCAACTGCCTCCTGTACACCCCATGCTGGGAATCAAGCCCAAACCTGGACATAAGCCCTGACGGAATTGAACCATGATTTCCTGGTTCATAGTTAGATGCTCAACCACTGAGCCATGCCAGTGGGACTAATTTAAACCATTTAATTCAGTCAGTTTTATTTCAGCAATGCTTTCCTTCCTTAATTTTGGTCATTTCAAAAATAATGCAAAATTTGCAGGATTTGCATCAAGAACTCAGTGACTTGATACCTTTCATATGAAGTCAGTAGCAATGTTATTAAAATCTAAATATCATTTCAGAATTATTATCAACTCCTAACATGAAAACAAAATAATGGTTTGGAACCTAACTTCGTCCATGTTGAGTTAAGGCTTGACTGCCTGTTGAGTGATAGTATAGCTGACTTGTAGTGGAAACCAGAATTCAGTCTGTTCCAGGAATTATCTGAATAAACTCAAGTAATTTTCTTCATCTCTCTTTTTCTTTAACCAAATAAAATCTCATCAAGGCAGTGTTATTGCTAGCATTATCAGAAATTCCTTACAGTAACTGATTGTATTTAAGTGGCTTTATCCTTCACATAGTGCTTGATTATTCTTAATGGTTTTAGTGAAACCTATTTTGCTAACATTAATTTAGTGTAATGTTTTCAGAGTAAAACCATTGGTTATAAGGAAACATTGGAACTTTTGGAATAGTATTTTTAAAAATTATTTCCTTAAAAGGAAATTGTTATTTTCCCTGGCACTATTTTGTGGCCATCAAAAATAATCCATAATAGTAAGAGTGTTAGCACATCTCCTGATACTGTGACTCAGTGATACTAGGTGTGTAATCTATAATAATAAAAGCATAATATGCAAATTGACCAAATGGCTGAACAATGGAATGACCGTCCGGACGACCTTCCAGATGAAACTAGGGCCGTGAGGGCCAAGGCAGCTGTAGCTGCGAAGGCCTACTTTGCAAGGATTGCGTGCATTGGGACTCTAGTCTATAAATATAAAAGCCTAAGCGACCGAACTACTGGTCGCTATGATGCGCACTGACCACCAGAAGGCAGACACTCAACACAGGAGCTGCCCTCTGGTGGTCAGTGTGCTCCCACAGTGGGAGCGCCGCTCAGCTGACTGACTGGCACCAGAGGCAGGGCTCACCACTGTGGTGGTGAGAGCCTCTCCTAATAGGAAGTGACTGGGCACGAGCCCGCAGCAGGCACAGCAGGGCTGGGATGAGCGGGAGCAGCAGGCAGGAGCAGCAGGTGGTGTTGGAGTGCTGGTTTTGGCCCGATCTCTGCAGGCCACGCCGAGGGACCCCACTGGTGCATGAATCCGTGCACTGGGCCTCTAGTGTTATATGATTGGACAACAAAGTTTTGTTTTTTTTTCCTTATAAGTTGGAAGGCTATATACCTAAGTTTTATTACTAGCTAAATAATATTTACAGCTTTATCTGTAGAATGTTAGTTTGTGTCTCCACTGATACATAGCCACATTCTTGCTAATATAGTTTCCCAAAAAATGTATATACATACTTTGAGTAATTATAAAGGCAGTGTTTATTAAAATGCTTTTCATTTTAAAATTGAGCTATCAGCTGTTACAGTGTGTATACATTTTTGGGGGGACACCCTGTAGAAAGCTACTCAATGTTGTTTTGGCTATTGTTTCCAGAAAGGTCAATTTCTACTTATAGAAATGTGTAAGGTTTGGGCTGTGATTGGTAAGCAGGCATTATTTAGCATTTGGTAAATAGTTATTTTATTCTTCTTCCTACAGTTTAAACATTAATGCATTGGTTCATGCATTTTGTTTTGAGTGAGGTTATTTGGTGGGATCTGTGTGTGGATTTATCATATCTATACTAATAAAAGGGTACTATGCTAATTAGGCCGGTCATCTTCCAGATGACCTTCCGAACAAAGCCACGGTGGCAGGGCTGAGGCAGAGGTGGTTAGGGGCGATCAGGCTAGCAAGGGAGAGCAGTTAGGGGGATCAGGCCAGCAGGGGAGAGCAGTTAGGGGGATCAGGCAGGCATGCAGAGGCGGTTACGTGTGATCAGACAGGCAGGGGAGAGGAGTTAGGAGCACCAGGCAAGCAGGCAGGTGAAGAGCCAGCAGTCCCAGATTGCGAGAGGGATGTCCGACTGGTACTGGATTGGAGAGGTTGCAGGCAGGGCTGAGGGACCCCCACCCCTCCTGTGCACGAATTTCATTCACTGGGCCTCTAGTATAAAATATAACTCTTGCCAAAATAAATTCAGTCCAGTGGGAGACGGAGCTTAAAATGATTTAACCAAATAGAGAAAGGATGGAGAAAACTTTCATAAAATGTTGAAATAATGCTCGCAAATTTTAAAGACATGAGGGACCATGGGAAAGAAAGGAGATGTAAAATATTTGACCAACAAAGTACTACATTTCCCATAGCTTTTGTTTGCTTTTTTTTTTTCTTTTAACAAATCACCTGTCTAGAAAGGATTTGATATTGGGAAATATAAATATTGAATTCAAAAATTGTAGTTCTTTCCCACAGGTGAACTTATGAGCAAATAGGAGTTTTTGCCCTAAATTCGTTTTTGGTCTGAAACATATTCTAATGTTTGCTCATTATGCTTTCATACATTTATTGTGGCATTTCTCAGTTCATAGTTAGATTTGACTTTAAGACCCATTTAGCTTTTTGAAAAAAAGAATGGAATTTATCATGTGTTACCCAAAGTAATCATAATAATTGTAATAATCCATACATTTAGGACAAGCTTATTAATTTATTGATAAAAGCAAATGTTTCATATTTAAAGACTCATTTTACAGTAACAAAAACAAAAATTAGATCTTTGTGAAGTTTTAATCTGATAAGTTGAGTTTCTTCAGTATTAAAAAGAGAGAAGAAAACTCACAAAAAGTGGTGTGCTAATACTGATGGCATTTATCAGCATACAAAAGATAAAGGGAAATCTGGCACAGAAATTAATTAATTAAAATAAATGTATTAACATTTCAAATTTCCTGTACTAGGTGTGCCCTGGGAGGTGGTTAGAGGCAAGGGAAGAGGCAAGGGTTGCTGTTTTATCCTGTAAATGACAAAATTTGTGAATAACTCATTAATATCACAATGGAAGGTGTCATTTATCTTTAATTGAATGTCACCTATGATGAATTATTGTTTTCCACTAATTGCATATGCTATTCAGGTATTTTAGACATTCTACAATCCAGTAAAACTATCCAATTATTCTCACATTATTTTTCAATCATTCCAGCATTTAGTAAATATAAAAGTCATGGGTAAAAAAAGCATAGGCGCATATGATAGTAAATTTGGGTTAATATTTTGCGCAATCATATCTAGCAATGTGTTCTTTGAAATTTTATTGTATATTCTTTACAATATAATGGAGTAACAAAATAAAGAATGTTTGGGGGGATTTCAGTATTAGTTTATACCTGTGAAGGGAGAAAACCATGCTAGTGGATTTTAATATACAAAACAAAACCTATTCAAAACAATTCTATTTTTCTTTCAGTTTACCATTAACTAAAAGCTTGCCATAACACCTTAAGACATATTTTATTTATTTTTTATTAAGATCTTCCCTTACTCCTAAAATATTTTTTTCTTATTTTAAAAATGAAGTATAAATATTATGCAGTAAAATTCACCCATTTTAGTGTAGGTTTCTATAAATTTTGACAAACACAGTCATAGATTCACCACCACAATCAAGATATACAATAGTTCCCAGAAAATCCAGAACAGGGATAAGGCTTACATTGGTACAAAAAAAAAAAAAAAAAAAACAGATTAACAGCACATGAATTAAAACTGAGAAAAACTAAGAAAAACAAAGATGAAATAAAGTGATGAAAGTAATGAAGCTAAAATTCATGCTACATAACTTTGTTTCTGGCCACAATTTTGACAGTACCTGTTTCTATAAATAAGAATATTATAAAAATTACTTATCTGAGTTATCAACTATTAGAGTTGCAAAAATGATAAATGTTATTCTCTCTAGCTCTTGTCCCTATACAGAAATACTTGTTGTAATTTCTGTGCAGATGGCTACCCTCTTTCTGCTTTGTAAGATATGGGTTCCATTTTTGGAGAATGATTGTATTGTTGAGAATTGATTCTATTGTTCCAGTGTAAGAAGTTCTTCCTTAGACTGAATCAATATTTTTCTCTGTACATTTTACACAGTTATTTTTTTTCCACTTCCCTTTAGCAGGATGCATTAAATCAGCTTCCCTTTAAATATAATAGCCCATCACAAATTTAATAATTTCCCCATTTCAGTCTTCTATAGTCTGTGCATCCTTAGTTTTCAACCACACATATTTTATGACATGGTTTTTAGACTCCTTTCCTCCTTTCATTTTTAACGCTAGGCACAATGTAAAGTTATAATGTGATCAGTGAAGAAGCAATCGGACTATCATCAACAGTAACCGCTAAAATTCACTGAGCTTTTCCAGGGAACTTTATAGTTTTATTTTTCCCATTTTACTGATAAAGAAACTGGGAGTTACAAAGCTTAAGCTACTCATTTAAGCATCCACATCCTTCTATTGACTCGTGATGAGTTTATGGTTAAGAAAACCAGCTACAGCTTTCCACAGTATTACTTATTTAGGTGAAATATCGAATTATGCCTCCCTGACCCTATATGTCTATACAAATCTATGTTTTAAAACTTAAATTTAGTAAAATTCTGAGATTTTAAATGAAGTCAATTCCTCACTTTTTAAATTGAAGTAGAGAATAGGAAACATTCGAATAAACTTTAATATTTGTATTTACTGATTTGAGAGAGAGAGAGAGAGAGAGAGATGGCAACATCAATTTGTTGTTCCACTTATTTATGCATTCATTGGTTGATGTTTGTATGTGCCCTCACCGGAGATCAAACCCACAACCTTGGCATATGTGGATGATGTTGTAACCAACTGAGCTACCTGGCCATGGCTTTAATAAATTTTAATAGAAGCCATGATATTAGAAATTCATACATTTATGACATAAACACATGCATTAAAGTTTGCTACTTATTTAGACTTTAATTTTTCACTTATTTTCAAAATGTTTTTGTTAAGATAATTATGCATTAAATTTTAGATTATACCTACTATTGTAATGCAAAATATATATTTATTTATTTGAATTTGTGTTTTTTTGGAACAGTTTTAACTGAACGATACAAGGAAAAATGTGGATATTTCTTGGTCTTTATTCACAAAAGGAGGAACTCCCAGAGAGAATTAATATACTATAAGGGTTTTAATGATACACTTAAAAACAGACCAATTATTGTCAAATGTGCTAAGTAATTGCTTTGTGACTTGCCAAAGGAAGATCTGATTCCGCAATCTCTTTTTCTAAGGATTATCAAGTATATGGAAAATTATATGATAATCTTATTTATCTTAAGCCTTATTTTTTTTCTTTAGAAGTTAAAATATACTACTATTTGTGTAGATTTTCTAATTATGCTTGGAATATTATTGCCAAGTAATAGTATAATAAGCTTTCTTTTAAGTGACAAGTTTGAACTTTAAATATTTAATTGGTACTTCATAATAAAAATGACTGATAATCTGCTTTCAAAGAATTCTCTAAGGAATGAAATGTTTTCATTATCAGTCAGGTGCAATTACAGTAATTTTTAATTATTTTCACTTTTGCCAAAATATGTTTATACACTAGATCATACATTATGCAACTCCAATTCTAAAGGTTCCAAAAAGACACTGAGAAAATGTTGCATAATTAGAACTGGCATAGGACGTAAAGTGCAAATGCATAAATGAACCATGCCCTTTTCTCAGCAACTGTTATTAAAAATAGAATGAAAGTTTTACTATTTGAATTCCTCAGAAAATGAGTCATTCAGAATAACTAAATTTTCTATCTAAATGGAATGCTTAAGCACTAAAACATTTAGGACACATTTTAATCATTTTGGAAGATCATTTCTGTAATTTTTTTACAGCAAAGCTAAGTTAAACTTTTTACTTTTCCTTGGTCAATTTAGATTATCCTCATGCGTGTGAGTTTTGACCTGCCCTACATATTTAAATTTAAATTTCTGGTTTTGTCTGACCAGTGTGGCTCAGTTGTTTGAGCATATTCCCATGCACCAAAAGGTCACAGTTCCATTTCTAGTTAGGGCATATCCCTGGGTTGCAGTCTCGATGCCCCAGTAGGGGCAGCCAATATGTTTCTCATCAGTGTTTCTATCTCTTCATCTCCCTTCCTCTCTCTCTAAAATCAATAATTTAAAAAAGAACACATTAAATTCCTGGTTTCAAAATAAATGAGCTATTTATACTATGACATTATGGGAAATTAGGTGCCCATAATTTAACACATATATTTGTTATAAACACTTACAGTTCTAAATTCAAATTTTGGAGTATCACATGATTCCTATGACAGGTTGGCTGTATGCAATCATAAATTACTTGGACAGCACCGAATTAATGAATTTGTCATATTATTTAAAATAAGCAAAAACAAAAGCTAGAACAGTGTTGACACAGTAAAACACCCAGTTTGCATCCATTCTCTTATATATCTGGCATATTAGATTTTTTTATATCACAGATCCTGGAATCCGCCTTTACTTCTCGCTGTCATTGTTCAGTTCAACCCTTTTATTCTCTACTAGAGGCCCAATGCACGAAATTCGTGCAAGAGTAGGCCCTTGCAGCCCTGGCTTCGTCCAGAAGGTCATCCGGAAGGTCGTCTGGATGGTTGGTCCCGCTGTTCAGCCATTTGGTCGATTTGCATATTACACTTTTATTATTATAGATTGGAGTGTGTGTGTGTGTGGGGGGGTGGCGTTATGGTATTGTAATAAGGTGAACACATCCACATCAATAATCTGAAACCTTGTCATCCTCCAGTATTTCACCTGTTGAGAATGACTGCTGTGTGAGTTTTTCCTTTGAGTATTTGGAGTCTGGGAAGCAGGAGAACTATTGGACCAGATTCCCAAAATCACTTGCCTATTCTCTTGCAAGAACTAACTGAACTCCCAGCCTTGGCTCAGCACACTCCAGCATTCCCACTCAGGCTATTCTTCACACGGCTACTCGCTATTTCCAAAACTTAAAACAATAAATTAAATCCTATAGTCTATGTTCTTAACTCCCTATTGTTTTTATGATGATCCCTATGAAAATTATGAGAAATCTGACCTAAACATGTAGTCTGCAGCATAAATAATGAATAATAATAATTTCACCTAAATTTATGCTATCAATGGGAATATGTTTTCTATTCAAGGTGGGGCAAAATTAGGTTTGTAGTTGTTCATATAGAAAAGAATAATAATAAGAAAAGAATAAATTCTGTTTAACATACCATTGTAAATCTGTTGCCCCACCGTATAATTTCTTAAAAGAAAACTATTAATTTAAACTTAAGTGAAAAAAATTTAAAATATACCAAAGAGCTGGAGAAGGTAGAATAAATCCTTAATATATAACGATCAGCACAGTGAATCATGGCAAATCTATTTCACAAAAAAAGGATGCTAGGTGCCATCTCCATGATGCTATAACCTATTTTGCAGACAAGGAATAGTTAATACAATTATATTACCTTGAAAGAACCAGGTCAATCATATTTATTTTTGAGTTACAAGAGTCTTAAACATGTGACCTAGGTTTGTTGAGAATACACAGGATGTCTTTTAGCGATTTCATCTACTTATAAATTTATTTACCAGTAGTGGTGGAAGGGTCATGGTGACCTGAACATTTGCCACTGGGTCATTTCATCCTTACAAGTTAAAGCGTAAGGGGATGAAGTATTACAGCATGCTTTCTTTAGTACTTTTTTTCCACTGTAAGCGTTTATACCTCTGTGTCTCCTTTACTAATATATTCAAAACAGGAAAGACATTTCTGCTTGTAGTGCTTTTGGAAAAGACCAAATTGGTTGGTTTTTAAACCGATTAATCTGTAAAGAGAGCACCTGTCTCTTCCTAAATAATGAGTGTGATGTTTTCCCATGAATTCCATTTGAGATAATGCTAATTGAACCACCATGATTCATTCCTAGTTGTCTGTTTCTTTCCATTTGAAACAAATAAAGGCTTCCTGTTATTGAAGTTCCTGGAAAGGAAAGGAAAGTGATTGTTCACTTGCCTGTGGAGATATTCTTAGTGAAGAGGAACTCAGACGTACTTGGGGTGATTGATTGACTTAAAGAATAGGGTAGCAGAGCTCTAAGAGGCACTTGCTCATTTGTAAGTCCTAGAGGTAAATGAGGTAAACCGGTAGGTGGTGGCTCCTTCAGTTTTCTGTCATGTTTGCTCATGAACTAATGACCATTTTGAGCATGGATCTTAAGTGCATATTTTCTAGTGAAAGTCACTTATTGCCATTAAAATTACTTCCACATGAATAACTTCTTATCTCGTAAAGTCTTTTCATGCCTAAGCAGCTCAAAAAATTCCTATGCAATAAATGCATTTTACATGAATAGTTTTATGTCAGGTCACTGAGGAGAAATTGAAGAGCTATTCATTGGATCTTTCTAAATGCCTTATAGAAACAATAATAGCTATTTTCTAAAATACAATGAAATAAAAAAACTCTTTTTGAGCTTATCTTAGATTTAAAAAGGAACATATCAAGGATGATGAAGAGCAAGTGCTGATTAGAATTCTTTTAAGTTTCATTCCTTTTAGTTCATATGTGACCTTGATGAAATCATTTGGACTCCTCTCCATTTAACTATGGCTGCAGTACATATATTATTCATATTTGGAAAATTATATATATAATGCTCACTTTTTTCAGCCTCTCAACTACCATCTGCAAATGAATACTTTTCAGCTATTCAAGTTAAATATATGTATACATAAAGAAAAAAGAGTCACTTTTCCAGCTTGTCAGCTACCCATTTCAAAGGAGTAATTTTCAGATGTATATGGGACTTCTACTGTTTCTGAGAAGTGTGCCAATTTCAGAGAGAAACCCAGAGGAACTACTTTTTCTAAAGGATCATTTTTTTTTTTTTAATTTCAATCCTTAAACAAATTGTTCTGCAACCATGTAGGAAAATATGACCCTAATCTGATCTTGCTTACTATTATATTCATTGATATTTTTTTGAGAGAGAGAGGAAGGAAGAGAGAGAGAGAGGGAAACATGGATGTGAGAGCAAAACTCTACCTAGGATTGAGGTGCAACCGTGGCATATGCCCTGACCAGGAATCAAACTGGCAACTATTTGGTGCCCAGGATGATGCCCAACCAACTGAGCCACACCAGCCAGGGTATATCCTGCTTACTTTCTTATCTCATATTCCACTTCTTACTCCTTGCAGTTTGTACTCCAACAAAATGAACTGTTGTGGTCCCAGTGTTCTTTCATGCAAAGAAAATGAAAGTAGCACCCACTCTCTCCTCACCCAGCAGGCAAACTCCAATGTACCTTTAAAGATTTGGATGATGATGTAGTTTATCGTTCAAATTGAGACACTTGAGAATAGATGAGCTAACCAAACAGGAAGTCTGAAAATAGGGCCAAATGGTAACATTACTTAAGACCCAGCTGGAGTTTATCTCTTCTGTGATGGTTTTACCTGCGCTTTCCCCAACCCCCTGCCAAAAAAAAAGAGAGAGAGATGCTTGTTTCCTGTTTTTATTGCTTTGTACCTCTGATATGACACTAAACACACTATAAACTTATATGTTGGATACCTGCCTCTTTCTCCCATTGAATGGAATCTTATAGAGGGGTTCTGTGCCACCATAATCATTTTTGAATTCTTATCATACATTTTTAATAGGGAAACTCATTTTTTTCCACCCCAACATATCTGAGGACTTCCTCCTCTCATCAGTATCTACTTCGTTACTAGAGTAATTATTGGTGGAAATGGAAATGTTGCCTTTCTGGATTTAAAACAAAGGGATCAGAATAGAAACTGAAGGCAGTGCTCTTAAGATATTTGCAAATGCCTTGAAGGTGATTCCTAGGGAGATGGGGCTAGAGAATCACTGACTTAACACATTATTCAGGGTTAATAAATATTTGTTGATGAATTGATAAAAGAGAAGTCTAATCTAATAATACTTCATTAAATTTATTATGCCTTTGAAAGCAGCTTTACTGATTTCTCTTTTACCTCAATTTTTTTCATGCTAAGTCTAAATTCCTCTCCTTTTTTGGTATTTGTTGTAGTGTTGCTTTTTACACAATATTGTTAGTTATTTACCAGGTATAACAGAATTTTTCTTTAGAATAGTTTAAACATTAGTGAATCTCATTCTAACAAAGTAGAAACCAATTTCAAAAGCAGAAAAGCAGTTTGCACCCTTTCTATATTTTGGGTTTTGTAATTGAAAAATATGATTTGGCGATGGCGTTGTTTTCCCCTTTTCTTTAGAATTTTTAAAGCTCATCATTTACAGCCTTCACTTTCTCTCAAGATGGCTCTACCTTTGCTACACAAACGCAACACCTCTTGCTTCTCCAGAGAATTAAAGAGATTTCTTAGTAGCCCTCGCCTTTTTTTCTTTACCTGACAATTTAAAGGAAATTTGGTAGCACTTGCTTCTTTCAGTTCTTTGATAGCTTTATCTTCACAGAGAAGTTAAGCCAGGTAACTTTATAAGAAGAAAATCATGGTTTTGGTTAGAACTCTGGTGTCTCAGAATAATATTTAGACTTTATGATATATGATGACTAATGTTTCCAAATATCAATTGTTTAATTTTAGACCAATATGGAAATTAAGTTCCCTAGGAAAGTAGGAAACTAAATCAAAGTCCTCAGCATTAATTTACGGGTCATGTTTTCTCTGAAACGTCTACCACAGACTTGAGGCATAGTATGTGAGGTGAAAAAGATAATTTAAACTGAGAGTTAGTTTCCTCATTGGCTAAACAGTAATCACTGATTTGTTGTAAGGACAAAAGCAATTTAGCTCAGAGTTAACTATGTAGTCAACAAATATTAACATCCTTATCATTTTTATATTATTTCATAACAGTTTATTTTTACACAAACCAACTGATAAATCAAAACAAAAAAAGGCTACATATTTAAACAAATATTCATGTAACTACAAAAAAGAACCCAAAATACATATTCCTATTTAGGTAAATTTAACTATAATGTATACTAGAGGCCTGGTGCACGAAAATTCATAAATTCATGTACTCGGGGGAGGGGGGCTTGTCCCTCAGCCCAGCCTGTGCCCTCTCGCATTCTGGGACCCTTCAGGGGATGTCCACATCCTTAATGCTGCTGAGGAGGCGGGAGAGGCTCCCACCACCACTGCTGAGCTCACAGCTGTTAACCGGGCTTGTGGCTGAGCAGAGCTCCCCCTGTGGGAGTGCACTGACTACCAGGGGGCAGCTCCTGCGTTGAGCATCTGCCCCCTGGTGGTGAGTGTGCATCATAGTGCCTGGTAGTTCCACCATTAGGGTCAGTTTGCACATTACCCTTTTATTGTATAGGATGGATTCTCATTTTTTAATATATGGATTAATTTTCTCTCTTATGTCACAAATAATGTTAAATAGTTAATAATTAATGTGTTGTTATTTTGGTTAGCTACTTTATTTTCATATCTACCTCTATGGACTTGTTTGTGACTTTAGAAAAGTCAACGAAACACCCATATATTAATATTGGAAGGCACAGGATCCTGTTACATTTGCCAATTGGAAGAGTTAAGATGAATAATCGATACTTAGAAAATCTATCTCAATCTTTATTATTCACACTCTGTTTCATTCTTACCTTTGTACCTTACGGACAGAATTAGGAGTATGCATTTTCTGAAGCAACTAACTCCCACTCTTGTCTTGTGTTGTATGTACCGATTACTAATAAACAGCAAGAGAGACAATCAACAATGACTAGGTTCAAACATTTCTCAGAGCTAAAATTATACTAAACCATATTGGAAACTTTTATTATTTTTGAGTCCTATAGTATGTTACTGTCCCTTATGATAAAATTGAGCAAAGAGTCGGTACACACAAAACAGTGCCCACAATATTTTCTCTGTATGTTTGTGTGACTATATGTGCCTGCATGGTGATCTTTTATATAGGACTAATTCCCCATAAATGCAGCTAAACACTTTATGCCAAAAAATTCCTGGCAAAGATAATATCATACATCCACCCCTGCCTTATTTAGCATATTTCTTTAACCAGGAAAAGTAGAAGCCTGTTGGAAGTTTCTTTCTAATGAGTTTAGAACACCATATATTTCCAAATCAGCAGTTAAATTTGGCACAAGAAGAATTACTGCTTCCTTTACTGTGACATTTAGATGAAGGCTTAGAAGGTTAGTAGCAAGAATAATAACTATAATTATGCCAGGTCCTCTGCTTAGCATATTTCAAATTTTGGCTCCTATAATAGTCACAGTACTTCAAAGAGAGGGATCAGCAAACTTTTTCTGTAAAGGACCAGATAGTAAATATTTTAGGTTTTGCCAGCTACATATGGTGCTTCTGGGGCCGCTGGTGCTGGTGCTCCCTGTCCTCCTCCTCCTTTTCTCCTTCTACTTCTTCTTTTTCTTCTTCTAACTTTTTAATAATAGAGTAACAATTCTTAGATTACAGGCCACACACAGCCAGGGCATGGTACAGATTGGGTCTGCAGGCCATCATTGGCTGATCCCTGTTCTATGAAATATCTGTCACTATCCCTGTGCTACAGATGGGGAAATGGGACCTCCAGGAGGCCAGCTAGCTTGCCCAGTGTTCCTGTTAAAGGCAGAGCTTTGATCCTCAGCTGCAATTAGCATCTGTAAACACTTTCTCCTAATCACCAGGCAAGCATACCTTATGGCCAGAAGAGATTTGATGAACTGTGCTAGCATTATCTCATTTGCATCAGAAGACAACAGTGTGAGATAGAGATGATACAAAAGATGATGATGGTAGTTCTGCATCAAGGTGCTCATTATGTGGCAGGCACTTTGCTACATGCATACGTATATGATTTTAAATGAATATGTGATTTTTTCACAGATGAAGAAACTAAGTGTCAGGCCCTAGCCCATTTAGCTCATTGGATAGAGTGTTGGCCTGTGGACTAAAGGGCTCCAGGTTCAATTCAGGTCAAGGGCACATGCCCAGGTTGAGGGCTCGATCCCCTGTAGGGAGCACGCAGGAGGCAGCCAATCAATGATTCTCATCATTGATGTTTCTAGCTCTCCTTTTCCCTTCCTATGAACCAGAAGGTCATGGTTCAGTTCAAGGTGGGGGCATATGCCTGGATTGCAAGCTCGATCCCCAGTAGGGGGTGTGCAGGATGCAGCTGATCAATGATTCCCTCTCATCATTGATGTTTCTATCTCTCTCCCTCTTCCTTCTTCTCTGAAATCAATAAAAATGTATTTTAAAAATACATATCACTTAGTTCCCAAACCCTTTCTCTTCTGACCAGCCCCCTTTTCAGATATACTTCTTCCATGTGGCAGCAGATGAACACTGGCATTGTCGAGCCTATATTTTTTTCATGGAGCCCAGGTTATCATAAAAGGAGTGGCCCTTCTCCCTATTAGCACTAGCACATCCTGAGGAAGAATCGGATTGTGTCTTCTGATATATTTAGTAGAAACTCTGAGTGGGCAAATATGGATGAACTCACATATCAGATTTTAGAGAATACTGTAGAGGGTCAGCCCTACCCCATGTATTTAAACTGAGCAAGAAGAATATTGAATGCTGTATGTATCCTGAAACAGGGATGCTGGAAAAGAAAGTAGACATATTATTCAAGGCCACAGTGATGTAACTGCAATTGGTACACACAGATCTTATGTCTCTACAAACAGTGTTCTTACCCATAGCGCTGCATTGCCTCTCCACTCAAGCTCATGTGTTCTGGGATTATGTAACTTTGATTAAAGTTAGTGAGACCTATCTCAACTCAGCCCTGAAAGGTCTAGCTAGACCTTAATCATCTTGTAACAGTGAGCAAATAAGTGAAACAGAAATGGAAAGATATATGTATGTATGTATGCATGCATAAGATTTTCCTAGTGCAGTGGTTCTCAACCTTTTTAATGCCGCAACCCTTTAATACAGTTCCTCATGTTGTGGTGACCCCCAACCATAAAATTATTTTCATTGCTGCTTCATAACTGTAATGTTGCTACTGTTGTGAATCGTAATGTAAATATCTGTGTTTTCCAATGATCTTAGGTGACCCTGCTAGTGGTTCTCAACCTGTGGGTCGTGAGTACAGTTGAGGCAGGATGTGAGCTATCAGCATAAGATTCAGCAGGAATGACTGCTGTTTTGAAATACTGAATGACATTTTGAACACTGAGAAAACTTAGCAAAACCTGTTAGCTAATCATTTAGATGGGTTTGCTTTAGGGGGTTCATTCTTGTCTGTACTATCTTTTGGCTGTTCTTGATAAGAAGCAGAGTGGCATTTAGATAAGGATACTATCCTTGAGCTTTCCATCCTGAACTGAGATAGATAAATACAGTTGTGGTCAGAAAGAAGTATTATCTGGCCATTCATGTACTGAAAAGAATTGTCTCAGAACTGGGTTATGGTAGTACAGGTTCAAGGTAGAGTTAGGAATCCTGCACATTGACTTAATTAACCTGCCAAAATCAAGACGTTCTCCTAGCATTAACCTAGAATATAACCAAAGATACTTGTTCAGACATTTTTGGTGATTTTTCTAATAATGTCATTTCTTGTGAAGGGTTATCATGAGTAGCTAGGTTTGAACTGACCTCCTCTAGAGCCCTCTCAATATCAGAGCCAATTGTAGGCCACCAAGCATAAGACTAAGGAAGGTTTCATGAAAATCATCTCTCCATGTGTATAATATCTTCAAGATAAAGTTATGACAATATTCTGGAATGATTTAACTTTTCCTTTACAGTAGGTAAGTCTAATTACTTTTTTAAATTATATTTTTATTGATTTTAGAGATAGAGGAAGGGAAAATGACAAAGAAATAGAAACATCAATTTGCTACCTCCTACATGCCCTCTACTGGGGATCAAACCCACAACCCGAGCATGTGCCCTGACTTGGAATCTAAACGGAGACCACCTGGTTCATGGGCGGATGCTCAACCACTGAGACACACCGGCCAGACCCAATTCCTTTTTTTGTGACCAACTTCTTCCGCCAGTTTCAGTACTGATCTCATTCTTTGTACCTGGTTTATGGCGATAAGTCTGCTGTCATACACAGTTAATGCTGCAGTTTGATCAGGTTGAAAAAATAGTTAAGAAAGTCCACTAGCCTCAAACCTTCCTTGAAGTTAGCACAGTGTCACCTCAGAAAAAATAATATATATGTATGTGTGTACGATGGTCATTGGCAGATGATTGAGCCCATTAGTATTTGACACTGCTTTCTGGGTTTTGCACCTGTTGATAAGACCTTATGCTCTTCTGCAAAATAATCTACCTGAGAATATGTTTATTTTTAAAAATGAAGTTAGGCCATGGCCTGTTTCTCTCAGTGGATAGAGCGTCAGCCTGTAGACTGAAGGGTCCCAGGTTTGATTCTGGTCAAGAGCACATGCCCAGGTTGCGGGCTCGATCCCCAAAAGGGGGCATGCAGGAGGCAGCTGGTCAGTGATTCTCTCTCATCATTGATGTTTCTATCTCTCTCTTTCTCTCTTTCCCTCTCCCTTCCTCTTTGAATTCAATAAAAAAATATTTTTTTAAAAAAGAAGATAGTGTTTCCATTCTGTGGTCAAGACTCTTACCTCACTTAGTCCCTGAACCCTTTTTCTTCTGACCAGCCCCTTTTCAGATACACTTCTTCCACATATAGCAGCAGATGATGACTGGCATATTCGAGCCTATATTTTTTCATGGAGCCCAGATTATCATAAAAGGAGTGACCCTTCTCCCTATTAGCGCTAGCATGTTCTGAGGAAGAATCTGATTGTGTCTTCTGATATATTTAGTAGAACTTCTGAGTGGGCAAATATGGATGAACTCACATCTCAGATTTTAGAGAATACTGTAGAGGGTCAGCCCTACCCCATGTATTTAAACTGAGCAAGATGAATATTGAATGCTGTAAGTATCCTGAAACAGGGATGCTGGAAAAGAAAAAGACATATTTTTCTACACAACTGAAAACATCTAAATTTACACTAGAGGTTTGTTTTTTTTATAAATATGAAGTCATGTTTATTTTAAGATATGTCTTAAAATAAAATTCTTTATGAGTGATGATACTTTAATCTCACTTGAGACAAGCTGAAATATCTTTTATTAGATGATGTTTTCTTGAAGTCTAAAGGAAAAAACATATAACTGCAATATACAAAATTTTAACCAAAATTGAGATATAGGATCTAAGAATTTGATTTAATCACCCATTAAGTTGCAATAATTAAGTAGGATGGCTTTTTAAAAAAATATGAAAATAATATTTCTGTCTTTTAAAAAGGAAAACATAAAACTGTCAAATAACTTGGCAAATCACTTTTCAAAAGTCTGAAAAATATATTTTTATTCAAACCTAATACATAGTATCTTAAAATCAGTCAAACTCTATTGCATCACTTTATAAATATTTTCACTTCTATGACAATTTTTACTCTTTATAGATAACTACACTTGATAGATAACTACTGCCTCCAAATTATGCTAATAGTGCTTCCTGTTCTTTGAGTGTAAAGCTGAATTCTAACTTTTTCAAATCCCTTTGATTAAGACTGCAAACATAAAAATTGGATAAGTCTGTCAAAAATGAACAATTTGTGCACAGAGTTCAGATTTTTCAGCTGAAAGCCTTTTAGCCCACAGAGGGGAGATGTCGGAATTTCACTACAAAGAATTTCATTCAATACAGTGATATATTTTACAGTTTGTTGAAAAGAATTGGGTGGTAATATTCACTGTCACCATCTGGGCAAATATCCATATCCTTTCGCTTCTCCATGTGCCAGGCTGCTCCGATCATGCTTGGGTCATGTGGGTTCCTCTTTCGTAAGCCTAGGCATGTAGTGCCCGGCATGGTCTTTTCTCATTTCAGTCTTGGGGCATATGCTGATCTCTGTGAACTCAGTGAACATGCTGCGGCTCCTGCTGTGCTGGCTTCTTGAGAGATCCTCACAGATCACAGGGACTGATGAAAAGGAAGGAGAAATGTGACCTAATGGTGGGGAAAATAAGTGTCTCCCTGCCTTTCTTTTTTTTTTTTTTTTTTAATAAATCTTTATTGTTCAGATTATTACAGGTGTTCCTCTTTTTTCCCCCCATAGCTTCCCTCCACCTGATTCCCCACCCCACCCCATGCCCTTACCCCCCGCCACTGTCTTCATCCATAGGTGTAAGCTTTTTGTCCAATCTCTTCCCGCACCCCTCACACCCCCTCCCCCCTGAGAATTGTCAGTCCACTCCCATTCTATGTCCCTGATTCTATTATATTCACCAGTCCATTCTGTTCTTCAGATTTTTTATTCACTTGATTTTTAGAGTCACTTGTTGGTAGGTATGTATTTGATGTCACTTTGTTGTTCATAATTTTTATCTTTACCTTTTTCTTCTTCTTCCTCTTCTTAAAGAACACCCTTCAGCATTTCATGTAATCCTGGTTTGGTGGTGATGAACTCCTTTAGCTTTTTCTTGTCTGTGAAGCTCTTTATCTGACCTTCAACTCTGAATGATAGCTTTGCTGGGTAGAGTAATCTTGGTTGTAGGTTCTTGCTGTTCATCACTTTGAATATTTCTTGCCGCTCCCATCTGGCCTGCATAGTTTCTGTTGAGAAATCAGCTGACAGTCGTATGGGTGCTCCCTTGTAGGTAACTAACTGTTTTTCTCTTGCTGCTTTCAAGATTCTCTCTTTGTCTTTTGCCCTTGGCATTTTAATTATGATGTGTCTTGGTGTGGTCCTCTTTGGATTCCTCTTGTATGGGGTTCTGTGTGCTTCCTGAACTTGTAAGTCTATTTCTTTCACCAGGTAGGGAAAGTTTTCTGTCATTATTTCTTCTAATAGGTTTTCAATATTTTGCTCTCTCTCTTCTTCTGGCACCCCAAAAATTCGGATGTTGGTACGCTTAAAGTTGTCACAGAGGCTCCTTACACTATCTTCATATTTTTGGATTTTTTCTTTTTGTTTTTCTGGTTGGGTGTTTTTTGTTTCCTCATATTTCAGATCTTTGGTTTGATTCTTGGGGTACGTTGATCTACAGTTGAGTTTCTGTATATTCTTTATTTCAGACAGTGTATGCTTAATTTCTGACTGGTCCTTTTCCATTTTTTTGGTATTCTCATTAAGATCCATAAAGGTCTCACTAAGTTCCTCAGCGGTTTTTAGAAGATTCTTGAGTAACCTTATAAATGTGGTTCTGAACTCTATGTCGTCCAGTAGTTTGCTTTCTTCCATTTCTCTCATTCGTGACATGTTTCTTGTTCTCCGCATTTTGCTGCTTCCTTGTGTTGATGGAGTGGCTTTGTGTGGTAGGTGACCTATAGGGGCCAGTAGCTCAGCCTCCCCAATCACTTGAGGTGGATGCCTTTGGTACACCCCTTTGTGGGCTGAGTGCAAAGTCTTGGTGTAGTTAAGCCTTGATTGCTGTTGGTACACTGGGAGGAATTGACCTCCAGGCCAATTGGCTGTGAGGACCCGCTGTGTCTATAATGGAAGAACTGCTGCGCTGGAGACACGCTTATGGTGCAGGACTTGTTTCAGTGGGGCTTTGGTGCTCACTGAGTCTGCCTCTTGAATGTGTCACTTATGGATGTGAGGAGTTGAAATCTGGTGTCTCACTCTGACCACTAGGTACACTGGCTTCTGGATCTCCAATGGGGTGCAGGTCAGCTACTGTCTGAGGCCACCCAGCAGGCGCTACAGCGAGAACTACAGTTTTTTCCTCTTTGCTTGGCGTTTGGAGGTTTTGGAGCTGTCTGACCCAGGCTGCAAGTTTGCTAGGTTAAGCTGCCATAGGGCAGGCCATTCATATGCTAAAGCGCTGCTTGGAGCTTGGGTGGGTTTGTAGGTTGTGCGGGGCGGGGTCTCAGGGAGTCACTAGGCTAGGGTGTGGCAAACAGCGATGGCTGCCAGAAGTCAGCTCTGCATCTCCGACCCTGTCCCTGCTTCCCGCGCCCCAGCACAGTAAACAATTATTCCTGCACGCAGCCCTGCAAGCAAGCCTCCCTCACTTTCCGACCCCAGGGCAGAAAGTCCAGCTTCTCCCCGTAGGAGTTTGGGTCCCCCGCGTCTCCCCAGAAACTGGAGTTTGGATTAATCGGGAGCTTATCTCCCTTCGGGCTGAAAACAGCAGTGCTCCCGATTTGCGCGTCTCCGTACCTCAGCTTTTCCACGCTTGTGCACCCCTCAATGCTGTTTGCTCTTTCCTTCTACTTGTAGAACTTCCACTCAGCCAGCTTTCCTGTGGTTCTGGGTGATAGACGTTTTGTCTTTTAGTTGTAGTTTTGAAATTGTTGTGCGAGGCAGCAGTTTAGGTGTTTACCTACGCCGCCATCTTGGATCCTCCTCCCCTCCCTGCCTTTCTTAAAAATAACAGTTAATATCACAAATAAGCCTGGCCGGTGTGGCTCAGCGGTTGAGCATACTCCCATGATGGTTTGATTCTAGGTCAGGACACATGCCCAGGTTGGGGGCTCGACTCCTGGTGGGGGGCATGCAGGAAGCAGCTGATGGATATTTCTATCTCTCTCTCCATGTCCCTTCCTCTCTCTGTAAAAAAAAAATCAATAAAAACATTTTAAATATATATATATATATATATATATATATATATATATATATATATATATATTAGAAGCCCGGTGCATGAAATTTGTGCATGGGGGCGGGGGCAGTGTCCCTCAGCCCAGCCTGCACCCTCTCCAAACTGGGACCCCTTGAGGGATGTCCAACTGCCCGTTTAGGAATCAGTCCTAAACAGGCAATTGGACATCCCTCTCACAATCCAGGACTGCTGGCTCCCAACTGCCCTTCCCTGCAGGCCTTGCCCCCCTGCAACTGCCCTCCCCTGCAGGCCTGGTGCCCCCCAACGACCCTCTCCTGCTGGCCTGGTTCCCCCCAACTGCCCTCCCCTGCAGGCCTGGTGCCCCCCAACGACCCTCTCCTGCTGGCCTGGTTCCCCCCAACTGCCCTCCCCTGCAGGCCGGGTCTATCCCAACTGCCCTCTTCTGCTGGCCCAGTCATCCCTAACTGCCCTCCCTGTTGGCCTGATCGCCCACAACTGCCCTCACCTTCAGGCCTGGTCCCACCCAACTGCCCTTCCCTGCAGGCCTGGGTCCCCCCAACTGCCCTTCCCTGCAGGCCTGGGTCCCCCCAACTGCCCTCCCCTGCTGGCCTAGTACCCCCCAACTGCCCTTCCCTGCAGTCCTGGGTCCACCCCGCAAACTGTCCTCCCCTTTAGGCCTTGCCCCCCCAACTACCCTCCCCTGCTGGCCCAGTCACCCCTAACTGCCCTCCCTGCTGGCCTGATCACCCACAAATGCCCTCCCCTGCAGGCCTGGTCCCCCCCAACTGCTCTCCCCTGCAGGCCTGGGTCCCCCCCCAACTGTCCTCCCCTGCAGGCTTTGCCCCCCCCAACTGTCCTCCCCTGCAGGCCTGGTCACCCCTAACTGACCTCCCCTGCAGGCCTGGGTCCCCCCCAACTGTCCTCCACTGCAGGCCTGGTCACCCCTAACTTCCCACAACTGCCCTCCCCTGCAGGCCATCTTGTGGTGGCCATCTTGTTTCACATGGGGGCAGCCATCTTTGACCACATGGGGGTGGCCATCTTGTGTCTTGGTGGGACAGTCAATTTGCATATTGCTCTTTTATTAGATAGAATCACAAACAACATATATGTATTTATATTCTTATAAAAAACCTCCTTTGATTCTTCATCTTGCCTAACTATCCTATATAATAAAAGCCTAATATGCAAATTTTCCCCTCTGGTGGGAGTTTGACCAACCAGGAGTTCGACCACTCGCTATGACATGCACTGACCACCAGGGGCCAGTGCGGAACATGGCAGGTGGTGGCGACACAGCGCTTGCAGCAGGCAGCAGTGGAGGCCCTGCCGGCCCAGATGGGCCCCGACAAGAGCAGGACCGTGGCGGGGATGGTGATGGTGACCAGTGGTGGTGGCGGGGGAGCGGACCCGGCAAGCGGGCGGTGCTAAGCTAAGGCGGGTGTGAGTGGGGACCCTAATCACCCCGATTGGTCTTCCCACAGAAGGTGACCAGCAGAGGCAGTGGGGGATGGGGCCAGCAGGTGGGACAGGCCAAGGCGAGATGCCAGGCAGGGCTGCAGGGCTGCGGGGCTGTGGAGCTTCAAGGCTGGGGGCGCAAGCTGGGACTGCGAGGCTGGGGATGTGAGCTAGAGACCAATCTCTGCAGGCCACCCCGAGGGACCCCAGCCATGCATGAATTTCGTACACCAGGCCTCTAGTATCATTATACATATATATAAAAAAACCAAAAAACTTATTTTCACATTGCACCTAAAAGGGATATATTTGAATTTTTGTGTTGTTCTCTGAGTAAGTTGAGGTACATTTAGTTGACTGTGATTCTTCTCTAAGATTTACGGATGCAGGAGCTGAGAGGAAAAATATCTGGTGAGCACCATTTGAGAGTAATGCACAATGAGTAGCTTTTACTTTGACATCTGTATTGTCACACTGCACCATTGATGGTGCTTTTTCAGTCAAGTTCAGGCTGCTACTTTCCACATCCTGGACCCTTCCTGGGGAGTGGAGGCTCAGGGAGAAGTGTTAGCGTTTTCTTGCTATCTACCTATTTCAGGTGCCCTTAACATGCTTTCCCATTCCTATTTTGAGTTAGTGTTACTGGATGTGTTCTGGTCTATCAGCAGGAGGAAGAAGAAAATTTAACATGTTTTCTTAGCATGCTAGCATAGTCTTTGAAATCCAACTTTAAAAACATAAGCACAGCAGGCCAGCTTCCTGGCTCTGAACTCTAGGGAACAAACCTCTTTGTTGTGAATACCCTGGTCTATACTTTTCCTCTTGCTGCTTGCCCTGTGGTTCAAGGCAAATTTTCACCTGCTAGTTCTCCTTTGAAGTAATTCTAATATCACTTTTCAGGCACCATAAACTGTTCTTCTAAACACATAATTTCAATTTTTCTTTTATGGCATCAAGTATTTTTAGTTCCTTTAAATACAGATAAATAATGCAAATACAGTGCCAGTTTATACAAGTTTTTCACTGTTTATCATAATGATGTAATTCTCACCTCCTTAATAATTACATTATTGGGGGAAATAAAATTGATGAAAGTACTTAGAAGAGTTTTTTTTAAAGGATCTACTTTACATAAATGTAGTTGGTGAAAGTATATTTGGTGGAACTGGTGTGTACTCATTTGGTAGAGACATCGAGAACCCTATGAATGTTTTCTGCTAAAAATGAACAGGCCGAGAATTAACATAGTTATCGAATTTGTAACATTTCTCAATTAAACAAAATTAGTTGCACTATGGATTTGTTTCTGTTTTTGAAATTAATTTTCCCAGAGTTTAGTATTTGTCTTGTTTATGATTTGAAATGTCACTTTTAACATTTGTCTTAATTTATTTTATATCATTAATATGAATTTTCATAAAAAATTCATTGAGTTCTTACAATGTTTAAGATATCTTAATGAGTCCTAGAATGACATAGAAGACATAGACAGTATCATCTTTATGCTTCCAATCCTAATGGAGTCTTATATCTAAACTGTCCTATGTAGTCTTCAGATTACTATTTCAGTAAAGGCAGGTTAGAGAAGAGAAAGAACATTATTTATAAAACTAAAGGTCCGGTGCACGAAAATTTGTGCACTCGGTTCCCGGGGGGGCAGTGGGGGAGAGGGGGTCCATCAGCCTGGCCTGTGCCCTCTCACAGTTTGGGACCCCTTGGGGGATGTCCACCTGCCGGCTTAGGCCCGCTCCTGCCCACTGCCTGGGGGATCGGGCCTACGCTGGCAGTCAGACATCCCTCTGGCAGCCCAGGAGCCCTCGGTGAATGTCCGACTTATAGCTTAGGCCCGCTCCCCATGCTGCCAAGGAGGTGGGAGAGGCTCCTGCCACCGCCGCTGCACTCACGGCCATCAGCCCAACTTGTGGCTGGGCGGAGCTCCCCCTGTGGGAGCGCACTGTCCATCAGGGGGCAGCTCCTGCATTGAGCGTCTGCCCCCTGGTGATCAGTGCATGTCATAGCGACCAGTCGTTCTGCCGTTAGGGTCAATTTGCATATTACCTTTTTATTATATAGGATTATAGCCTGGATGGTGTGGTTCAGTGGTTGAGTGTTGACCCATGAACCAAGAGGTCACCAGTTCAATTCCTTGTCAAGGCACATGCCCAGGTTGTGGGCTTCATCCCCAGCAGGGGACGTGCATTCGGCCGCTGATAGATGTTTCTCTCTCATGGATGTTTCTATCTATATGCTTTTCCCTTCCTCTCTCTCTAAAATCAATAAAAATATATTTAAAAAATAAAATAAAATTATAATAAATGTTAAAACAAATTTAAGAAATTCTAGAATAATTTGAGAGTAGCCAAGGTTTGTATGTGTGTATGTAACTATAAATACAAATATAAATATAAAATATACACATACTTACTATTCACATTTTCCATATAGTACACAGTTGCTGGAGAACACAAATTTTTAAGTATTAGACAAATTTTCATAACAAAAAATTAGTATACTCCTGGTCCATATGGCTTATTTGGTTAAGCTTTGTCCCATGCACCAAGAGGCCTTTGGGTCGATTCCTGGTCAGGGCACATGCCCAGGTTGCAGGCTTGATCCCCAGTAGGAGGTGTGCAGGGATCACTGATTCTTCCTCATCATTGATATTTCTGCCTTTCTCTCCCTCTCCCTTCTTCTCTCTGAAATCAATAAAAACATATTTAAAAAATAAAATCATTAAAATCATTTTTAAATGAGTATAAATCCACACCTTTTGTTTTCTAGAACTTGATATCTAGGCTATATGTTGAAAAAGGTTAAATAATTAGTATCTTTTCTTAATATTAATTTACCTACTTTAATAGGTAAATTGAATTATAATTAAAATTATGGACTCAAGAAATCCATAGGCTATGCCACTTATGTAATTTTTTCCATGAATCAAATACCATGAGCAACACCTCATCTTTTTCTCTCTCTTCAAAAATACTCTATTATCGGGTGAATCATGTTTCTAAATATCACAAGTGAATTAGCATAGTGAACATAACAGATAAATTCAACCTTACAGAGTCGCAGCATCCACCTTGTGTTCCTTCCTCTGCCAACCTTTCCTGAGTCACCCAAGGAAATTTTTCTTCTCAGTTATCAAGGTTATTTTTCTTTCTTATGGACAAAATTAATAAGTATTTACTAAAAATCTACGGTGAGTTATACACATATTTATTGGCTCTCTTTTACCTTACCAAATGGATTTCCCAGTTGAAGCTCATAATTTTATATGTGACTATAAATTCCAAAAGTTGAAAGTTTAATGGTTTATTCCTTCTCTCAGTTACCTGGTAGGCACTTATTAAATATTGTCCTAATGAATAAGAGAGTAATAGAGGGAATTAATGGAAGTTTATTCACAGTTCCTTTCTTATTCTTTTGTCATTATTTGGGTTTAATAGTTATATTACTCTGTCTCTGCAAGCTCCAGGATCAATAACTGGTATATTTAGAATGACTCATTCTTTTTAAAAAATTTTTTCTGTTGATTTCAGAGAGAAAAAAGGAGAGGGAGAGAGATAGAAATATCAATGATGAGAATCATCGGTCAGCTACCCCCTTTACTCCCCCTACTGGGGATTGAGCCCACAACCCTGGCTTGTGCCCTGACTAGGAATCCAATCTCTTGATTCCTGGGTTGAGGCTCAACCACTGAGCAACACCAGCCGGGCTAGAATGACTCATTCTTGAACAAGCTATATCATCAAGAAGATAACTACTTCATTACCATAGTCCTTCACAGAATATCATTATGTTGAAATATCTGAATATGTACAAGAATGCAGCTTATATAAAACAAAGTTTGAATCAATAGCCAAGCTTGCCTATATTTCAATATACCACAACACAGTCAAATACTGTCAGAAATCATGACAAAGATTGATTCCAAAATCAACTCAAAATTATCAACTTAACTTCCTCTCTCTGAAAATTAGGTAATAGAAAACTTTCAGAAAATTATTATTATTACTTATGTTTGTCATTTTTATTTACTTATGAATAAGATGCCAGAAATGCGTACCATGACAATAAAATAAACCAAAAGGAAATGTTTATTAAAGGGGTAGGAAGGGTAAAGAAACTCAAATGTAATGAAACTTGATTCTGTACTAGACACTAATAATCATTATTTCACTATTAATTTCATTCTTACAGTAAACCTGACATGTATAATTTCAAAAAAAGTGAATTGATTCTAAATATTACTTTTATACAGCATTCTCAGCCTTATTTTGTTAGCCAACCAAGTTTCTACAATTTCTACATTTTCTATCATAAAAAAAAAGATAAAAAAGGAGGAGGGATGCTGTGGAAGCACAGAGGAATTTTTAGAACAGTGAAAATGCTCTGTAGCATACCATACTGATAGATACATATCATTATACATGTGTCCAAACCCATGAAATATACAAAACCAAGGGTGAGCCCTAATGATGTGGTGATTACGATGTGTCATTGTGGGTTCTTCAGTTTTAACACATGTACCGTGGTGGTGGGGGATGTTAATGGCTGTAGCTGTTCCAGGGACAGGGAATATATGGGAAATCTCTGTACCTTTCCTCTTAGTTTTGCTGTGAATTTTAAATTGTTCTAAGAAAATAAAGTCTTAATAATAATGCTTTAAAAGATAAAGAGACAGAGTAGTATGGAGGAAAGAATACATTATTAGGATTCGCATCGTTATCCTATATCTGCCTCTGCCCTGAACTAGAGAGTGACCTTAGGTGTGTCCTCTATCTTGTCTAAGCCTATTGACTCCTCCTAAATTATAGAAGTTGAGCTAGATGATTTCTAAAGAAACCATTCCATCTCTGATATTTTGTTTTGTCTAATTAACCATCTCTATGTAGTTGTATTTTATGTTTATCATTTAGTTGTAATCATCAAATTATTACATGGCCTTGTGAAATGATGTTCTATTTCTGATTAAAAGAATGTTGTGTTATTTGTGCTATTGATGACATTTTTGGACATAGTACATTTTTAATATTGTGGTATGGGTATCTAAATATATTAGAAAGGTATGGTTAAGCAGTTGAAAGTCTAAATTACCTTTAAGAGCAGGCTTGGAAAAAATGCAGAATATCTATATGTTTACGTATGGCAACAATTCAAATAAATATATGTATGTTTGAAAAAGAGAGAGAGAAAGAGTTATAAGAGCGTAAAATACCTCTGGAAAGATATATGCCGGTTACTGGAGAGATTTCCTGTGGGAGGTCTTCAGGTTGGTTAGATGCTATAATTTTGTCCCAGTTGAATATGTATCATATACATGTATTAGCATTTCAGATAATTAGTACAGTTAATAAGAACAGGATTTTTTAGAATTAAAATGAATACCAATTATTAAGATGTGTATTAGTTTTCTATCCCTGCTGGAACAAATGAACACATATTTAAAGACTTAATGCAAATTTATTATTTTGCATTTCTCTAGAACAGAATGTCAACATGGGTCTCCTCAGGCTAAAATCAGTTCTTCCTCAACACTCTGGGAAGGATCCTTGTCTTTTGCAGCTTCTGGTCATAGCCCCCATTCCTGGGTTCTTCCCCTCCTCCATCTTCAAAGCCATCCGTGGCTTATCTCCTTTTCTCCCCTTGCGTCGGTCTGAAGGACCCTTCTGCTTGCCTTTTTGACTTCTAAGAGTTCCTGTGATTAATTAGTGTCATGTCCCCATCTCAACCTTGATCACATCTGCAAAGTCCCTTCTGCCAGGTGGGATGACATATTCACAGAACCTGGGGACTAGGAGGTGGGCATCTTTGGGGGATCATTAATCTACCTACCATAACTTGTAAGCAAAATAACCTTTATTTCTAAACCAGACTTGTTCTTGCAGAGAAAGGAGGCTTAGGAATATCCTGTGTTAATTGACCAACTGGAATTATTGAACCCGTGTTCATACTAACATCATAGTTCTGCTAATTAAGTTTGCCTTTGTTCCCCAAATTTTTACATTTCTAATCTAGTTTTTCACAGCTCCCAACCCCGAATACTCACACCCTCAGTGGAATAGGCCTTAATATTAACTGATTCAATATTAAAGCATTTTCTTCTTAACTCTGTGGTATGTCAAACTTGGGCTTCGTACAGTGGTGGTAAAGAATAGGAAAGATGTCTGTTGATTAGTGTTGGTGAAGATGTGGAGAAAATGGAACCCTCCTGCACTTTTGGTGGGAATGCAGATTGGTGCAGCCACTGTGGAAAGCATTATGGAGATACCTCAACATATTAAAAATGGACCCAGTAATTCCACTTCTGGGAATATAGCTAAAGAATCCTGAAACACTAATTCAAAAGAATATATGCACCCCTATGCTCATTGCAATAGCCAAGATTTGGAAGGTGTCCAAGTGCCCAATTATTGGTGAGTGGGTAAAAAAGGTGTGGTACATTTACACAATGGAATACTACCGTGCCATTAAAAAGAAGGAAATCCTACCTTTTGCCACAGCATGGGTGTACCTTGAGAGTGTTATGCTAATTGATATAAGCCAGTCCCAGAAAGACAAGTACCATATGATTTCACTTATATGTGGATTCTAATAAACAAAACAGACAAATAGAAGCAGACTCATAGATACAGTGAACAGACTGGCAGCTTTCAAGTGGAGAGGGGTTGGAGGACGGTGAAAAAGAGGAAGGAATTAAGCAATGAAAAAAAGTCTCATAGACACTGATAACAGTATGGTGATTACCAGAGGGAAAGAAGGTGGGAAGAGGTAGAAGAGGGTAAAGAGAGGATAAATGTTGTTGGATGGAGACTTGACTTGGGGTGGTGAACACACAATACAATGTACACATACCAATGGCGCCCCAATAAATTCAATAAAAAAAAATGTGTCTTCCATCTCTCAGAGCACTTCTTGGAAAAGTCTTCAAAACTGACAGGAACCTCTGGGTTTTTCTTCTGAAGTTCCTTTCTTCATGTCTGCACAAAGAAGGCATTAGCAGATTTCTTGACTTTTGGCTTCCTGGGATCCTTTTAGCCATCCTGACTGCATGGTTCGTTAGTCTGGGCAGCGCAGGTATCACACGAGTCTCGGCACTCACCAGCCTCACGCCAGCTGCCTTCACAAGAGCCACCTCTATTTTCTCTAGTTTCTTAAATTCTTTTAAAGAGAGAAAATTAAAAAAAAAAGATATATATATATATATATATATATATATATATATATATATATTATTGATTTCAGAGATTAAGGAGGAGAGAGAGAGAGACAGAGAGAGAGAAAGAGAGAGAAACAGTGATGAGAGAGAATCATTGATCAGCTGCCTCCTGCACATGCAACTCTGGCATGTGCGCTGACCGGGAATCGAACTGTAACCTCCTGGTTCATAGGTTGATGCTCAACCACTGAGCAACACGCTCTAGTTTTTTAAAGTGTAGATTTAGATAATTAATTTAAACCCTTTTTTATTTTATAATATAAGCATTTAAATGATACATTTCCCTTTAAACTGTACTTTAGCTGTATCCTACACACTTAGACATGTATTTTCATTATCTTTCAATTTGAAATATTTTCTAGTTTCCCTTGTGATTTCTTTTTTGGCCACAGGTTATTTATAAGTGGATTAATTTCTAAATATTTGGGGGATTTTTAGATATTTTAATTAATCTCAGATTTATTGCATTTTTGTTAAAGAATATACTTAAGATTTCAACAATTTTGAAACATATTAAGCCTGATTTTGTGGACCAGAAAATCAAGTATCTTGCTGAATGTTATTTTGCTTCTGAAAAAGAACATATATTTGAAAGTTTATAACAATAGGAAAGATGTGAGTGTATGTGAGGGAGTTCACTTCAAAGATATTTTTTCCAGCTATTGGAAATCAAAATGACTCTAGGAGATACGTATTACTGAACCCTTTTGAAAACCTTATTTAAAAAAAAATGCCAGGAGAAGGCTCATATACATAACCTCTTATAGAATGTAACATTTTACACATTATCTAAGAAAAGTAATTTTAGAACCCTGATTGTTCTGTGATTTAGTCTCTTAGTAATTTTAGGTGGCCTGGAAATAGAGAACTAAAATTTTCTTAAGTTTCAGAAATTATAGTCTATTTGTCTTCTCTTCCCACCCCCGTGGATGTATTTGTAGGATGCGGGGGCAGTGAGCTATATAGTGAGAACATTTTATCTGGACTTAAAACTTGATTCCCACACACCCTATTGTGTAACCTTGAAAATACACTTAACCTTATGGAGCTTTCATTGCTTAATGTTTTAAATGGAAAGCAATATTTACCTCACATGGTATTTCCTATTATTCAACTAGAAAATAACCTTTTATTAATGTGATCTTCAGTTTTCTAATGTGTTCATTCCTGTTTATTTTTGAAAGATTATATAAAAAAGAAATAGATATTTAGGGAAGATCAATGCTCTGATTTTTTTTTTTTTTGTATATTTTCTCCAGTTTATTGGTGTTATGCTTTTGCTACAATAGGTTTTTGAGACTTCATGGAATAATTTTGAAGCAATGCTGCAAAAATTCAGTGCTTGTCTTTTAACCACCAAGTCTATGTTTCATGCTTGTGAAAGAAAGAGGAGCATTTGTATGGTTTTATTAAATATCCCTCTATATTTGTGAGCACCTGAAATTCACCATAAATATAAAGAATTCCTTAGTCCAACAAACTTTCAACACCAGGACCAATGTGATTATTTTGCAGGCAAAGAGGGTTCATTTCTTGTTGATTTTTTTCCTGACAATTGCTTTATTGAATTTTACATTAAATTCATTTTTATACTCTTATCTTCTTAATTTTTAAGTATCAAAATAGTATTATGGTTGTTTTTTTAAAGAGCTATTTTATTTTATAGATACATACTCAAATAACTTAAACTTGAAATGACATGATGTCTGGGATTTGCTTCAACATATTCTTATGGGGAAGGAGGCGAGGTGAAGGGAGGTAAAACAGTATAACATTGTTTATACCAAATTACCTCAATTGACCATTGATGAAGCTGATGATAGGCCTGTGTAGGGGTGGAAAACTTTCCCTTCTCCCCTTCGAGGTTCTTTGGCTGGTCTAATAATTAAGTTGCCATTAGGCAGATTAACAGGAGAAACAGGAGAAAAGCAAATTTGATTTCTAATGTACAGGAGCTGCATAAAAATGTGAAACTCAAAAGAAGTGAGCATGGAAACTTTTATACCTTTAGACAGAGAAACCATGAATTTGTGAAAACTGACAAGACAAAGGAGTTTGGGCTTGGGAAGTAAATTAGTGAAGAAGTAACAAGATTTATTCATATGGCTTTTTTGGCCCCGAATTCGCGATCCTTGCTGATAAAGATGCCTTCTACCCTCCTGGTCCAGGGATGGCACCTTTCACATGGGAGATTTATTTCCCACTTTCAGAGGGACAAAGCGGGGGTCAAAAGGTCCTCCTTGCGCTTACTTTTCCTCAAGTACCTCTAAATCAAAATTAGCAAAAGGCCAACATAGCATATTTTCAAGTGGCTTATTCTGCTCCCCTTCACATGTATTCATTATTCTTTCCTTTTTTGTACATTTTTGAATTTTTTAAATCTTTGTTTTATTTTTATTTTTCTCACATTCAACCTGTGGTTCCCTTGAACCCTGTTCCTCTTACTCATCTGATCTGTTGGCATCCGCTTGTAATGTTCCTTCTCCTGCCCATGCTAGCCACACTCTTTGATCAGACTGCCCACCACTTGCCATCCCCCGGACCTCAGCGTCCCTCACTTACCTCAGTTAGATGCTGTTGTTGTGTTCTTCTCTTTCATCTTTATCAAGGTGCATACCACAATTCACAGCAATCGCTTAACCCTGCGTCTGGACTGAAATTTCTCAGCGGAGGGGTTTTATTTTCTTGTTCATAAGGGATTGTTAATACTGACCACAGAGTGGAAGAGTGGAAGTAGGTACTGAAGATGGATTTGCTCATTGAAATTCTCTCTCTCTCTCTCTCTCTCTCTCTCTCTCCCCCCCCCCCCCCCCCCCGCCTCTCTCTCCAAGAAAGAGACTTTAGTTTCACACTGCTCTGTTTTCTGTGTGGTGAGTAATATCCACTGGGTAGCAGCCCATCAGTGACCTGTGCTCCTCCAGCAATGACTTCATAATCTCAATACGTCAAGTTTATAGCTGTTTCTTTGCCACCTCAAATTTTACTAAATTCACTAAAAATAAGTAATAAGATTAGTAATAAGATGGAGGGGGGGAATGAGAGTGAAAAAAAATAGGTATCAAATTAGCAACTTTACAAATCTTTTCTTGGATGATCACTTTTGATTGGTGTTTACAGCATCATCTGAAAGCTGACTTTATAAATGCCACATGGTTATCATCCGGCTGGGATTTGAAGGCAAAACAGGCAAAATGTTATAATGCTAGGCACGCCCAATATTCCATCAGCACAAACAAAACATTGACCTCTGGTATTTTTTTTTATCAGTAGTTGAGATTATTTTCAACAAGGAAAAAAACTTCTTTTCTCTTTTCTTTTTTATTTTTTTAGGAGGCTTAGCTACTCTAAGAGTATTTGAAAAACTTTGAAAAATTCCATATGCCATTCTTAAATGTAGTTTAGTATTGGTTCCCATATTCTACATGGAATTATGATTGTGGTAGGGCAGAGAAGTGCAGAGATGTAACTTGCTATCGCAAACAAATAAAACAAAGACATACATTCTGCCAGGAGGGATATAAACTTGTTTACAACACTACATAGAAAATGAGGAAAATTTGAGTTGAAAATGGTATAACTGGAGAAACCCATGGGGACTTTGTAGTAGTAAAATTTGATTTTACTTTATAAAAAAACATGTGTTCATTTTCCCAATTACACATCTTCCTATTTTATTTATATGTTATCTATTGCTCACATGAATGCCTATGAATATGTATAAAATTTGAAATAATTGTGTTAGGGAAAAGCATTTGATACTTGAAAAAAATTTTTTTTCTTTTACTCTTAGTTATTAAATTTAGGTTTGTTCCCTTATGTATAACTTTATCTTTTTAGTTTTCTATGAAAGTCACATGTTATCTCTTGTCTTCTCTTGAACTCTTCAAATGCTGTGATCACTCTGTTTAAAATTGCAACCTGCCCTTGCCAATCCAGATCCCCTTTGGCCTGTTCTAATTTGTTTCCATTGCCCTTGGCATCCTGTATATACAGTATTATTGAGTTACTTGCTTATTCTCTGTATCCCCCTACATAAGGATGTAGATCATCATTCATTTAGGTGTGTGATGTATGCCAACCAACTAAAAAGGCACCTATCATGTATGAGGCACTCAAATAATATTGATTAATGAATTAATGAATGAAAAGATTTAATAATAACAATAATAGTTAAAAATTCTAAGTACTGCCGTAACCGGTTTGGCTCAGTGGATAAAGCATTGGCCTGTGGACTGAAGGGTCCCAGGTTCGATTCCGGTCAAGGGCATGTACCTTGGTTGTGGGCACATCCCCAGTAGGGAGTGTGTAGGAGGCAGCTGAATGAATGTTCCTCTCTCATTGATCTTTCTAACTCTCTATAATTCTCCCTCTCCATTCCTCTCTGTAAAAAATCAATAAAATATATTTTAAAAATCCTAAGTACTTTACTATGTACCAAGCACTGTTCTAATGACTACATATGTGTAAATTCATGTAGTCTTCAAAACATCCCTATGAGGTCAATGGTGTTATAATCCCCATTATACAAATGAGGAAACAGAGGCACATAGAAGTTAAGCAGCTTGATAGTTTCTGGCATTATGGCTCAAAAGTGGCCGAGTCCAGATACCAACACAAGTAATTATATTCTCTGGGCATGATGTCACCTGTTATACTAACCTGCCTTTAGTGTGTAGACAAAGCCTAATGGGGAAAACATAGTACATATTTTCATAAGTAAATAGCTCTAAACCTGTCTCAGCACAACTGAAAGATCATGCCCCACATACCTTGAAAACTATGGCGTACTAAGGAAGGTGTCAGAGGTGAAAGGGATGAGGGTTGGGTGCAGTTTTCTGCAAGCAACTATAAAACATTCCTCTCTTTCTGTTCTCTGACATCACTGTTGACAACCACCACCTGATTTGCCTTTTGAAAGTCACCAATTTCTCAAGATAGTTTCCTCATTCTAAAGTGCGGGGTTGGGACTCTAAGCTATCAAATGGCTTTCTCCCTCCAAATGCTGTGGTTCTAAAAATGCATTTCTGTGCTGATGTTCAAGTAAATTATTGACAGTAGAAAAAAAGGGGGGGGGTGTTTGTTTCTTATGCTTAGTACTGGTCAAATCTTTTCTATATTTGAATCTTAGTAGAAATTGCACATGGTTCCTCAATGAAAGAGAAATTAAATGAAAGTTGAAAAAGAGATTGAAGATAGAAAAAAATGGTTTTTCCAAAATCCATCATGGCCTTTGGGTTTGTGTATAGTGCTGATTGTATTACCAGCACCCTTACAGTTTCTGCATCTTTGCATACCTGACTCTGAAGAGTTCATGCATTTTCATTTCAGGATGTGAGCTGTCCATATTTTGGGGAGGGCTAGATCAGTGATGGGCAAACTGTGGCTCGCGAGCCACATGCGGCTCTTTGGCCCCTTGAGTGTGGCTCTTCCACAAAATACCACGGCCTGGGCGAGTCTATTTTGAAGACGTGGCGTTAGAAGAAGTTTAAGTTTAAAAAATTTGACTCTCAGAAGAAATTTCAATCGTTGTACTGTTGATATTTGGCTCTGTTGACTAATGAGTTTGCCAACCACTGGGCTAGGTCATTTCATTTTTCTCCTCTCTCAGTGTGGATGAACTATACATCTTCTGACTCAAACCCTCTGATTTACCTTTCTTGGGGAGATAGTTATTTGGGGAGATTGTTCCCTTCACAGTTTGCACAATTGTCTTAATATTAATTGTGTCAAAATCTAATCAACCCTGGTTTAACTGCACTACCACTTAAAAAAACAAAACAAAACATCTTCATGATACTGGAATTCTCACTCACTCCTAATGAAAAGTAAAATGATATAGCTTCTTTGGAAATCAGACTGACAGTCCCTTAAAAGTTTTCACATAAAACCTGGCCAGAGTGGCTCAGTGGTTGAGCATCAACTTATGGAGCAGGAGGTCACGGTTCGATTCCCAGTCAGGGCACATGCCTGGGTTGCAGGCTCTATTCTGTGTTAGGCGTGCAGAGGCAGACAGCCAACCAATGATTTTCTCTCATTATTGATGTTTCTATCTCTCTCTCACTCTCCCTTCCTCTCTGAAATTAATAAAAACATACTTTTTAAAAAATGTTTATGCATAGAGTTACTATATGTCTCAGCAGTTTCACTCCTGGGTATATTAAAGAAAAATGCACACATATGTCCACACAAAACTTGTACCTGAAGGTTTAGAGAATTATTAGCATATCTGACTATTCAGAATAGTCAGAAAAGGAAATGATCCATAATATCCATCAACTGATGAATAGATACATGAAATGTGATATTCTGTATAACCTATGTTTGTGATTGTTTGAAAGCAAACATTTGGCCACACAAGGGAAGGAAGTACTGGTCTGTGCTACCAAATGGATGAGCTCTGAAATACTATCTTGAGTGAAGGAAGCAGGTCACAAATGACTACATTTGTATAATTCCATTTATATGAAATGTCCAGAACAGACACATCTATATAGAGACGGAAAGTAGATGAGTGGTTGCCTAGAACTGGGGTGGATGGGGGAGGAAGTGGTGAATGACTGCTAATGGGCTTTGGGGTTTTTTGTTCATTTGTTTGTTCTTTGTGTGGTGATGAAAGTGGTCTCAGATTGATTATGGTGGTGGTTGCACAAATCTGTAAATATACTAAAAACCATTAAATTGTATACTTGCAATGGGTGAATTGTATGATATGTAAAATTACATATCAATGTAGATATGTGACATCTATATGCAAATGTATCACTTACACTAAAAATTGAATAAAAACTTATCCATAAGCTACCCAACCATTTCCCTATTACCATGTTCTTCTGTACCCCTTAGCAATAAACCGAGAACCTTTTCTTTTCTCCTCCCTTTTATTTCACTGTAATTATTTTATGAATCTATCATTAAACATTGTTTATTATTTTGTAGAACTGTGGAGGAACTTAACATAAAATGACAGGTGAATAGCAGCACCAAGAAACTCTGGCCCCTAAATTACATCTGTAAAATCAATCTTTAAATTTTAAATTATGCATCACAAAAGAATTGAATATGAAAGTAGTATATAGAGGAATCTTAACTTGGGAGTATATTTTGTATAAGAAAAAGACAGATCTCCAAAAATAACTAAAATATTTATTATCAATGTATCTAGCTGTAAGTAGCTAGGAAGGTAAAAGTTAATAACTAGCCCTAACCATTTTGGCTCAGTGGATAGAGCATCGGCCTACAGACTGAAGGTCCCAGGTTCGATTCTGGTCAAGGGCATGTACCTTGGTTGCGGGAGGCAGCTGATTGATGTTTCTCTCTCATTGATGTTTCGGACTCTCTATCCTTTTCCCTTCCTCTCTGTAAAAAAATCAATAAAATATATTTTTTAAAAAAGTTAATAACTAATAATTCTCACAATAACCATCAAAACAGTTCAATGGAAGTTATCAATACATTTTTAAAAATGTGTTTGAAATTGGGAAAATAGAATACTTAAACCATGAAATAATATTCTTTTAACAAATATAGAAAACTTGCAAAATAATTTCTATATATTAAAAAGGCAATTTAAACAAATACAGATCCATTTAAAAAATGAAGACAACATATTTTAAATTTTTATTTTCCTAATCAATGTATAGATAACTTAAGTCTAATCAAAATGTCAATATGATTATTTTTGCTTAAAAATTCATGGGAAAAGTGAAGTAAGATTCAGGAGGAAAAGAAGAAAATATATATCTTTTTAATTTGGAAAAATGAGGGCAAAGATAGAAGCAGCATTTCACATATTTGGACATAAAAGGCTACTGTAAGACAGTAGATCATGGGGGAATATGCGATGAATGAGAGAATGGCTGTGTTCCCTAAGAGAATTCTAGTCAGATCTTTAAAAACAGTATGTGTTTGCCATGCTTTTTACCTCCCTAAGCTCTTTTTGAACTGATCACATTTTTGTTGTTGAATATTATTCACCATAAAGTCTAAGAGAAATGTTTACGGAAGTTATTTTTTGTTTTAACTGCAGTTTAGTTTATTGCTATTATTTTGCAGTAATTCTTAATGAGGGGGTGGAATTCTCAGTCACTGGGGCTGTTTATGCACAGCCTGTTCCCCATGTCCTGTTATACTCACCTTGATGAAGAGCACTTATCCCTGAGAATCATAGCTTTGGCCAACCACAGGTCAGAATAGGTTTTATTCTATGTGTTTTCCTGGAGATACATGTGGAGTACCCCAATCTAGAGTGAAAAAGAATTTTTTTTAAGGTTTTGATTAATGCACTCAATCAACAAGCTCCATAAGTTTTGGTTTTTATTTTGGCTGTCAGAAATCTCAATCACCAGATTGAAATCCAGCGCTGCATTTCTGACTGTCCTCTAAGTCTCACAGTTTCAGTCGCCCCCCACTACCACTGTGGCTTTCCCTGCCACATCTCAAATCCTGCAGTTTGCTCGATTTCTCCATGGAGAGAGAATGAAAATTATGGCAGTTGAAGTTCAAGACCTGGTTGTCAATAACCCCCATCCCATTCTACTGGCTCTTTGATGTCTCTATTCCCTTTATGAACATGCACACTGTGATCTCATAAGTATCCATGCCGAGCACTTTTGAAGTTACATGTTTATCCCAAGACCAGAGACTAATGTGGCATTTAAAGAGATTCTTTACTTCAACCTGAATGTAGGGCTAACAGTTTCAAAAGTTGTACTTGTCAGTATTTAATGACTAAAATCTATGCATATTTCTTCAAGGTTTAGCATAGTGAGACGTTCTTTGAGGAAAATATTATGAAATAGATGAAAGTACTTTAGATTTATAGCCAAAATGCCACTGGCCTTGCTCTTTGCTCTCTGTGTGTGCTTGAGCAACATGCTTAATCTCCTCTACTTGTTTTTTATATATCAGAAAATCAACTCAGTGCCTACCTTTAAATCCTTATAAAAGGAGATGATGTGTGTATGAGTGTATGGCAGTTACCATTACTCGTGGTCAGAGCCCTGTTCCTGGATTAGACAGGAAATCAGTATTATTTTATCTGATGAGGTTATGTTGAACCTATATGAAGTGAAAGAATCTTATTTTCACTTTCATGATCAAAGTTTCAGACCAATTCACTTGTAATGACACAGGAACTTAAAAACAAAAAAATGTTTTTGCACCTAAATATGCAGCATAGGTAAACATCCGATGCTTTTGTAATTAAGATCATCTGAAGTTTTTAATAAGCTGTATTACACATGGACTGCTAACAGTGCACAATCACTGTCTTAGATCCTTTATAACCGTGCATTTAGTGTTCCACTGAAACATGGTCAGTGAATGCACAATATTCCTACGTACAATTATGCGGGGCTCTGTATATTACAGGAGCTCCACTGTGTCTGCTGTTAGCTGGAAAAATGCTGGGAGCAACAGCAGCTACTGTCAACAGGGAGCCATATTAATTATTTGAAATGTGCCTCATAAGAGGAATAGCAGAGTTTATTACAAGTCGAATATTACTTGAAACGGGAAGGTTACTCTAACTGTTATCATAGTCTATGTGTCATTAACTTTCCTTGTTTAGGAAAAGAGATTAACAACCCTGTAAATTGCTATAGTAAATGTGTAAAATAGGACTGCATATTCCCATTGTAGAAAGAAAGTGGTGGGTCCCCACTTTGACCCAAACCTTTCTGTAAAGTAGCTTTAGAACTGGAACTGACTGTAATTACGCTTTCCTGCCTTAAAATTCAAATTGCTTACTAGATCATATCGATTATACAAACTATAGCTGCTTTGAGCTTTAGAAATTCTTTTGTTTTTAAGCTAGCAATTTTTTCAATCACCATCTCAGCATTCAAGTCCTTTATTACTTTAACTCACAAGACAGAAAGTATATCGCAAATACTATATGTGAGCTAGCGGAATGCTTTGTAACAGGGTTGTAAAGTTACCTAAGTAGGTGCTACTCCAAGTGTTATTGGACATTGATGCCAGTCTGCACCCTGTTTCTTACTGATCTGCAGTGAATAAGTGAAGAAATTGAGAGTGTTTAGAAGCATTTGTAACAGATTGATAGAGTTCTTAATGTCTGTTTAATCTAGCAATTAAAAATTAGGTCTTGTATTTTGTATGTCTTTGTTTTTAGTTTTTCCATTTCATTTTTTTTCTTAAATTACTTTAATTGTATTTTTAAGTGTCACTCCACAATAAACTTGTAATTTAACAACAGCAACAACAACACAAAACCTGAATTGTATAAGAAAGTCTGCTTTAATCAGTTGATGTTTGGATGGCACATAATGTGTCTGTGTTTGGATAGATCTGTCTACACTCTATAATGGCTATTAATTCAGTATGGAGAGAGATCACGTGACATCATAAAACAGAAAAGTAACAAGACATAACTACAACGTCTCTCTAACATTTATTTTTGGGTCCACAGGTCAGGCACATCATGGCCAGGTATCTTACATCTCTCCACCAATTCACCTTGACTCTGAGCTAGAAAGACCCCCTGTTAGAGGTAAGTGTTTGTTTTTTTCTTTTTTTATTACTTTTAAATTTTTATTATTGAAAGTATTACATATGTTACCCTTTTCCCCCCACTGACCACTTCTAACCCACTTCCACCCCTCACCCAGGCCTTCACCACCCTATTGTCTGTGTCCATGGGTTATGCATATATGCATACAAGTTCTTTGGTTGGTCTCTTCCCACCCACCCACCATACCCCACCTTCCCTCTGAGATTCCACAGGAGACTTTATTTATTCTTTTATGAAGGCAATTAATTAAGTTAAAGGTGATAGTAAATATATATTTCACAATGCAGTATCTGTTCAAAAAGCAAGGGGAGATGGTGTGTAAGAAATCTGATGACAGAATGTGTCTTATTTATTAACTAAAAATGTGAAATGTAGTTCTGATAAATGTTTGTAAAGCAAAATAAGAAATAAGGATGCATAGTGATTGAACTAGTGGAAGCCTAGTTGAAAGCCAATCTATATTTAGAGATTAACAGCTAACCATTATTTTTTTAATTGAAACTTTCTTCTTCTATTATCCTATTTTTTTTATAAATTAAAATGGCTTAATCTAAGTCATTGATATATTAATTTTCTTACAATTTGATATTTTATATTATTCTTTTAAAAAGTTATTTTAGTATAGTTTATTTTGTAATGTATAAATTAAAAATGTATATTTTAAATGGATACCACCTATTTAAAGATTTTTTTTAAGAAACTAGTCATACAAAAGTTAAAATAACATTTATAATTATATAATCTAAATACAGAATGTGGTTTTCTCTTTTTAAGAATATTTATCACTGATTTCCAATCGTTTTATAAGTATCCTAAGGTTAATTTTCCAGTTCAAAGTATTGCAGTATATTTTCTTATACCTTCAAAAGTATTAATTACTTGATATAATAAAAGTCTTTAGGTCTGACTTTTAGGAGCATGTTTTCTCTAATGCTATTTCTCCTGTCAGGAGTCTCTTACCTTCTCTTTTCTCTTCACTAAGTTCCTACCAGTGTTCCAAGGCTCTTCTCTATCTTCAGTTCCTCTGCAAGCTTCCCTGGACTCTGCTCCAGGGAGGACCTAAGTGGATGCCACTGTGCTCCAAGTGCTCCCAGCACCCCCCACCCCCACCCCCCTGTGCTTGCCTCCACCTTTTACACCTAAGACATTGTCTTTTATTTTTCAGTGCACATGTTTCCCTTTCTCTTCTGTTAGGTCTTTGTGGGGAGAGAGTGTCAGAATTACCATGCTCCTCCAGCCACTGGTCTGTGCGTGGCACATACTGGGCAGTCACAGGACAATTTCTAAGTGGCTGAAATTTATAGTGACTGCCTAGATGCTGAAGGATGCATCCTCGGTGTTCAAGCAGAAAATAGGGGAATCCCACAAAGAGGGAAACGGATTGAATCGAAACATGGATATGTCAAAGTGGTGATATTTTTAAGGAAATATGCTGGGCACACAGTAAAATGGGAACAGTTTGGGAGGAAGAGACTGGAAAGATGCAACGGCAGATCGTGAAGGACTCTGTATCACACATGCAAAGGAGTTTGTATTTTATTCTGGAAAAGAATGTGGGATACTTTTTTTCTTATTTATTTATTTATTTATTTATTATTATTTTATTGTCTAAAGTTTTACATATGCCTCCTTTTTCCCCAGTTGACCCCCTCCCCCCAGTCATTCCCACCCTGGGCAAGCCCCCACTGCCCCAGTGTCTGTGTCCATTGGTTTTGCTAATATGCATGCATACAAGTCCTTTCGATGGAATACTTTTAATTAAAAAAATAATTGTTCCCTAGTCAGTCGATGCTACATTGTAACATGATCAGTTCTTGATATGAGAAAAATACCTGTGACGTCAGTGTAGATGATGAGAGATTGGCAGAGGGAGGCTGTTTCAGGAGTACCGGTAAAAGATGACTGGAGAATTAGTTAGGAATGTGTCAGCGCCAATGGCTGGGCCTGAGAAATATTTTGAAGAGACGTGTCAGTTGGCTGAACAGAACAGGGGGAGGAACAGAGAAATGCCTCCAAGGTTTCTATATTGATTAACAGCTTGGATGCGTATGACATAATCCCTCACCATGAGGAATAGATGCGTTTTACATTGATGCAATGTTTTAGATATGTTAATTCTTAGCAGAATGTTGTTGCTCTGAAAGATGTAAACCTACTTATGCAAGTTGGTGACCTCAATATAATTCAATTTTTCAGACATGCTCTCAGTATGATTTGGGAAGAGTACTATAAGCTCTTGCATAGGATGTGTAATAACCCACTCTAAAAGTTAGTGGCTTTAAACAAGGAACATTTGTTACAGTTCTCAGAGGCTGTTGAGTCACGTGAGTGCTGACTCGGATGCTCAGCAGTTGGCAGATGGTTGGTTTTGTGGGGGAGGGAGCTCACATGTGTGGTAGTCAACTTGATGTCATTTGGGGTGATGGCCATATGGCTCTCATTACCCAGCAGCCTAGCACAGGTGCATTCCCATGGTGATAGGCTTCCCAGCAACATATAAACAAGTCCCAGAGTTCAGATGTTTTTCAGGACTCTGCCTGTGTCATGTTTGCTGTGCCCCATTGGCCAAAGCAAGTTAGCCGGCCCCAGGCGTGAGAGAGCGGAAATAGACTCCATCTTACAATCCAAAGGACCATGAATACAGATAAAGAGAGGACTTTAGGGCAGATAAAGAGTAAAATAAGTTTAGAAGGAAATAAGACAAAAACTAGCTGATAAAATGAAAGGGTTTAGAGCTAATAAACTTAAACTTGGGAGTTCTAGAACTTCCTTGTTTTAGTTTCTTCAACTACCACATAGATCAGAAATGAGAACTTCACAGTATCTTTGTGAAGATTCGGGGTAATACAGAATAAAGTCTGGCATCTGGTAGGCCCTAGATAAAATGTGGCTATTACTATGTACTTTTGGGTTCATTGCTGTGGCAAATGGGAAGAAATTGGGTTTTGGAGCCAAGGCAGACTTGCCTGACCTTAGAATTATTGTCTTGATAAGTTCCAGTTCTCATATCATTTATCTCCTTACATTGACCTAGAGACCCTCCTAAACTGCTTGGTGATTAATACAATTGCAGCTATAGTCACTAGCTCATGTGCCATAGTTCTACAGTTAAAAAAAAAATTCTTAATTAGATAAAGAGGCTTATATAAATCACCAAAATAACATTGCAGAGAATCACGTGCTTTTTTCTTAAACCTAATATTTTATTTCTAAAAATGTTTTGAAAATGGGATAGAGTTGGCATAATAGCATTAGTTTGAAACAATAAAATATTTCCTTTCAACTTTCAACCATCACTCCTGACCTTTATGTATTATTTTTAATTATACTGTAAACTGATGTTAATATTTATATGCAGTTAAATTATACAAATGAACTATATTATATCTATTGGTAGATAGATATAGATATATGAAGATACAAATAGAGATAGAGATAGTTATTTATGTATAAATATAGGAACAGAGAGAGGGCCTCTCTTGTATATTATAGTTTTTATATTTGAATTAATACAATAAGATAAATTATTTTTTAAATAATTTGGAATTTAATTTCCAATGATTTTTTTGTAATATTATATAGCAATATCCTCTGAACTGCCTGGATACTAACATTAGCTAGCCATTGTAGCTTTTATTTTTCTATTTTTTGCTAGAGTTTTATACATATTGCAAATATGAACAATATATCTAGATAGTCCCCTTCCCGCATTGACCTGTAGCTCTCTGTATTTTCTTTCTTGTCTACAGGCATGTTAAAGTTTTAGGAATTATTGCTTTATAGATTAATTCCTTGTGTGCTTTATAGACTTGATTATATTTTTAATAGGAAAACCATACTTAATTTTTTTAATATTCATCAAGCTAAACATACAAAACAATAACATTTAAGAACATAGTAATATAATCTATACTAATAAGAGAGAAATATGGTAATTGACCGGCACTCTGCAACACCCACAGCCAATCAGGGGGGAATATGCAAATTAGCGGGACAAAGATGGCGGTGGCCACAGAGCCAGCAGGAGCGGGCGGGAGGCTTGGGTTGCCCCCGGAGACAGGGGAAGCCAAGCTTCCCGCCAGCCTGGGTTGGCCGCTGAGGGAAGGGCCTGTGGGCAGCGGCCACGGAACCGGCCTGAGTGCACAGGAGGCTTGGGTCACCCAGGCCGGCCGCTGAGGGAGGGGCTGCAAATGGCCCTCAGCCCTTCACCCAAGCTGGCCACGCCACCATTGGGGTGAGGGTCCCCGCTGGGGGGGCATGGTCAGCCTGCAAACAGCCATCAGCCCCTCACCCAGGCTGGCCAGGCACCCCAGCAGGGACCCCCACTCTGAAGGGGGTGTGGCCAGCCTGAAAATGGCCCTCAGCCTCTTACCCAGGCTGGCCATGCCCCTATGGGGTCAGGGTCCCCACTGGGGGGCATGGTCAGCCTGCAAACAGCCCTCAGCCCCTCACCCAGGCTGGTCACGCCCCCCCAGCAGGGACCCTCACCCTATGAGGGCATGGTTGGCCTGCATACTGCCCCTTGCCCAGGCTGGCACCATCCCCAGTAGGGATCCCCACCCCAATGGGGCATGGCCGGCCTGCAAACCACCACAGGCCCCTCATTCAGGCTGCCCCAACCCCCAAGGGAACCCCCATCTTGATCCAGGACACCATTCAGGGCAAACCAGCCAGCCTCCACCCATGCACCAGGCCTCTATCTATACTAATAAAAGGGTAATATGCTAATTCGACTGGGAGACCTTCCAAGAGACCTTCCGGATGTTCTTCTGGACAAAGCCATGGTGACAGGGCTGAGGTAGAGGCAGTTAGGGGCCAAGAGGGGAGGGCAGTTGTGGGTGATCAGGCCAGGACAGGACGGCAGTTGTGGGTGATCAGGCCGGTGGGGGGGTGGGGGTGGCGTTGGGGGTGATCAGGCCAGCGGGGGGGCCAGTTGGGGGCAAGCAGGCTGTCAGTGAGGGTCAGTTGGAGGCGATCAGGCCAGTGGAGGGGCATTTGGGGGTGAGCAGGCCGGCAGGGAGGGCAGGTGGGGGCAAGCAGGCTAGCAGGGGGGGCAGTTGGGGGTGAGCAGGCTGGCAGGGGGGGCAGTTGGGGGTGATCAGGCTGGCAGGGGGGCAGTTGGGGGAAAGCAGGCCGGCAGGGGGGCAGTTGGGGGTGAGCAGGCTGGCAGGCAGAGTGGTTAGGGGCAATCAGGCAGGCAGGCAGGTGAGTGGTTAGGAGCCAGCAGTCCCGGATTACAAGACATGGGATCGGGCCTAAGCCGGCAGTCGGACATCCCCCTAGGGGTCCCGGATTGGAGAGGATGCAGGCTGGGCTGAGGGACACCCCTCCCCATGCACGAATTTCATGCATCGGGCCACTAATAATCAATAATAGCACAGGGAATTTTTCAATAGAAAATATGAACTAACATATAATAACATATCACATTGCTTCAGATGTTTTATCACTTCATTCTGTTTTCATCTAAAATATTTTGGATTACTTGGTAATTTAAAAAAAAATAATGATTGTACTTTGAGTATTTGAGACAGTGGTCTAATTATTGGTAACATTGAATTGTGTTTTAAAACCCTATTCTTAAAAATAATTTAAGAAATTGTTGTTAAAATATAAATATAGATATAGACATAGGTATAAATATGACAATTTCATTCCTTTTTTTTTTGACCCCTCAAGTTCTATAACATATATGAAACATTTTGGTTTTAAATACCATGTCACCATCCTTTCTCCTTTCAATTCTCTTGATTTCTTTCCATTTTGTTCATTTTTTAGGGAAAAATACTTTGTGAAATTAATGCATTTGTTTGTCAAATGTATTTTTTCTTTGGTATTGTGCATCTTCATTGTGGCCAACATGTTTTTAATAACCATGTGGGAAATGTAGAAGCAAGTTACCAAATAGCCTTGAATAAAAAGTTGTGACCTGCATTTCAAAGTGCCAAAATTCAGTGGCACTTACTGTTGAGTAAATTTGAGAGGTTCTATTCTTTAAATCTAATGTGATCATACATGGCATTTGGTCACATAATTTATGCCTGTGGTGACTTTATGTGCATTCTTCAATTTACAGATTCTATTACTGAATAGAGGTGTAAATTCTGATAGTTTACTAGTGCATTAATGTCACAATACATTACAAGGTAATTAACCAGAGCTGCCACTATAAATAGAAAAATAGTCACAGCCCTCACTATAAACTACTTCATAAAAGTAAGATCCTGAATCAGCATTCACCATTATAGTGATTTTTCTTGCCATACGTCTCATTAATCAGGAAAACAGCTTCATCTAGAAGCCCTATTATTTTTAAAGCTTTCATTATGAAAATAAAGTCATTATAATTTTGTAGTTAACTTAATGAGATTGATTATATATTTCCATACGCAAATAACTCCTATACACTTTTCAGACGTATTTCCCAATTTTATATATTATAATTGGAAATGAAAGACTACTTTGGTACTTTTGTAGCAGATTTGTCATAAGCACAAGGGAGTTCTTGGAAAGGTACATTAAGAGTTGCAGTTCTGAAGGTCATGTTTCCTCACCAACTATCCTTTTCTCCCCCGAGCCTTTATTTTGCCTCCTAACTACCCACATGAAAACTATTCAACCCCAGAACTTTGTCTGTATTAGAGTCAGGATCACTCAATGAAGATACTTGGGTGAGATTTTGTGTTGGAAGCTGAATCGCAATCCTAAACAAAGGCTTATATTATTTGACAATTGAATATAAAAGTTGAGGAATGCCCTTCAGTTGTAACTTTGTTATTTTATTTTTGGCTTTGTCTTGTTTCATTGTTTTCCTATACAATTTGGTGATAACCTTAGCAGTCAATTATAGAACCCAACCTAGTAATTCTTTACAACCTCACTAGCAATTCAAGTTAGATAAATTCCTGTTAATTAGCAACAAAAGATTAACTTCTGAAAAAAATTTCCATTTATATTACTAAAGATGATATTTTTATGTTCTGCTACATAAAAAAAAAATTGAAAGTAACCAGATATACTTCACCTTCCAATATGGTAAACCACTAGTAATAAAGCTGGTGAATAGAGCATTGTATTTAATTTGTATATTTTGTATAATCTTTCTTAAGTAGAGGCTTATATTTAATCATAAGTCTAATATTAAATATAATTTGTGCATTTGCTAATTGTTGACAGTTGCAATTTATAGTTAGAGAAAAATCTAAAATATTTGGGGACATTCGAAAAACTGCATCTATTTTTTTGCTTTTTTTTCTATAATAAACTGATTAATATAAACATGCTTTTATTGGCACATAATCAATGAACTAGAATCATGCCAGGCATGAAGTTTCTGTGCAAATTGCATTACACTCAGCAAATTTACACACTGAAAATATTTTTTAAAGTTTGAAATAAACAGATGGTCCTGCTTGATGCATCTGTATTAAAAATAGGCTCAAGCCAAAGATTTAGCATCACAAATTAGAGACTTTAACACATGATATTATCTAGTAAAATGTAAAAACATTTGAAATTGATTAAAATATAAAAGGAACTAGACATCTGGCATTCTTACTGAGGAGTTTCCAGGCCTGTTCTTTCATATCCATGTGGTGTTTTGATAACTTCTCTGGTTAGCAGACATTATATAGTAGAACATAATTCCCTAGCTTCAGCCACTTTTAACCCAAAGAAATAAAAAGGAAACTTGCACATAACAGAGTGCTTTGATTATGTTAAATAAACGCCCCTTTCCTACACTTGTAAATGCCTAACATTTTTGCTGTGTTTAAATACACTGCGAACAACTACTATATAGAAAGAGTATAGCTCGTTAATGTAAATTGTAAACAACACTCCCATTTATTAAGTGTATATCTTGTATCTGACATACGAAAAAATATTTTATACATACTGTCTCATTAAGTCTTACCATGGATGCTATCACTTTTTCATTCAGACTTACTGTTCATCACAATATTTCTAGCACCAAGCATACTATTGTAATATTATATGGTAATCACTGAATTTGGTTTGAATTTAATGGAAGTTAAATTATAAACTTAATGGTAAAATGTACATTTTTTCAATATTCTTAGGAATAAGTATAAGGGTTTTGTAAGTTATAACATACTTTCCAAATATGTATGTTATTGTTTGCATTTAATTGTGATAACCCCAATTTGCTAACCATATGATCATCGACAAACCCATAGCCACAGCAACAACCTCTTTTCCCAGGATTGTTTATGTATCAAATATCAAATATAATAGTATATGTAAAATTACTACATACCCTATAGAATGCTCTGCAAATATAATTTAATATAATTTAGCAGCAATACTGTATAGTTCTAGTCTAAAACTGGGTATAGCTCATAAAAAGTGGTAAGATCAAGAAAATAAGTCCTCAAGAGAGTGCCATGGCCTTATCATCTTTAAATCCTGTTGGTTTAATTATGTTACAGTTTTATATGGAACATAACCTTATTCTATACGTTTAAAATCTCAAAAATGTATCGAACAATAAAGCTATACCTCAGCCCTGGCCAGTGTGGACCAGTTGATTGAGGGCCCTCCCATGAACCAAGATGTCACCAGTAGGATTCCCGGCCAGGGCACTTGCCAGCGTTGCTGCTGGATCCTCAACAGGGGGTGTGCAGGAGGCAGCCAATTAATGTTTCTCTCTCTCCCTTTCCCTTCCTCTCTCTCTAAAATCAATAAAAATGTAAATATTTTAAAAACTATACATCAGCTTTTCTTTGTGACCTCCTGAAAGAGTTACTTTCATTTTATATTTAACTAATATTTTCTGTGCAGTTTCATCTTAGGCATGGTTTAGATTCCGAAGTTAATGGGAGAGGATAAAAAATGAAAAAAAAAAACCCACCTTGAAAAAAAATCCTCTGAATTATCCTTAAAATATGGTATTTCCAATAGTGAGTTATTCCTTAATATCAGAAAATGTGAACACAAAAATATCCCAAGTCTCTTTTGGATATGGAGATACTTATGTGCTGAGTGGTGTAAGGAGACATACAACTGAGAGAACATTATCCCTACTCCTCCAGCCATGAGCTCACTGAGTAAAATGGGAAGAGGAATCTTCCCCCAAATTCCTTTTGAATGTATATATTTAAATGTAAGTCAAATTAATTTTCATGTGACTCTACTATAGTGAGTTACTATTATGTGCCATGCACTCTACAGGGGAGTGACAATATAGTGAGGCACAAGAGAGAAAAGATGTTTGTCCTCATGGACTTTACCTTGTCTTGGGGGAGGTAAACAATATATCAATTATGGATTAGACAAGATTATGAACAGGCTATGATTAAAGGTATAAAAAAGGTATAAAGGCGGATGATCAAGGAAAACTACTCCGGGGAGGTAACTATTGAGCTGAACTGAGAAGAATAAAAGTAAGTTGGCCTTGACTAAATTTAAAGGATAGTGTAACCAAAGGTCCTAAACTAGAAAAGTACTGGTTTGTCCATTCTTTTGTTCACTAAGGAGGGCCTCTGAGGAGCCAGTCCTTGATGGAATTACGCAGTTTGCAAGTCTGTCAAGAAGCAGCACTCTAGACAGGGGAAAGAAACTATAAATTAATAAAAAACATAATAAACAAATGGGCATGATAATTTGTGGACCACAGTGGGAGTGGATGGGTTCTGGGGATATAGTGAGAGTATTTAGACAGGACTCAAATTATGCAGGGCCTTTCCAAAGGAAAAAAAAAAAAAAACACAGAGCTATACAGTAGGCAAAGTGTTAAGAACATTTTTTTTTTTTCAAAGAGACAATAGTATTGAATGGCCATAGATTCCAAATACAGCATAAATAAGTGGGAAGTTATAGCCAAGGAACAGAGTTGGGGCAGGGGGCTGTGTGGGTTCCTGGATAGAAAATTACTAAGTTGGGAGTTGAAGGGGATTCTGGAACCACTTGATATTGATAGGCTTCTAGCTGAAGACAGGACAGGGTGATCAGATACCACCAGGAGGGGTGGAGGATGAGGAACGAGATCAGGTAGCCAGGGCTATCGGGTACCCAGGGTGGGGGGTTCTGGTTAAACTGCCTTAGCAGGATCCTTGCTAAAACTGGATTTTACCGGGAACTGCACAGATGGGCTTAGGAGAAGGTTCAGGAACCTAGTCAATGTTTGGTCAAGCAGAGAATCTTTGTGAGCTTTGTGGGCCATGAAAGCAGTTGGGGTTTTAAGAGCTATGAGAATCCCTGAAGGGTTTTTACACAGAGTAATTTATAATCTGATTTTGATTTTCAAAAGATGACTGTTGCTACAGGGAGAGTGGAGAATGGCTTAGGGAGAAGTAAATCCCGTCATATTGGTGTGGCCTTTCTTTAAATTTCATTTACAAAAGGGGATTCTTTCCCCCTTACCACTTAAATTCTCTGAAGATTCTCTTTCCTTCTTTCCCCTCTATTTTCCACATTACTGGCTTCTTGGTAACATGTGATTTCCCGTCTCTGATCCAGAAGTAGCAGAAGAATTTGGAAGCAGGTGAATTCAGATTGCTGTGGGATGAAGTGCTAAACCCCCTAGAAGCAAGACCTGAGGGAGCATATGCCTGGATTCCAGTTAATGCCCTGGAGCTACAGTCCCTGCAGGGAGGAAGAGCATTGACTGCTCACAGATAACCAAAGAAAAGATTGTACATGCTGAGTCCTGAAGGATCAAATTCTCATGCTAGGCACACTGAATATTGATGCCGTTAAAATGAGGATAGATATTGGAAGGTCTTCAAGCACAGAAGGCATTCATACAACTCCTGCATAGAGATGTTTGAATGACTCCAGTGTTTAGGATGGATTGAGAGCTGAGAGAATTAGTAGGTTATTTCAAGAAAGGGTTCTTGAGAATGTAAACCAGAAGACAGTAGCAACGGAATTAAAGAGGACTTGGTGTTGTAGACGCTGCAGGTAAAGTGGAAAAAGTCTTGGTGATCGGTGGGATATGTTGAGAGGGAGTTAAAAGATAATTCCTTGATTTCTAATTTGCATTATTTGGGTAGATATTGATACTGTTCTGGAAGACAATAGTAATCAAATTCAAGCTAAACGTTATCCATTATTAATTCTTTGAAAATAATGTAACTTGAAATGTGGCTGGAAATAGTTTCCTTTCAGTTTGTAGTTGATACAAAATATAATTTCAGAGGTATCTGACACCTTTAGCCTTTCACAGGTCATCAGATCGACCCTTTTGTTACCAGGTGGTTAGTTATTTCAATAGGTGATTTATTTAGAAAAGTCCATCGAGTAGATTTATGTGACACTAAGTTTGATGAAGTTCTTTTCTGGAACCTAAAAAGCCATGCCTGCCAGACTTTATTTAGGTAGTAATGAATGAGTAAATGAAGCCAAGGCCGCAGAGTGAAAACCACCTCAGGTTCCCAAATGGCCCATGCCTTTCCTTTGCTTCACTGTTTTGAGCAGTTGTACTTCTCCACTGCAGATGTGTGTTCATTCGAGGGGCACCTCGGGGCATACTTGTTTGTTAGACACCACCAGTCTTGAAGACAGAACACAGAGCGTCCTGGCTGCCCTGCAAGCACATACAACCTGGGTTACCAGCTGGAAAGTGTGTTAGCCTTGTGTTTCTGGTTTCTCACAGTAAAAAATACAAAAAGCCGGCATTTAAGTTATGCCTCTATTGTTATCCCCTGTTATATAAAAATGTGATGTTGACATAGGAAATGGCTTTGCAGAAGCAAATGCTTAGTTTTAAATCTCCCCTTCAAAGAAGTCTGTGGGATCATTTCTCTTTCTAAAATCTCCCCTGCTAAAATGTTTTCTGATGCGTTTAAATGCATAGGAACTATTCCTCTGGAGAATGGCTTAGTTGAGTACTTCATTCTGCACTTTATTGAAATGTGTGCTTTGAAAACATTGGTGCAATTTGCCATTTTCCACCTGGCACAGGCAACAGCTGGAGCCTGGACCATTTCCGAAGGCCTCCGCTATTACGGCGCTAATCTGATGCTAATGCCGCATTAAGAGCTACCTCCCTGCCCCGTGCTCTGTTAAACATATCCAAGGTAAAAGGAAGAGCATAATATTTTCATTTAGGTGCTAGTTATTTTCCTTTGTCTTCCCTTTCTATTTCTGTTCATCTAAAACTATTACTACCAGTCATGCTCTTAACTTTAAAGTATTTATAGGGAAAAGATTTGTTCTAAGTGAGCAGATGGGCCAGTTCGAAGACAAGCTGCTATATTAATAAGCATACATGGTGCTTTATCAGCAAAGGAGCCTATTTTGACATTTCTTCTGGATGATTTGTATAGCCTATCACTATCACACCTGGTGCAGGGACAATAAATGGGCACTTAATAGTCAAGCAGTGTGTGAACGCCGTCCATTATAACTTCATTATGTCAGATATAATCATCTATTACTGAATGGCAGGCACTTAATTTATAATCGGTTGCCCTCTGGAATTAGTGGCCATACAAATGAATGGTCCATTCTTGTCACTTTGACTGTAAACTTCCTTCTGCTATCACTGGCCCCTTTTGTAAACACATGGAATGAACTTGCTATCCATCCCCCTTTGGGATTTTAGAATATAAGGTGTTTTGTTTATAGTTATGAAATTTGAAAAGCGGGCAAGTGCGAATTACATACGATATAAAATTCCATATATTAATAGACATATCTGTTTAAAATAATAATGCAGTTCTTTAGTTCCCTTTCCTATAGGACTTAAGTTTGATTTTGGTAAAGTGACAATGCTGTTGGGGTAAAAAACAAAATTCCCTAGCCATCTGCTGCACAACAATGTGCATATTGTTAACAAGACTGAAGTGTACATATCAAAACTTAAGAAAAAAAATTTCCTCTGATATGTTTTTTTTGCCACAACAAAAAGTAACTTCTCCACTGGACAATATAAACAAGTATATATTCCACCATGGCCCTAATAACAAGATATGGACAAGAGAGACAGTGAAAAGAAAAAGAAGCTGAGATTTGGGAGGGAGAGCGGAGGGAAATACAAAAGGAGCCCAGGGATTCGTACTCATATGCTTTCAGAATTAATGTTCCCAGCCAGCATCTTCAGAACCTTCGGGCCTTTTTCTTCAGACTTAAGAACACACAGTCAGAACTTTACCGTGTCCTTTTTCAAGGTCACCGTTAGAGAAAACTTCAGTCATTGTGAAGATTCCCAATTGAAATTACTATCTGAGAAAGTTCCTTTCAGAGACGTCTCAGCTGCTATCTAATGAGGACCCTCGGACTGAGGTAGTGGTAGACCCACTCTTTGGGAAAAGAAATCTCAAAGACAGTTTGCAGTCAATAAGACTATTGGACCTTCCAGTTTATGGGGGGGAGGGAGGGACTGAATGTTGTAAACAGGAAAATATTAACAAATGGATAAGACAGTTGGATGGTATGAAAATTAATCTACATTAGTACCAATGCCATATTATGGTTGTCTTACTATTTGAAAGGCTGAAGCTGCCCAAAGGAAGGCTGTGCCCATATCATAATGTTATGATCTGGCAGGCTTTCACCAGTTTTAGCTTTCAATGTGTTAGTATCACTAACACTGGAAAAAAAAGGTGGCAGAAGATTATTCACGTCTTCGTTGGAGTTATAAACTTACAGAAGCCCTGCATTTTGGAAGGGATGTCTTACTGGAGAATGTCATCAAGGAGAAATACGGGGACAACAGAGAGTTTATTCCAAATATCCGAAAGACTTAAAAAGTTCTGGTTCTGTGAAAGTATGCATTTGCAGTCTTGCTACATGGATACATTTGTAATCAGCACAGACAGAGTGGCCTCTAATTTTTTCTCTCTATAGACACCAGGGGTCAGTAGACACATCCATTGACTTGAATGAATGGAAAGCTCATTAGGGAACTTGTGTTGTGGACAACGATCCTTTAATGATGTATCCCAATAATCTTAAGGTTTATTTGGTGAAAACTCATGCCAAGGTGACTTAGAGAGACGCTGGCTGAGAAGTTGCAGGGATGCAGGCTTCCGGATGAACCGATGAAGACTGCTGCCTTTTACAGATCTGAACCCCTAGGCAAGCGTAACCAGAATCCAAGGGGAGCTGGCAGCAAGGCTCAGCTGGCTGGCAGCAAACCCAAAGCCTGCAGAGTAAGCGTCACGCAGGAGAGCCCTGAGCCAGTACAAGCAGGAGCTGGCTGACGAGACTTCAGTGCCCGTTCTAAACCACCAGACTGGGACTTGGCAGGGGCCTCGTGTCATTTACTCTCCTTCCCCTATTGTCTTACATGTATCTTTCTCACATCTTCATTGGATTTGCCATATGGAAAATCTAGCTTGCTCATTTGGAACCTTATTAGAAAATCTGGTTTTATAATGGCTTGACTAGTCCAGAGTCCTTGTTTTTCTCAACCTTTCCGACCATCACGTATATGTAGAGCCACATATTTCTCTGTGGTATCAATATCTACTGGCAAGATCTTGAGTGTTTTTGTGGGCAAAACAAAAACTGTTAAGTACTGTCACCATCTGAAAATAAAAAGAAGAAATATGCTTTTATTTGTATCCTTTTCCTCACATTCATTTTATTTTTGCTGGTTATGCCAAGCCTGAATTGAGAATAGAACCATATATCATGTTGTATAAGTGGTAGGAAAAAGTTGGGCTACACTAAATTTTTATGCAAAATAACTCACATAATTCTTGCAAAGGCACTTGGTTCATGCTACATTAAACATGGGCAAAGGTGAACACTTTGCCTTTTTGTTTTCTGCTATATTTATGGTCTCTAAAGACCATATTAATAAGTAGTTGCACTTATTATACTCACTGAAATTGGTCTTAACCCCTGCTAAGAAACAAAGCAAGTTTAAGAATATATTTTAAATGTTTAAAAAGAAAAGTAAACATGTTAATAAAGTAAAAATCTTGAAAAATTTAATGAAATAGCACATGGTAGAAAAATAGTTTAACAGTAATTTATAAATTTATAATAGCAACATGGAACAAGCCCATGGTTTAATTATAATTTATTCAGTGTATCTGTTATCACAGTGAAAAGCTAAATATCAAATTTAAAATTAAGAAACCTCATGTTTTAGTTTCTGAAAAATGCAGAAATATTTTAAGGCTGTTTTTACAGTGATTTAAATTATATTTAAATCTTACTTTGAACCCTAATTATTTAATAAATGTTTGTTGAGATATAGCACCTATTTTAAGCCATAGGGCAACAAAATGTAAATTGCTTTCAGTTCAGTAAAAATAGAGTAATTTTAAAATGTAAGAAATTCTTTTCCCTCTTAGGTATAATTAGAATCATTATTAAATCAGATTCATTAAACAGCTGGGAATTTGGGAACAATAATTAGATTCATTTGCAGAAATTGATTGAAGAATATCTTATCTAAAGAAAAATGGCATACAGTAGTCCCTCCCCCCAGTGGACATCTGAAACTGCAAGGCAGTAGTGAATTCTGTATGTACTATGGTTTTCCTTATGCATACATACCTATGATAAAGTTTAATTTATAAATTAGGCAATTTCACAGATAGATTCGTTCTTACCATAGAGCTCAGCATAAACTTTGTATTTATTACCTTATTAAGTTGAGAACTTTTCACCTTTTCACTTAAACAAAGCACTTTATAGCTTCTCTTTGGCATATCTACCACTACTCTTGTGCTTTGGAGCCATTGTTAAGTAAAGAAAGGGTTACTTGAGCACAAGCACTGTGATACTAGGACGGTTGATCTTATAACCTAGAGGGCTATTAAGTGACTGAGGTTGTGTGGTACATGCCTCAAGGATACACTGAACAAAGGGATGATTTACTTCCTGGGTGGGACTTCGTAGGATGGCACAAAATTTCAGAATGGTATACAACTTAAAACTTATGAATAGCTTATATCTGGAAATTTCCATTTAATATTTTGCCATTGTGGTTGATTGCAGGTAACTGAAACCATGGAAAGCAAAACCATGGAATGGGGGTGGGGGAACAACTATCAATTTTTCAGAATTCACACTTTCACTGAGTTTATTCCTTTTATATGTTTCACATAAGTTAAGGGACTTAATCTCTTCATATTCTAAACTAGAAGAACTATTCATTACATTAAAGATCCAAAATTCTATGATAACTAAGAAAAATGGTCTATAACTAGGTTCCTATCAAACTGGGTGAACTCATTATTGTGTATACTGCTGAGTAACATTTGTTATGCAAACAATTGAAACCTTGGGAGAAAAGCCAAGTAGAAACTATTGAAATGCATTATTTCCATTATAAAACCCACTAGAGTTTTGGGGTTCTTTCTTTGTTTTAGAGTAGATGGTGTTAAATGATTGATGTGAAACTTCATAGTGCCTTGTTCATTTTGCCAATCAAATTTGAATGTGTGATATTCAGGACATTGTACATTTCTAAAACAATGTGAATTTAAAGTACCCATAATTTCAAATCAAGACCCAAATGTCTTCCTTATGCTAATATTTTCCCTTGAATAACAATATTTTTCATGAATGCTTATTATAGCACTTATTAACATTTCATTTTTAAATGACTGTATTTATCATGAAACAAATTTACGTCTGTTGAACTTTTTAATATGTTCTTGATTAGGAAAGAAATTGGTAGGTGATTTCCACTTATTCTGTCATGTGAAATCTTTGCCTTTATAAACACGTAATATGAAATATGACTTTTACTCAGCTTCTGTGTAACTGTAATACTGAATAATGGAAGAAAAATTGAAATCCAAGATTCAGGACACATGGTTATAAATGTTATTAGCAAATAAAATAAGAACAAGAAAGGTCACCACTGACTGAATGGCAATTTTAAACCTGATACACTATTTGGTTCATCATATAGTTTATTTCTAATTCTTATGAAAACCTGAGAAGGTAGGTGTCTTTATCCTCATTATAGATGTAAGAAGCGGAGGCTTAGAGAAGATGAGGTGGCTCACACAGCGTAATGCAGCTATTAAGTGGTGGAGCTAGGACTCTGATAAAGAGTCTGAACAGTAACCATGTCTTTCTAGTCAGTAAATGATATGATAGCAATAGAGAAATACTAGTATCTCTTAGAAAACAACTTAAAAAATGACAGTTATCACACATGGTTACCAGTAAGTAAGCCTGGTTTCCCAGAGGTGAAGCTTGGCGGAAGGCATTGCATTATTATTTTAAAGTTAAATGAAATTAATGGAATTTCATTTGTCATGCTGTCTATATGCAGTTAGCAGTAAGCTTTAGAACTGTGTTATTTATCATTGACAAATTGTTTTGGTTTCTCATCAAACTCTCATTACTATGGGTCACATTACCCAGACCTCAATCTGTGGCTAAACGTAAACCACATTGTGATAATATGTATATATATAAAACCCTAATATGCAAATAGACCGAATGGCAGAACAACCGAACAACCGGTCTCCATGATGTGCGCTGACCACCAGGGGGCGTGCGTGGAACATGGTGGGCATCGGCCATGGCAGGATGGCGGAGCAGGTGAGTGGGGGCGCCAGACCAAGGCGGGGCACTGGTTGCTGTCATCAGAGCGAGCCTCCGGTGGTTACTGAAAATTCTTTGCGCCTGTGTGCCATGGTCCTGCCGGACGCTCACACCTGCTGCCAGCACCAGCCATGATCCCCCCTCAGGGCTTCTCCACCTCCCCCTGCTCCTGAGGGTTGACTGGGGCAGCAGCCGCTGCTCACACCCACTGATGGCGCCAGCCCCGCTGGCACCCACTGACGGTGCCGGCCCTACTCGCTCTGCGCCATCAGTGGGTGCGAGCAGGCTGTCAGCACGTGGGAGTGGGGCTGCCGGCAGACAGGGGACTTGGGGCCAAGTGGGAGGGGCGGGCCAGGGGCTCAGAAGATGGGCTGAGACCTGCCCCTGGACCCACCGCAGCCTCGAGGCCCACAGTTCCTTTCAAGGTGCATGAATTTGTGCACTGAGCCCCTACTTTAGTAATAATCACACTTGCTAGATTCTATCACAGGGGGAAAGAGGAAGAAATGTTCATGAACCACTTTGACCATCTCATAATACAGAAAGCTAAATATCAAATTTAAAATCAAGAAACCTCATGTTTTAGTTTCTGAAAAATGCAGAGATATTTTAAGGCTGTTTTTACAGTGATTTAAAATCATTAACTAGGAGCAGTATGAACCTAGCTTTATAAAAAGGAAACAGAAATAAACAGGAAATTTTTGTAGACTTTCTCATGGTAGTTAATCTTTTGTCTTATTTAGGATTCTATTTAATGTAGGTTGTCAAGTAGATAAAATCAAAGTCATTCTTCTATTTGTTGAAACTTCAAATTTGTTTATATGAAAAAATGAACTATGTATGAACATTACAACTGAGTTACTTTCCTGGGGGAGGAACGCTTTTTTCTATTTTCCTAGGTTCTTTCAGCTGGTTTAATAGTTGAATTGACATGAAACATGTCAACAAGAGAAAAATAACCAATTTTATTACATACATACATACTGGAACCCCACATACAGCAGAGAGTAAGAGACTCAATACAGGAGATGTTCAGAGTGAGAAAGGTAAAATGAGGAATACATGACATTCTGAGCCAAGGAATGAGGTGAGAGCCCTGAGACTTCAGAGAGGCAGAGGGTAATTTATAGGATGATAAGAAGAGCAGATGTTCAGTAATTAGATGTTTACTCTGCCATATAGATAGGTCATAAAAGGTTATTTCTAGTAATAACTCTTATTGTGGGCAATGCTCCAATTTAGAGACTTCTAGATAGTTAGGGGAGGGGTGGAAATTCCTCCTGTGTCCACAGGGTCTTGATTTCCTTCAGCTAAAAGTAACCCACGTGCCAAAGTGGAACACTAGGGCAAGCATGTCAAGCTCAAAGGCTAACACGGGCCAAATAAACAAGCTTAAGTTTATGTGGGCTGTAAAAAAACAAAAGCTTCGATTTTCATAGAAATGTAGGTTTATTTTGAGAGAGACATGCTGAATACAAAGGGCTGAAATAAGTGAGTAACCGTTAACATAAAATAATAGAACATTTTAATAAAAATTAATATCATTTCTTGAACATTAACTTACCAGACACTGAATAACTGCACAAATTAATAAGCATAACGCAAATAAACCTATTTTTCTTGTTTTCCGAAAGCGAAATATTTCCTGTTGCACACACCAAACAAGTCAGTCCAAGACTAATGACATGGCAATTGGCTGCTAAAATATTCGCTGCTAGTATTAGTGGAGAGAAATGGTGCGCCTGCACTTAAGGCACGTAAGGGAAATGAATGCAATATGATTATAGTAATCAGTCATTAGCAAACTTCGTAGTTCGTTATTAAACCTTATGTATAACAGGATATTGTAAAAATTAAGTTACAAAATTTTTATTAAAATGTTTCTTACATACCGTTATATTGGCTGGGCCGCAAAAATATTCCTTGTGGGCCACATGCATCCCGCGGGCCGTGAGTTTGACATGCTTGCACCAGGGGGAAGCCTGTTCTGAACCCATTCACTTTGGATAAATATAGACATCGATGTCTAATATATAACTATGTGTCTAACATCTTGCAGTAGAAAAATTGAAGAACCACCAGCTTTGTTGTACTAAGAAATTACATTTTATCACGTGAAAACTAACTTCTCTAGTTGAAAGTTAAAACAAAAAAGGACTGTTTCTTTTATCCTTTAAGAAAAGATCTGAAGATGCTGATTAATTTTTTCCCTCTGTTATATTGTATTGTGCAGGAAATAAGGGGGTTAGTTCAACTTGATGAAAAAGAAAAGGCTCATTGTATAACTTCACTGTCATTAGTGTGTCTAAGTGTCTAGAGAAGATCAAATTGATCTTTTAAGAAATCTGAATTGAATGCTAGTGAAGCTAATACAAAAGTGACCTGCAGAATCATATAAAGAGTTGTGTTAACAGAATGACTTTCTGTTAAAGAAATTTGGTAGGTAGGGTAGAGTAGTGGAATGGGAAAAAAAGGAAGAGGATGTGTTAGAATATTTGACACTATCATACTTTATGTAGTAGTTTTAAAATGTGTGTTGCTACCCATGTTATTCTTTGTTTTTATATAAACACACAGTGTATAGTTATATTGTGATTCTTGAATTAATTAACAAGAAAATAATGAATTCACCTGGTAATATTTTTCTTCTTAATTGTCTTAATGCGTGCGTTCCTTTACTTTTTTTTTTTTTTTTTAATCCTCACCCAAGGATATTTTTCCATTGATTTTAGAGAAAGTGGAAAAGAGAGGGAAAGGCAGAAATATTTATGTGAGAGAAACACTTCAATTGGTTGCCTCCTGCATACACCCTGACCAGGGCTCTGGTGTGGGAGGAGCCTGCAACAGAGATACATGCCCTTGACCAGAATCGAACCTGGGACCCTTCAGTCCGCAGGCCAATGCTCTATCCACTAAGCGACACAGGCTAGGGCCTTTATTTCTTTTTAATTGGTGGGTTGCTTGTTATTTAATTTTATGGTTTTAGAGATAAGACATGTGAAAAATTAGTCTGAAAATAAAAAGGCAAATACAGGGTTTCATGTAATGGCATAGAATGATGTTACCTTGTTTATTTAAGGGATTAACCATTAACAAGTTTGTGCCTATTAACTTTCACAAATACACATTAAATGATATAAAATCACATTTACATATAACCAAAGGGAAGCTCTAACCATTTACAATGGCAATAGCACATTTTAAGTGTACTCTTTTGTGAATCTACCTCTGAGCTCACTCTCCTGAATCCATTAGCATCTGTACTGTCTTTAACTAGTCAGGCACTACTGAACTTCTCTATCTTTGCTTTTCTCTTTTTCATTATTTATTTTACTAATTCCTGGGGCTTCCGGGGGTTATAAGAAAGATGGTCCTTGTTGTTTGGTTGGTTGGTTGGTTTTCTTGCTGCTCCCTCTTAAAATGAGATTTTTTTTTCCTTAATAGAATGAGCCAGATAATTTTAGAAACAGCCAATGTTCATGAGTTTGCATCTGGATTTGGAAGGAAAGAGTTAAAAGATTGCTGCTTTTTCTGGATGATCTATCCAAACTTGCTTCTTAGAGGAAAGTTTCCCTCTTCAGTGAAAGGAGAGGAGATTTTTGTTTTTGTTTTTGTTTTAAATTTTATCTTTTAGGCTTGCTTCCTTTTCTCCTCCCTTCTCCTTTTCTATTTAAAGTCTAATAAAAATTTCCTCCCTGAACTTCCTCTAATCTCAAGGGAGCGGAATAACTTAACTCCAGGTGTACTTTATCAGTGTACACTGAACGTTTACATTAGATAGGTTTATAAAGTCCCATACCCCACATTCCCATAGATGCAAACCATTGGCTAGCCTCCTCTCACTCTTCTTTCTTCAGCTCTTGCCTTCCCTACACGAGGCCCTCTCCTTTTTTCCTCTTATTTTGCCTAAACAAACACCGCCATGACAACCATGAAAATCTTAATCCACACTGTGTACGTTGGGAAGCTCACATTATCATAATCCTCAGGCATAGCTGGAAATTGTTGATCTCCATGCCACCTTTCCAACAAGCTGGGGACTCACTTATGTGTTTGCATACAAATTATTTCATTTCCTAAATTTCCATATACACCCTTAGGCCTTACAAATATTCCCAGGTGATTTTCAAGTCAAAATCACAATAGTCTGTATTTTTAAGGAAATTCTTTTCCAGTTTTCTATTCTGCATAGTGTTCCATCCACCCACTCATTGTAATGGACCCCAAATTTCATATCCACATGGTTGATAAAGACTTGGGGAATGAAAGTTGAGTAAAAAGAGGTTAAAGGAGACCAAACAGATTTGTTTCGAAGACTATTTCACACACGAAGGACAAATTCTCTCTGAGAAAATAAAAGAACAAGCACACCCATGAGTTAATCTCAAATCTCTATTTGCAGAATAGAATTTTTTTTATTGGACAGAGTGATATAAATTATTTATTATGAGGAAAAGTAATTTCCATTGCCAAATAACCTGTATGAATATGAAATAATTTGTACATGCCCGGAATTTTTTTTAATTTTTTTTTTAAGTTTTGGGCTCCTTGCTATCTAAACTTTACCCTTACCCTTGCACGCATTGTTATTATAGGACATGCTTGTAGTGGGGGAGGGAGAGGGTATGAGAAGAGGCCGGCATGCATGGAGATAGATGACTAAAATTTGGCTTTAGTTGTCCATAGTAAGAGCCAGCAATGTTGACACTGTGGGTATTTTACAATCATTTGTTTAATTAGCTGAAACTCCTAAGGGAAATTTTTCTGAAATGGCACACTCCCAAAGTCTAACTTAAATCCGTCTGTCTGTGTGTGACAGAATTTCATAATGCAGAGACATTAAAAGGCACCAGTGAATAAAACTTCACACAGTCTAAAACCTTTTATACCAGAAGCAATATCTTAGAGAACAATGTGAAAATAAATTATATAGGTGAAAATGTCATTCACATGAGGGAACGAGGTAAATGTTTGCAGATGACTAAGAACATCAGATGTGCGCTATGTAGATTTTTTTTACACCCTCTGTTTTGCCCCCTTCCTGGTTTCCTGTGGGTTTTTTTGTTTTTTTTTCCACATAGCTAAGTGCATAATCAAGTTTATATTCTGTTCTCATTTAATGTATTTTTCAATCTAAGATATTTGCTTTTGGAACAACTGAAGGGATATCTCTAAAGGCTATGAGATCTTCATCATGCTACTTTGGCGCTTTCAGAGTTTAGATTTAGGTAACTTGGAATGAAAAGGCCAGTGAGCTAGGTTTTCTTTTGCATTTAGTTAAACAGGCACAAAAACAGCTGCGGACTGTGAGTCATCTTCCCATGGGAGAAAAAGAAAAAGAGAGAAAGACAAAAAGCATCTGGCCAAAGAACCATCTTCTCAGGTGTTCTTGGTTGTTATGTTTCGTTTGTTTTTTAAAGCAGTAATCCACCGTATCGTTCAGAAAATAAAAATGTTATTGATGTATTGATTCCAGATTAATGAAGTCCATCAGCTTTGTCCTAATCTTTAAACTAGAGGATGAATCTATATAAACTCCACTTGAAAGCATTTTGTGTTTTGTATGAAGCTGTATCATCTGCTGTTTTCAATAGCTGATGACTTCGGTGTAATTTTCTTGAAAAGACCAGCTAAATGGAGGCTTCTAGTCATGAATGCTACAGTCTGCGCTGCGGATGTAGTTTGTGCATTGGAGATTGGAAGCAGGTGTCCCAGCGTTGGTTCTAGAAGGGCTGTTACAAACTGCCTTCAGTGGAAGGTTATGAGAAAACACAGGTAAGAAAAGAAAAGCAGCAGCTTAGAATCCTTATGTTACTTCATCTATTACAAGTATCAAGTGACTCAAATGGACAAGGGAATCAAGAGCACCCGGGGGTTAAATATTTCAAAATGTGGGCCCAGGTGGGAAGGGTGTGACAGAGACAGAGAAATGGAGACAGATGTATTTTTCATGCTATAAAATTATTTAATTTCCTTGACTCTTAGAAAGTGGGTCAAGTTGATGTCATTTCTAAATTTATAAATATAAACTTATAGTTATGCAAAATCCACACAGCAAAGACAACCAGATGTTACAGTATCTATCCAGGGGTGGGCAAACTTTTTGACTCGAGGGCCACAATGGGTTCTTAAGCTGGACCGGAGGGCCGGAACAAAAGCATGGATGGAGTGTTTGTGTGAACTAATATAAATTCAAAGTAAAGGAGCAGTGGGGAAAGCAAGAGAACCAGATAGAACAGCCAGATCCGGCCCGCGGCTGCCCTTTCTTCTGCAGTAATGGAGCCCTCATATTTAGCCTGACTCTTGGCACAGGTAATCTTATGTAATAAAACCCTGATATGCAAATTGACCAAACAGCGGAACGGCCAGTTGCTATGAGGTGCACTGACCACCAGGGGGCAGATGCTCAATGCAGGAGCTGCCCCCTGGTGGTCAGTGCACTCTCACAGGGGGAGCATCGCTCAGCCAAAGCCGGGCTCATGGCTGGCAAGTGCAGCAGTGGTGGCGGGAGCCTCTCCCGCCTCTGCAGTAGCGCTAAGAACCCCTCGGGGGATGTCCGCCTGTCAGCTTAGGTCGACAGGTGGACATCCCCGAGGGGTCCCAGACTGCGAGAGGGTGCAGGCCAGGCTGAGGGATCCCCCGCCCCCCAGTGCACAAATGTCCTGCACCGGGCCGCTAGTAAAGAGATATTTCTCTTGCAGCTAAGGTATGTCTTAGCCAATAATACATAAAGAGAGATGGTGTGTGCAACTTCCAGGAACTGTTCCTGAGTGAAGGTGGCATTCTCCTTGCCGTTTTTATCCTTCTGACTGGCTGGTTGCTGTATGCGCCATGATATTAGATCACAAAGTAGACACTTATGTATTAAAGGAAAGAACATGATAGAAGATACCTGCTTCCATACTAGGTTTCAGAAAAAAATGATTTAAGTCTGTATATTTACCTTTTCCCCCTCTACAAATTGGGAAAAGCCTGCCTGAAAGTGAAAAATGGCAATAAATGCAGTTTCATAGCTTGAACACTATGCCATTTATGAAGGCTTTATATGCATTCCAACTGTTCTTGCCTTTTTGCAAATCCTCTTAATCTCTTGTTTGTATGAGTCCAACAGACTCAAACTGCATCCACTGCTTTTGGACTGTTTTCTCTCCCTTTTCTCACCAATTCCCTCATTCTCTTGTGCTGGCATGTGTTTATATTACTGTAACACTTAACCACACCCTGTGTAGATTTTCTTTACATGTCAGTCAAAACAACTGAACTGTGTATCTAGATACACAGGCTACCTGTGTATCTAGACTAAAAGGCATATTGTAGCTACTCATTAAATATTAGGAAAGAAGAAAGAACAAGGGAGGGTAGGAAAGAAGGAAGGGTTTCTTCTTAAAGCGGGGCAGCTCTTCTGGAATTCCGATTAGTCCATATTACAGATAGCACTGCAGTGAATATATTTTTATTTACTTTTAGGAAGGTAGAGGGAGAGGGAGAGAAAAAAAGAAACATCGGTGTGAGGGGAACACCAATCAGGCTGCCTCCTGCACGACCCCTTCCGGGGATTGAACCCATAGCCCGGGCACGTGCCCTGACTGAGAATCGAACCAGCAACCTTTCGGTACAAGGGATGATGCCCAACCAACGAGACACACTGGCCAGGGCGTGGTTATGTTTATTTTAAAAATTTTATATGGATAAGTAGAGTCCTCAAATACATATCTAGTATGTATAATAAACTTATTACTATTGTGTGTTTTGATAATTTATTTCTTTGCATTTTAATTTTCTGTGAGGCATAAAATACCTTTGAATGCCCCCTTACCTATTCTTTTCTGGACTATCTTTTATATTGAGAAATAGGAAGAAATGACTCATGACGGGTGGTCAAGTCTCCCACTTTATTTTTTCTCTTTTCTTTTATTAACAATTACCACTCTCTACTGTGCTATGTAAAATAGTTCATGAAAAAAACTGTCCACATCAATGAATATTTTTCTACAATATTATTAATGTTGGTGTAATATTTAATTTGTACTGGTGTAAGGTAATGTATTAAACCAACCTCATTATGGGATACTTAGGAAAATTCTAATTACTTCATATTACAAATAGCACTGCAGTGAATATTGTTGCAAATTGGGTGATTATATCATTGTGCATATTTATGATTGTGTTTTTAGACTAAATTCCTAGACAAAAGAATTTCTTAAATTTAAATTAAAGAGTAAACAAAATGCTGTAACATTGTCACAGAATGTTAGACAGACATGCGCAGAGCAAGGACAATAGGGCAGAAAGCCCCAGTGCCTACAAGGGGCAAAACTGGGAAAACAAGAACCTCACCCCCTGCTAAACCTGTCCTCCCCTAGCATATTGCTGGACACGTGGTTTGGACCCCTGACTTTTCATATCATAGCCAGGTGGTTTAGAACCTCCTGACCTTTTCCTCCCTAAAGATACCATCCAGGGGTGGGCAAACTTTTTGACTCGAGGGCCACAATGGGTTCTTAAACTGGACCGGAGGGCCGGAACAAAAGCATGGATGGAGTGTTTGTGTGAACTAATATAAATTCAAAGTAAAGGAGCGGAGGGGAGAGCAAGAGAACCGGATAGAACAGCCGGATCCGGCCCGTGGGCCGTAGTTTGCCCACGGCTGACTAGACCTTGGTTGTATTTCAGCTCCAGGCCCAGAAAAGCAGCAAAACTAAACAAGTGACGCTGTGGCTGCCTCAGGACCAGCTGCATTAATTAATAAATCCTTCCCTGGCACTGACCAATCAGAGGAGACCAGAACCCTAAAGAGCAGACATGAAAAGCTGGTGAATATTCTATTGAGACTTCCCCTAAGATTTCCACATGCAAGAGAGAAATAAATTCACGCAGGATCAAGAACCCAGAGCATACTCACCCCAAGGGGAGCATGCATGCCCCATTCCCTTCCCCCTTCTTCCTTCTGAGGGACCCCAGGAGACTTGCAGCCAGGAGAGCAATGGGCAGCAGCAGCGCATCCCAGGCTAACCCCCTGAACCTGTCTCCAAGGCCCCCTTTTCCTGACTTCTCCATGAGCCAAAGCAGCCAGCCTAGGTTCCCCTGTTATTTCCTCTACGCCCTTCCTTGCCTCACTGTCCTAAGGATACTTTTGCTGCGGCCAGTGCATTCTTACTTTGCTACACTTTGTCTCTTGATTCAAATCTTTCCTTCAAGAAGGAAAGAACCGAACCGAAGTCTCATCATCTCCCTGGTAACAACATCTTTTAAAATATTCATTGTCAGTTGTCCTACAGATATATTATGCCAGTTACAATCTAAGCAGCAGTATATGGGGGAGCAGACTTTCCCAAAATCTCACCAACTCAGCAGAGCCAATTAAAAAAAACTGTTTGCCAAATTAAAGGGAGAGAGTGTGTGTGTGTGACATGAAAGTAGATATCCTTTTTCTGTGAAGAATCAGTACATTTTTGTCATAGAGTTTTGTTGCTTTAAAAAAAGTTCCAAGTGAGAATGTATGCTACCTGAAAATAAGATAATATTTAAATAGTGATAGAGGGCAGAATGTTTCTAAATCACATATCTAAGATGTTATCTTATAACCACAGTCTTATGTTTAGTAATGAGATACAGTAGCTCTTACTTCTAATTCTGAAACCATGTGTTCTGGTTTCCTAGGGCCACTGTAGCAAATCACTACATATTTTAATGGCTGCAAACAACAGAAATTTACTCTGTTCAGAGTTCTGGAGGCTAAAATCCAAAACCAAGATGTCAGCTGAACAGTGATATCTCCAGAGCCTGGACACGATCTGTCCTCGCCTCTTCAGGCTTCTGGTAGCCCCAGCAGTTCCTTGGCTTGAAGCAGCATAATTTCAACCTCTGCCCCCATCCTTCCTATGGCTGTGCCCTCTGTGTGTTTCCATCTCTGGACACCAGTCATATTGGATTTAGTGTCCACCCTACTCAGGCATGACCTCATGTTATCTTGATTAGGTCTGCAAGGATCCTATTCTCAAGGGAGGCCACATTCACAGAGACCAGGATTAGAACTTCACCCAAGCTCTTTGAAGAGGACACATTTCAACGCATAACCCCATGTATCTTAATTTTTATCCAATAAATTATAATGTGCTTTGAATAATGAGAGAATAGTAGTCCTTACTTGTAGGTTAATCATTTTAATACTATTCCCTTATGCAAGGAGAAATTAATTGAATGACCAAACTTTCTAAATGGCTTAACTTAGCATCCTCTGACTACTGTTTGTTTCAGAAATCCTTTTATATACAAACTAGAGGCCTGATGCACAAAATTTGTGCAAGAATAGTCCTTCCTTCCCCTGGCTGCAGGCACCGGCTTTCCTCTGGCGCCTGGGACCCAGGTTTCCCTTGCAGAGGGAGGCACCACCCATCCACCTCAGCAAGCCAGTCAGTGGCCTGGGCCTCCCTCTTTGGGGCGATCATGGAGCCCCTCAGTTGACCGCCCTGCCAGACGGTGGCCTGAGCCTCCCTCTGCAGTTGTGATCATGGGGCAATGGCTGACCCCCCAACCAATCGCATCACACCTGCCTTGGCTGGCCTGGCGCTAGTGGGTGTCATAGCATGGTCCCGATGGTCATCCGGAAGGTTGTCCGGACAGTCGTTTTGCTATTCAGCTTTCCAGTCTAATTAGCATATTATGCTTTTATTATTATAGATATGTAATAGCAACATGAAAATAAACAGGATTTTCTGAGACATGCTACTGATTGACAGGGGTCTAGTTCATGACGGAAAACAGTGAAGAAACTTCCAGCTCCTTCAATCTTGGTCCATAGCAATATTTAGAGAAATGCTGTAAGAAGCTGTCTAAATGGTTCAGAATAACTGAATCAACTCACATAAATAGGAAGCATTTCAATTTAGCAAGTTCAGCTTTTAGCGATACACAGTGAAGATATGATAAGAATAATCAGTTTTCTTCTAATAAAATGTCTTAGCTACTGTTGTAAAGAAGTATTTATTTTAAATTGGTCAGATGGTTTCTTTTCCCTCTGCTTTGAGTTCTATTGATCTTTTCTATTTGTGATTTTTTTTCTCTGAGTAGCATACTATCAAATGTCACTTTCTTTTATTTAAGACTCTTACTATTATTTGTAAAAGTTCCAGTCTGCTTATAAAGATGCTCAAATTTCACTTTAAATCCTGTGATTTTATTTTATTTTATTTTATTTTATTTTATTTTATTTTATTTTATTTGCATTGCATGACCAATGAAGCATTTGCTTCCCTAGGGCACAAATTCCTAATGGTACTTGCTATCTTCATTACCCAGCCTAACTTAGTGCTAACTCTATCTTTAGGATGGATCCCACTGTTTTCTGCTTTTCTTTGAAAATAGGAATATTTTATATAGTTTTTGTGGGATGTCGTTCAAAACCTGGATTCTCCCTTCTTTCACTGGGCACAGGCTGGCCTATCTTAACTCGTCCTGTGAAACCCCATGAAACACTCTCTGCAACACTTTTGTGGGTGGTGGGGTTTTTTTTTATCCATTTTATATAGAACTTACATGTAGGCTTTGCAAACAGTTCCGTATCTGCTGTTCCTTGTCTCTGATTTTAATTGTCTTTAGGTTAAATTTCCAATTCTTTCTTACAAATATTATACTCATTTAATATCTAAATGCCAGCTGCAACTTCAGTTCTTACAAACAAAAAGAAAAGGCAATCAACATAGCCAAACACATTTAGTTTGTTCCTAATTTGAGGACTGCTTAAAATATTTTCATATTTCAGTAAACATTGCCATGGGTATTTTAGGTATAAACACATTACATGTAAGCAGAATGCTTTTGCAGAAAAACAGATTGACTCGAAAAATATTCTGTTGAATTATATGGGATAATGTCTAGCATATTCAGGCAGGTTTTCAACATCATTTTCTTTTCCTCATTTCTCCTCTTGTGGACATCGAACCTTCACTCCAAATAAATATATAGTGTCCTCTGTTCTAGCTCTTTACAAAAACAATAACTAGAGGAATTCTTTAACTCAGAACATCATAGTGGTCAGTCCGCATTATTGAGCTCACACCATGGGCTACATGCACTCTGCTAAGCACCTTAGCAGATTAAAAATCAATGGATGGAACTCGAGTTCCATCCACTGATTTTTAATGCAAGATACTCTCCATCACCCTCACAGGTTTTCTGTTAGGTCCCCACACTCTTTGGGCTAAATCATGATGGGTCCTTTTCCTGGCAGTTACATAGAATAAATGTAAACCAGAATCTATTTAAGGACCTGGTGGTCTTCACATTTTCATATGCATAGGAATTACCTGGGTTGCATTTCCTCGGGCCCATCTCTGAGATTCTGATTATTTATGCTTATGGAGGTAAAACAAAATTTGCACTGTTGAGCAAATAGAGGAAATTTTGATCATTGTAGCCCTAATATGCTTATCTCCTTTTTCCTCACAACAGTTTTGAGTTATTGTCATTAATGTGTTTTTTAATCCTCGACCGAAGACATGCTTTTATTGATTTTTTAGAGAATGAATAAGGAGGAAGGGGGAGAGAGAGAGAGAGAGAGAGAGAGAGAGAGAGAGAGAGAGAGAGAGAGATAAGAGAAACATTGATCTGTTGCCTCCTGTACACACTCTGACTAGAGATCGAACCTGCAACACGGAAACTGAGCCCACAACCTTTTGGTGTAGGGGATGATGCTCCCAACAAACTGAGCAACCCCGCCAAGGCATTATTAATTTTTTTAAAGTATAGACACTGAATCTTATAGAAATTAAATAACCAAGTTTCTTGTACTACTTTTAAATGCTCTTATCCAATTTACTGAATACCTACCATCTATTACCATTCTTAGTGAGATGATAAAGTTAATTTTAGTGACTAAGGGAATAGTACTGATCCATTTTAGATCCCTTTGCCTAATTTTGTTTTAGGCCAGAATTTCAGACTTTGCAGGTGACAGATAAAATGGAAACTTAAATATACTAGTTCTCTGGAATCTTTCTAGAAAGCATTTTCTTTGCAGCATTTTACTTAAAATAGATACTCTATTTGGACATGGCTATTACGTTTTGATATTACAGCATTAAATATCTTCCATGTTGTATAGGATTGCATTTTGGTGGAAATTTAAATATAGAAGGAAATTCTTAAAATTTTGTCAATATACTATTTAGATAGTACCACCTATGAAACAAAAGAGAAAAGTCAAAAAATAACTTTAGATAGAGCACATTTCCGGATAATAAATGTAAATTTAAAAGTGAACCAAATGACATTTTGAATCATTCAATAATAGAAATTTGAATCTAATGCTTCATATCTGTTCTTCTAAAACAGATGGAATTTTATCTTTTATCTACTATTTTTATCACATATATTACTTTATTATCCAAGTTTTTTTATGTTTTTTTTAAGTATAGTGATCTTAAATCCTATTTATGCAGAGAAATTGTGAACGTCTTTAGTAGTAACTTAAGTAAGCAAAGATGTAAAGTTCAGAAAGGGATATATATTTCAGGAGTATTTATTAGGCACCTATAATAAGATATTATAGGTGCCTAATAAATAAAATATCGAGGTTCTTGTTCTGGCCTGTGTGGCTCACTGATTAGAGTATCAGCCTGCAGACCAAAGGATCTCAGGTTTGATTCCTGTCAAGGGCACCAGGGCGCATGCAGAAGGCAACCAATCCATGTGTCTCCCTCGAGTTGATGTTTTGCGTTCTCTCTCTCTCTCTCTCTCTCTCTCTCTCTCTCTCTCTTTCTCTCTTTCTTTCTCCACTTTCCCTCCTCCTTCCCTTTCACTCTCTCTAGAAATCAATGGAAAAAATATCTATCCTTGGGTGAGGACTAAAAAAATAAAAATAAATGAGGTTCTTGCTTCAATGCATTTGAGTATCATTTTTAGAGGACAGTTGCTACAGAGTAACTTTGGTAGAGATTTATTTAAAGAATTTTACTCTAGACTAGTATTTCCAGAAATTAATATTAAAGTTCTTTTTTTTCTTTTTGAGTTATTATACAGAATAAACCTTTCCAATGACATGTGAAACTGTTTATGTGTTATTGGCATAGCAAAATGGATGCAATGGGTTTGCTTTTTAAATCTGGAAAGACATTATCAACATACAAGAGTAAAGACTTGTTTTGCCATGCAAGTCGAAAAAAGAATGGCATAGCTTTTAGTTTGCCCGGAACTGATTATGTCGTTATGCATATGTTTATGGAAGAAAGAGTCAAAGCTAAAATATATATTGTTAGTGTCTAACTTTTCCCAAAGCAATTTAGAATTTAGATGTTACCGTTTACATGTCGGGAGGCCTCCGGGATGGAAAATAACAAAGTTGAGGGTGGCCATATTACTGTGTTTATCTTGGTTTCTCTAAACTCCACTGAGCTAACATTGATGTTACATTGATGCATTATATAGTCCAATGAAAAAAAACTGTTTGGAGTGCAGATGCCATAGTTAGTTTATTTAGTCTGCTTATTGCATTCAGTTAGAATGTATAAAATTAAACATGCTAAAATCTTTGAGTCAAGTCTCCAAATATGTGGAATTCCCAGGTAGAGAGTTTTGCTCAGAGAAGAATCCTATTTAGAACTCAGCTTCTTAATTTTTAAAAACACATCTAACTCCCCTCTCTTGACATCATGATCTTCTGACTAAAAAAAAAGAAACTTGGTTTGCACGCTACAGGAGTGTCCCTATTAGCAGCTTATCCTTCCGTGATCTCTCCTATTGTTATTTGGCACCAAGTCTACAGTCTGAACTGTTAAGGGCAAAATTTAATCATCTAGTATTCACTGATTTCCTTAAGCAATTAGTATTCCTTAAAGAAATGTAACTGCATAGAATAAATGTAAACCAGTATCTATTTAAGGACCTGGTGTTCTTCACATTTTTATATGTACAAGAATTACCTGGGCCCATCTCTGAGATTCTGATGATTTAGGCTTATGGAGGTAAAACAGAATTTGCACTGTTAAGCAAATAGAGGAAAGTTTGATCATTGTAGCCCTTTTATCCCTCTGTTCTTGATTCCAATGTTACTTCTATTGACAGCTTGTGTTCCTGCTGTTTAGTAAACAGGTCATGTGCTGGGCAGCACTGTGAGCACTTTGTCAAGCACTGTTTTTATACCCTTACAACCACTTCATGCAGCAGGCACTATTTCTTCCTGTTTTACAACCAAGGTAACTAAAACCCACACATTGTGGTAACCTGCCCAAAGTTACAAAACTAATAGGTGAATTTATGCAATTCCCTTGCCCCAAAATAAAACTCATAACATTTATTTAACAATTAATTGTGATCCCAAGGGTTTTTCACAAGGTGGATGAAGCAAACAAAATAATAAAACATATTGATCCAATATACACATTCTATACATGAAGTATAACATCTACTAAACGATGAATTCCTTTTTCTCATTAGAATGACACTGCATGCAAAAATCAAATGGAGATACTCTCCATCACCCTCACAGCTTTTCTGTTAGGTCCCCACACTCTCTGGTCTAAATCGTGATGGATCCTTTTCCTGGCAGTTACCACTTCTTCACACTCGAGATGATCACAGCCATCTGCAGTCCTCACTGAGACTCACCTGTTACTAACTAACCTCAAAAACTGGGGTAATTGCAATGCTTTCAAGTGATAAAGAATGCCTGATGTTTGTTATATCTAGCTCCATGTTCCACCCTTGTTGCATAATCTATTATCCTTGGCACAGCTAACCCACACTACCCTAGCAATCCCAAGGACATGCCCTACAGGGACTTCTTGTACTAGTCAACCTTAACCAGATAAATACATATATGCATACATACGAGAAGAGAAGCACAGTGCTGACAATTTTTTTATACTACTGTCGAGTAAGGATATTAATTACACGTATATATTGCTTTACCAAAACTATTACTGGCTTCATTTAATAAGAGGAAATCATATTTCAAATCCTTCTCCAATGTAGAAGAGGAAAATAAAGGTCATGATCTCAGAATAAAAGGTATTGTTTTGAGTTCTGGAAAAAAGTGAAATGGATTGTTAGGTGTTCCTGGGCTGGCATGTGGGAACCACTGTTTCAGGCAGTTACCTATGCTGTCTTGCCCCAGGCTTCCTAATTACTTGTAACAGGCTTTTATACTTATAAAAGTGCTTTCACTCAAGTTTTCAACAATTTTGAAGTAATGCAATGTTTTAACATTCCATTTAGAGTTCAGAATTTTGTAGTATCATAGCAGCTCCATTTCCTCTCTAAGTAGCTAGCACTGTGCATCCCCTCAGCAGTGTTGTTGTGTGTTTTTTTTTAATTTCTGTGAAAATGTATTCCTAGTGTTTCTCTCTCAGTTTGCTCCTTCTTTTCTTACTAAAAACACACTTCGAATGCTATTGGTGCCTAATATTATTATTAAAGAAAGAGGAAGCTCTCAGTTGCAATTAAAGGTTTGTTTCCATATTGTTTGTGTTTTCTGACAATTAAATGCCCAGTAATTCAATTCAATTCTAACACTAACTCCCAGAATAAGAGCAGACCCACAGGTTAAAAGTCCAGTCCAAGAAGCCTGTCCCCACTTCACACACCAGACACTAATAGGTGCCTGGGCAGCCACCGTTCCGCCCAGCTGACTACAAACTCAGGAGGTTCCGTGACTCCCTGCCCCCGCCTCAGGTTCAGTAACTAGTAGAACAATGTACAGAACTCGGAGCTCAGGAAGGTACCCTACTTAGGATCCCAGCTTTATGATAAAGGGTACAAGTCAGGACCAGTTACATGGGAGTGATTTATAAGGCGTTATGTGGAGTGAGGGTGGTTCAGCAGAACTTCGCAGTGCCCTCTGGCTGGGTGTGCCCCTCTCCCAGCACATCGGTTTCAGAAGCTCTCTGAATTTCCTTGTTTAAAAGTTTTATAGCTTATTCCCAGCTGGTTTGGCTCAGTCGATAGAGCATCAGCCCAGGGACTGGAAGGTCACAGGTTTGACTGAAAGGTCACAGGTACTTCCGTGGGAGGCTCCAACCTAGGCTCTGGTCAGGGGATTGTGCTCATCTCACGTAGCTGTTTCTCTCTCTCTCTGTCTCTCTCCCTCCCTTCCACTCTCTCAAAAAAGCAATGGAAAAATATCCTCGGATGAGGATTTTCAAAACCAAAAAAGTTTTAGAACCTAATCCCTGGTCACCCACGCCCCGCCCAGGAGGTTGAAGGGTGAAGTTGAAAGGCCCCACTCTCTAACCGTGCGTTTGATCTTTCTCTTAACTAGCTCTGTCTAGGGGCCCCACCCTGAGTCACCTCTTGAGTGCAAACTTCTCTGTGGTAGAAAGAGACTTGTTATGAATAACAAAAGACACCCCTATCCAAGGGTTTTGGGAACTCTACCACAGGAATTGAGACAAAGACCAAATGTATTTTTCATTATACCACGGTTTGATTTCTGAGGAGAGTAGAATATTATTACCAGATTTTTCTCAACCAAACCATCAGTAAGGGTTCACAGTGTGTTTACTGTTCCATCGTTGGCTAATTTTCTTGTGTTCTACTAGATAATTTCTTTTGGCTACAGCATAATGGCTATGAAAATCCTTGGAAAATTAAAAAGTGCTTTCTGTCTATAAAGTAGTGTTATTACGTCAATTTCTCTCCTCGAGCACTAGGAGAACATCTCTTCCAGAGAGAAGCTCTGGTGTCCTCTGTCTTCTATTCACCGACTGTCAAAACCACCTGCTGAAGCAGTTTCTCTTTACGCAATTTGCATTTCTTAAATTGATGTTTACATATAGTTCCTAATATTTGAGATTTATTCATACTTTCCAGGATCCCCAGTCGTTGTCCCAAGGGACAGGTTTGTTTGTGAAATTCAATAAGGGAGAGCCAGGTATGGGAAGTATGAGCTCTAATGGTTCCTGAACGCAATTGTTTTTCTTTCTAGCCTCTTTTCTATAGCCTATATTTAAAAGATCTATTACTTGACATTGAGAGCATATTTATCTTTTAGATAGTAATGGATATTCTTACATTACAGTTATCATTTGCAGATGTGGTTTATTTCATGTCCTAAGAAATTTTCTCTCTTTGCATACTTATAAGCCAAAGTATCTGGGAATGGTAGAAATACATATGTATGTGAATATGCCGGTATTCATACTCATTAGGAGTGATGGAATCTTAATGGAGTTCATCCAGGAAGTTGACTGGTCCATGCCTTTCTCACAAATATGAAGCTAAAATAAAAATTTAAAAAACCATCCAGCACTCAAGTCCTGGTTTGTAATGCAATTCTCCAATAAAATGAACCAGGCTCCTTGGAGATATGTCTGATTCTGGGGTTGGGACAGAAAATATACATAATCCTGGATGATCTTATAAGGCCAGGAAGTAAGGAAATGTTTAAAAAATGAAATGATGGTGCCTGGCCAGTGTTTCTCAGTGGTTATGGACCTATGAACCAGGTCAGGGTTCGATTCCCGGTCAGGGCACATGCCCATGCTGAGGGATTGATCCCCAGTAGGAGGCGTGCAAGAGGCAGCTTATCAATGATTCTCTCTCATCATTGGTGTTTCTAACTTTCTCTTCCTCCCCCTTCCTCTCTCTGAAATCAATAAAATTATCCTATATAATAAAAGCCTAATATGCTAAGTGTCCAGTCGTCTGGTCGGCCATTCAACCAATCAACACGTAATATGCTAATGATATGCTAAGGCAGCTCAACCACTCGCTATGATGTGCACTGACCACTAGGGGGCATCCACTCCGACCAGTATGTTAGCTTGCTGCTGGGGTCCGGCTGACCAGGACTGAGTGAGATGGGCCGGACACGCCCTGGTCCCGCCCTGGCTGGCCAACCTCCCGTGTCCCTCCTTGGGCCCCAATCGTGCACCAGTGGGGACCCTCAGCCTTGCCTGCACACTCTCACAATCCGGGACCCCTCAGGGGATGTTGGAGAGCCAGTTTCGGCCTGATCCCGCAGGCCAGGCCAAGGGACCCCACTGGTGCATGAATTCGTGTACCAGGCCTCTAGTATTAAATAAATAAATGGAATAAAATAAATAAAATGATGGGGATATGTCAAAGAAGGCCAGAACAACCAACCCCAAAGAGCTCTCATGGCCAAAGCTAAAATAATTTGTGCAACAGATGAAATAATGTAACAATGAGACATCTTAACAGCACATACAATTGATATGAGGTGATCAAAATGGCTTTTTACCACTGTGGTTATCCTTCCAAACAACCACATTCCCATTCTCTCCATGAGAAATGAACATGAGACAAGCACAAATTGAGGAATATTCCACACAATATTTGACCAGCATTCATCAAAATTGTCAAGATCTTCAAAAATAAGGAATGTGCAAGGAAGTGTCACAGTCTAGAGAAGGCTGAAGAGAGACTGACAACTAAATGTAATGTCATCCTGGAACAGAAGAAAGACAAAGGAAAAAGCAAATGATATCCAAATAAATTGTGGGGGTTAGTTAATAATAAGTTATTAATATTGGTTTACTAATTTTGACAAGTATACCATAGTGATGTAAGATGTTACAAATATGGGAACCTGAGTGCTGGGTATATGGGAGTGGCAGTGTTATCTCTGCAATGTTTATGTAATAAGCTAGAAAACACTTTTTATTGTAAAGTAAAAAGTTAATGAAAAATAAAAATAAAATTACAAGACCAAAAGTTTCACATTTATGAGTTAATGACTAGGTTTTGTTTTGAAGAATATTTTCTAGAAACAAATCCGTTAACTTTGAAAAGTACTTTTTATTTGCTTGCTTTTCAGTAGCTAAGAGTTCTGATATAAAAGATATTATTTAGTGAGTGAATTGACTATTGTTAAAGAATATTGAGATCGATAGAGAATATCAATGAAGATTATTGTTCATTTTTAAATTTTGAGGAGGGGGGCTGTTGAAAAATGAGAGACTGAATTATGTTCCTTTAGATATCAGCAACTTGTTCCCAATAAAATGCACAACTGGTCCACCTTGGGACTTTAATAACCCACCTTAAATCATTTAAAGTAGTTCTATGAATGTTGTGAGCTATCAATGAAGAAAATACTTACCTAATAGTCACTGAAAGGTGATAGATGTAATTCCTTTAGTTTTTATTCAGTCAACATTTATTGAAGCCTGCCAAATGCTAGACTCTGGGGATACAAACTTAGTCCCTAATTTTGAGGAGGTTTCAGTCTAGTAAAGAACAATGAGCATATAATCAATAAGAGTAATTAAGTGAACTGTTTGGATCCATGGAGAGCAGTGAAGAAGGAGTCATCAGTTGCAGAGAATAGGGACAGTTGGAAAAAGCTTTGTAGAACAGGTGATCCCAAAGCTTCAACATATTTCACCACACCAAAAAGTTGGGAATCTAGAGGCCTGAAGCTGTATATTAAATGGAGGCAACTGCGAAAGTTTAAGAATTTCTTGGTCAGACTGGGTGTAGAGATTTTATAATAGAAACGGTCCTATAAGAGAAATTCCTGGATGTGCAGGCATACAGGGGGTATTTATAAACCTGCCTAGAGTTTTAAATAAGGAAATAAGATGATCAAGTCTTTCTAGTTGCTTTTTCTCAAGGACAATGAGGGTGACTTGGCAATCAGAATGTCTTGGGGTGTATTTTAACTTCCTATCACCCTAGCACTGCTAATGTCATCCACTATGATGAAATAATATACCCAAAAGTGCTGTCACAAGAGCTCTTAAGTGTAATAGGACAGAAAGTTGAGGAAGACTTTGGAGGAGCATAAGATTGTAGTCAACTGAGAAGGGTGTTAAGTAACTGTTTTAATAGTCTTTGTGACAGAGAAAAAGACAAAAATGAGAAACATTGATGAGTCAGGATCATTTGAAACTTGATTATTGGTAAATGGAAAATGATGCCACAAATGACTCTTCATTATTGAAATGAAAAGTTGTTTTGTGAAGAAAGATAAAAAAATTAAGTTTTAGCATGTTGCTTTATAGGATGCACTGGTGACATTCCCAAATGGTAATATATAAAATTACCTAGAGCAGGAGTTGGCAGACTTTTACTGTAAAGGACCAGATAGCAAATATTTTAGTCTTTGAAGGTCACATGAGTTCTCTATAACAGCTATTCAGTTTGGTTTTGGGGTCTGGGAAGCAGCCATAGACAGTATGTAAATAAGTGAGTGTGACTGCATTCCAATAAAACTTTATGCACACTATATTTTGAATTTAATATTACTTATATCATGAAGTATTCTTCCTTTCCCTCACCTATTAAAAACTAGAAAAAATATCTGCACTAATGGACTGTAGAAAACCACTCTGTAGGGCACATTTGGCCCAAGATCTTTAATTTATAACCCTGGATCTAGAAAAAAAGTTGGGCTTAGAACTAGGATTGTTTTTGTTATCATTATTTATAGAGAAATCAGAATGATCATTGTAAGTACCGTCATGTCTATGGATTAATGAAAAAAAGAGTTGACTACGATATGGTTAGGGAACTGCCAGAATTTACAAGATAAGATTCAATAAATAAGATTTAGGAACAAATCCTGTATTATGATGAATAATGTCATGATTATTATTCTGTACATATATTAATTGTATGAAATATATGTGTGAAATTATATGAAATACACTGTTAGCGCCTCTGGGCTCATTCTTTTGTGTACTTTTCAGTGCAATAGAGCTGACATTTGAAAATGTGTAAGGGGTGAGTGATTAATAAAGGTTTTAAATATTCTGTTTTGGACTGTTTAACATTGAAAGTTGTGGGCTCTATTGTGGTTTTTTTTTCTACCTGTTTAGGTAAGCAGAAAGGTAACTAAATGAAATGCTTAGAGCTTTGAAATAATTTGCAGATCAAGTTATAATAAAAATATTAGAAATGGTAATATGGCAAATAGTGGCTACATTTAATTTTTTCCTACTCTAGTTATGATGGTATTGAATGTTGTTTGTTTGTTTTTCCTAATTTCTTGATGTTAAAAGTGATTAACTAAAAACATCTATACTAATAAAAGGGTAATATGCTAATTAGGGCAGATGTCTTCCGGACGTCCATCTGGACAAAGCCACAGCGGCTGCGAGGGCCTAGGGCAGGCGCCACGTGGGACAGCCGGGCAGGTTCAGCGCTCGTGCAGGAGGGGTGGGCCTTCTGCCACTCGAGCAGGAGGGAGGGGTGGGCTGTTCTGGCACTCGCATGAGAGAGGTAGGCCAGTCAGGTGCCGCTGGTCCAGTGCTGAGGCCCCTTTTGCAGAGGCGGCAAGAAGGTGGCACCACATCCCCTTCTGCAAAGGTGACATGGGACAGGCCGAGGCGCAGCCAAGTCCCAGTGCTGCCTCTTCCGCAGTGGCAGCCACAGAGGCAGCAGCGCAGGCCTGGTCCAGGCACCATGCTTCTGCAGAGGCTGGATGGGGTGCAACCTGCTGTGCCTCAACCTCCCCAGCCCCTCCCCCAGATGGCCTGGCCCCAGATCACCCCCCACCTACCAGAGGGTTGGGGGCGGGGCCAGCGCTAAGAAGTGAGGGCCAAGGGCCTGTAGCTGCAGTGGCCGGCAGTGGCAGCAGCAGCTGGGTAATGGGGGCAGTCAGTGTCTTCCCCTGATCATCCTAGTCACCTCCTGCAGAGGAGGACATCCCCTGAGGGCTCCTGGACTGTGAGAGGGGGCAGGCCGGGTTGAGGGACACCCCCCCCCCTGCACAAATTTGTGCACCGGGCCTCTAGTTTATTAATAAAGACCCTAACCACAGAGTAGATTTTAGTGAACCTCATTCCACATTCCCTCAAAACGTTTTTTTTTTCTTCTTTCCAGTCTATAAGGCGTTGAAAGCATGACCTAGAAACAACAATAACCTCACACAGTTCTGTAAGAAGTAGAAATTCAAATGTCAAAAACATTAAAAACACTAGTAGAAGTTACTAGTATTCATACTTCAGTTCTGATTAAACACTGGGACATAACTGTGATAATGGAGCTGCGATAACGGTCTGTGCTGCCCTTTGTAGAATTAAAGGGGCATTATTCTCACTAAGGAGGCAACCACTGCACAGGGTCAGGTACATCATTAGTGAAACCAATTTTAAGGAAAGCAAGTCAGTGCCTGATGATTCATGTGAAAGGAATATAATGACATAATCTTTTTCTGATGCTGGTGTAAGTTAGAGAAATATGGTTACATTGCTCTTAGATAAGGAATACTAAACTAAAAGCTAATAGGTGATTTTTCAAGGTAAAAATCCTTATCCTTACCTTAAAAATAGAAATAAAGATGTATCTCTAAGTTCATTATTTTGGAACAAAGCTTCTAACCACAGGGTATACTTCAGAATTATGTGTGGAGAGTTTGATTCAGTAAATTCAGGGTGGCCGGGCACTTAATTTTTAAAAGCTCGCAGGTGCTTTCTGACATGCAGCTCCAAGTTGAGAACCAGAGTGGGGTGCTTGTATGTGCGTGCCAGTGCGTGCGCTCACGTGCTCATGCGGATTGTTTTGTTCCTTTTCTGCATCCAGCTTAAGACAGCCAGCCTGAAGGACAGTCCACTTTTCTACTCTTCTTCTTTTTTTTTTGTCTTCCTCCTTAACAATATGGAGATAAACACATGCCCTTTTATTCATTGGCATTGTCCAAAATCACATTATCGGAGCTGGAGTGAAATGTGGGGTTATTTGTGCTGCTGATCGGAAAATGAAGCAATTTGCCCACCAGCAGAGATAGGATAATAGCAGCTGCCAGCTAATCTTTGTATCTCTCTGAATCTGGGTGGAGTAGCAAACCTTTACGACGCTGGCAATCAGTACGGCGCGCCCATGCCAATACCTGGGCCCCTTGGTTCATGTCAACATCATACAAATCCTGTCGCCCACTCCACTCTGCCTGAGGGACTTACCCCGGCATCACTGAAATGCCCCAATGCATGCCTTCTCCAAGTTAGTAACAGCTGCCATGAGCGTGCATGTCCTGTGGCAACTACTCCTGTGGCTACTTTTTATTTGCTCCTATGATGACCCCACTGTGAAGAGATCGTTGTTGCTGCTATCATTTTCATCATCATCCTTTCATTAAAATTAGAAAACTGAGTCTCTGCAAGTGTAAAGTAACACACTCAGCAATAGAAAGTGACAGAGCCTGGATAAGACCCATGTGCAGTCTGATCCTTAAGTCTTTGTTTTTTCCCCCTAAGCAATGCTGCCAAATATGACTGTGTTAAAATTGCTCACTTTTATGGCAAGTTAGCAACTATTTCCACATATAAACTATTGAAATCTGTTTTTTAGTATAGCAGCGTTATAGGGAGCTGCTTTGTGGAGGAGACACAATTTTGAAATAGGATAGATATACAGGCGCAACACTTGGTGTACTGGTTAATAATGAGGATTCTGTAATCAAAGAAAACACGATAATTTCAAGAGAGACATCAAAAGTGCTATATTCACAGTAATGTCCATCGCTAGCTATACATTTCCACCATCTTTCAGGTGATTTGTGGATACCGTCCCAATAGAACTTTTCTTGTTTTGAGGCAAACCATTCAGAGACCCAATTTTCCACTTCTTCATATGTTTTAAAGTGCTGTTCAGAAAGTGCGTGTGCCATCAACCAGAACAAGTGGTAACCTGAAGGAGCAAGGTCTGGTGAATACAGCGGGTGGGCTAATACTTCCCAGGCAAGATCTTTTAACATGTCTTTAACTGGTTTTGAAGTGTGTGATGGTACGTCATCATGAAGCAAAATTACTTTGCCATATCTTCCGGAACATTCTGGTTATTTCACGATCAAAGCATGGTTCAAATTGATTATTTGTTGTTGGTAGTGATCAGTATTAATGGTTTCACCTGGTTTCAGAAGCTCATAATACACCACACCTTCCTGATCCCACCAAACGCACAGCATTGTCTTCTTTCCGAAGCGATTTGGCCTTGCAGTCGATGTGGATGGTTTACCTGGATCAACCCATGATTTTGTGCATTTGGGATTCTCAAAATAAATACACTTTACATCGCCAGTCACAATTCGATGCAAAAAAAGACTTTTTTTCATGCCATTGAAGCAACATTTTACTTGTGACTTTTCGGCTTTCCATTTGTCTTTCGTTCAGTTGATGTAGCACCCATTTTCCTTCCTTTAAAATCTTTACCAATGCTTGCAAATGATTGGAAATTGTTTGCTGAGCAATGTTTAATCTTTCTGCAAGTTGTTTTTGAGTTTGACACACATCTTTATCCAATAATACTTGTAATAGTTGATCTTCAAACTTTTTCGGTTGACCTGGACATTCTTTGTCTTTCACATCGAAATCATCACTTTTTTTTTTTTTAAATATTTTATTGATTTCTTACAGAGAGGAAAGGGAGAGGGATAGAGAGCTAGAAACATCGATGAGAGAGAAACATCGATCAGATGCCTCCTGCACACCTCCCACTGGGGATGTGCCTGCAACCCAGGTACATGCCCTTAACCGGAACCGAACCCAGGACCCTTCAGTCCGCAGGCCCACGCTCTATCCACTGAGCCAAACCCGTCAGGGCGAAATCATCACTTTTAAAGTGTTTAAACCAGCGTTCATAAATAGCTTGAGATGGAGTATGTTCACCATAAGCTTCCCAAAGTATACAATAAATTTCAGCTGCACTTTTCTTCAAAATAAAGTAATGAATTAAAATTTCCTGCAGCCGAAACCGGTTTGGCTCAGTGGATAGAGCGTCGGCCTACGGACTGAAAGGTCCCGGGTTCAATTCCGGTCAAGGGCATGTACCTTGGTTGCGGGCACATCCTCAGTGGGAGGTGTGCAGGAGGCAGCTGATCGATGTTTCTCTCTCATCGATGTTTCTAGCTCTCTATCCCTCTCCCTTCCTCTCTGTGAAATATCAATAAAATATATATTTTTAAAAAAGAAACGTTTAAAAAAATAAATAAATAAATAAAATAAATTTCCTGCAAATGCTCTTTTTTTAGCATGAAATTTGATATTTTTAAGTGTAAAAATATCTATGATGTTAACATCTTCAGCAAATTTGACATATGATGTTTTGAAGCTTGTTGTCAATACAACAAAATAGCATACATATCAAATCGCATATATATCAACATATGTGTAACTCCATCTTTTGAAAAAAATCCGCATTATTAACCAGTACACCTGGTATGTCCTCTTGTTTTTGTTTATTTGTTGTTTTTTAAAGCATAGTTTTTATTAAGAAAACCAGTTTCAGGATTACCAGAGAGAACCAGGGAAATTTGGGAGCAGAGGAATATAACATGATTATAAAAAGCGAGAATTTGGAATGAAGCATGTATTTGAAGCAGAATCCATTGCTTATAAAAATATCAACTTGGGCATCTGTGAAATGGGAATAATAGCACCACCGGGTTTTGTGAAGATTACATACAATAATCTAAGTTATTGATTTAAGGTGATACCTGATGAATAGTTAGTGCATATAAGGGTTTGTTGTGAAAAATGTTTTTCCTAATTTTTATTTATTGACTTTTAGAGAGAGAAAAACATCGATTTGTTGTTCCATTTATTTGTGCATTCATTGGTTGATGCTCGTATGTGCCCTGACTGGGGATCTCTGAAAGACTAGATTAGTGGGTTGGATTAAATCAAAGAGTCAAAGGGATGAAAGATTAAATTTAACTGAGAAGCAGCAGGCTTGAGCAGCAGTCTTCACAGATCCATGTCTAAATCTGAGCACGGATGACAGCTTTCCCATTAGACGGGGTTATGACTGCCTATTGATGCATAATAAACCACCCCAAATTTAGTAACATAAACTGTCATTTTATCCTGCTCATGAATTCTGGGGTCAGCCATTCATCCAAGGCTTAGTGGAATTGGTTTATTTTTGCTTCACCATGTCCATGGCCCTTGCTGGGGAGACTCGAACCCTGGAGGTGATTTGAATGACTTTGAATGGAATCATCTGGGAACTTCATTCCATGTCAACTGCTGGGACTTGATAACTTGAAGCCCAAACGTTTGTGGAACTGACAACCGTAACACCTACATGCGGCTTCTCCACGTGGGACTGACTGCTCTGGGCACGGCACCTGCTTTCTGAAAGAGAGTCCCCACATCCCTCAGAACAGCAGATGTCGCAGGACAGTAGTAGCCACACAGTTTTCCGACCTCGTTCTGCAAATGGTGTAGCATCACTTCGGGAACATCCTATTGGTACAAGGTGGTCACAGAGGACAGCCAAGAGTCAAGAGAGATGAATTAGACTCTCCCTTTTGATGAAGAAATGGTAAGCCCCCAGGACTTAGGGGCTTACTATGACATAGCCCTTTAGTTTTAAAACAAGGAGTGACCCAGGAAAACCAGGACACGTTGGTTTCTTTTTAATAAATTTTTATTCTTATTTTGTCTAAATATATTTTTATTGATTTCAGAGAGAGGCAGGGGGATAGAAACATCAATGATGAGAGAGAATCATTGATCAGCTGCCTCCTGCACACCCCCTACTGGGGATCCAGCCCACAATCCGGGCATGTGCCCTGACCAGGAATTGAATCCTGACCTCCTGGTTCATGAGTCGATGCTCAACCATTGAGCCACACCAGCGAGGTGACATATTGGTTTCTTTTTTTAAAGAAATAAATATTTTTATTGATTTCAGAGAGGAAGGGAGAGGGAGAAGACATAGAAGCATCAATAATGAGAGAGAATCATTGATGGGCTGCCTCTTATAAGCTTTATACTGGGGATGGAGCCCACAACCAGGGCATGTGCCCTGACTGGGAGTCTGACTGTGACCTTCTGTGTTGTAGGTTAATGCATAACCACTGAGCCACCGCAGCCAGGCACATATTGCTTTCTTTATGTCAAGGTCACATTAAAAAAATACAGTCTGCACCGAAGATGGAAACTGTGGGGCAGGGCTGTAACTATGACAGAGTCTAGATCAGCCAACGCACAAGCATTTGCATGTTTCAGCTGGCCTGACACACTTTTAGCTAGAGTTGTTTGTTGACATTATCAAATGTGGGTGAGGAGAGAAGGAGCCTGGCCAATGATAGGATACAGAGTAATCCCGCCCTGGGTGAAACACAGCCTATTGTCCCCTCACACACGGTCCTCCGTGGTATGTGGAGCATCTCCGCCAACACTACCCGTAGAGAAACCTCTGGTCCGAGTCTCTGCAGACGCTAGTGGCCTCGGTCTCCACAGCAGCTCAGCTCACAGTGTGATCCCTGGACTGTAGCAATAGCCTCCCTTAGGGGCTCCTTAGCACTCCAATTGCATGGCCTCCATCCCAGACTGGCTGATTCAGAATCACTGGGAGGCGACCCAAGAATCTCTGTTTCAACAGCTCTGCAGGTGATTCTGATGTTTGCTAAGGTCTGAGAAACACTGCTACAGCCAACAGGACACAATACACCTAGGGGAGTGTTTCTCATCCTGGGAGTGTGAGTGCATCCAACGGGTTTCTTTTCCAGGGAAAGGAAGCATACATTGCACATCAGAATAAATCCAGCCTCCTTGGTTCCATCAACAGAATGATTCTGAGTTAGTAGATTGGGGCAACAGAGGCATGGGCAAAGGAAGATGGGACTTGGATTTCAGAGACTGAATCCAAGCTCCTAGTCAGCACATGAAGGCACATTAACCAGTTTTCTCCTCAATGCGAAAGTATTTTCAGTTCAGCTTTGCCTCTTAGATATTGCATGGCTCTGCTTGGAGAAGGCCAAGGTGAACCAGATGAACAGAATGACCCTGTTCTGTTCTGACATTTGTAATATGCATGATATCCTGAACCCACCGACAAAGTCCAATGCATTATTGACGAGGAAACATTCTCCTGCAGAAAGTGTCTGGATGTCATTCATTCTCAGGAATTCCTGTCCCTCGTCTTTAGAGGAGTGTGATAAAGTGGGCTGTTATGATAGTAGCAGTAAACACACAATCACACACATAAGTATACATGACATTATTTTCAAACTTTATTTAATGCAAGTCTTATAATTATATCACACTAGCTGTGGGTGGAATTTAGATATTTTGTAACTGCAGGGAAGTAAGTTATTATTGGTGAGGAAAAAAAAAAAAAAAAGAGGATGCAAAACCTCCCTGCAGCAAGAGGGCACCGTTAGAAGCAGTTGAAATCATATAAGCATCACTTCGCAGACATCGATTTTTGGGTGATTTTTAAAGGATATTGTAATTGTGCTCTAATAGGTGTTTGGATTGAAATGCTGTACTGCAGTCATCCATGTGAAGGTTTGGTCAGCATTGATTATTCTGTCGAGCCTTGCAAGAGAGCAAACGGAAAGTGCTTTTAAATAGACAAACCTTTATGGAGTATATTTTATATGGCTAGCAGTTAGGTTATCATCAAAACCTTGGAAATAGTCTCAATATATTTAAGTGAGAGATGGTGTACACTGAGCAGTTAGAGGAACAAACTGTATCTCTGTAGCTTTTTCTTGGAAATTCAATTCCTGAGTTAAAGTCGTTAGTTTTAAAAACTTGTAATAATTCACTTAGATCTTCTTTTCAAATCAATTAACTCACGAATGATTGCCATGCATTAATTCTAATTTATTAGTAAGTTGGCAGGAAATATTGGAAACTTATCTATAAAGATAACTTCTCAAAGCCAATAATAATTTTCCCGCTGAATCCAAGCTCCCAGTCAGCACAAGAAGGCACATTAACCAGTTTTCTCCTCAATGCAAAAGGCCTTCTGTGGGACTCAGTAAATATTGGCATGTCTAGCATAGAATCCTGGTTCTTCTGACTTTTGATTGCAACATTTCAAAGCCCCAGAGAATCAGATGCTATGTTGAACTCAGCTCACCAGAAAGCCAAGCTTTTAGATGTTATTGTGACAGTCACTTACTACCTAAAACACATGCAGAAACCAGAGTAATGCCGGCTGCAGAAGGTCAGATTTTTGATCTCGTATTTCCTTTCATTCGTGGTTAGAATAACTTTATACTATAGAGGCAACAAATACAGCGAAGGTCACCAGCAGAACCCGGAGCAAATAATAGAATTTCCAAGCAAGATTCTTTTGAATCTGCTGTTGAACTGACTGAGAAAAAATGTATTATACATTTATTTGAACTTAGAGAGTTCTGTGAATAGTGCCCCGAAGACAAATAAAAGGAACAGGTTGGAAAAACTGGTAAAATTGTGAAGCTGTTGGAATAAAATGTAATAATCAGAAGCATAGTTTGTAATGTTTGATTTAATTGGATTTTGTTGTGGTTTTCTTTTGGGGACATACACTGTCACGTTTTTAAGCCAGTTTGTTACTTTGAGCCGGAATGTCCCAAATATCTAATGATGCAGAGCTTTGTGATTTTTAGGATAAACCACAGAAGCAATTATTTATGTATGAGTATTTGTAATATGCTGAGTATTTTAGATCTCACTGAGTGAGGTTGCTATAAACTAAGCATAAACTATGAGATAACATGTTGGCCATAAGAATAAAGTGAATGTTTTAGGTGAGAAACTTGACTCTACCTCAGAAACAAACAAACAAACAAACAAACAAACAAATAAGTGAAGGCATCATTTTCTTCAGGGCCTCGTGTAACTCTCTGGTATCCTGGTATCACTTCACCCAAGATACAGATTGCCAGTCTGGTTGGCCTGGCCTGGCTCACCTCTGGACCAGGGAGGGTCAAGGCATCTTGAGTGGCATTTCACGAGTTTGTGTGCAAGTTGGCTGGATAGTTCCTCAAAGCAAAATAGAGATGCTTTTTCAAGAAGAGGGAGAAAAATCTAAGGAAGCGAAAAACAACCAATATTCAACCCAGAAAGCGAAGAGGAAATTAGTTTTTACTCGTCCTACTACGGTAGAATATTTTTTTTTATGAATCTCACATTTTCTCACCTCAGCTAACAGGGAGATTTCCAAATGTCCTTGAAAGCACACACACACACACACACACACTGATTTGATAGCAAAAAAATAATTCTAGAAAGCTTATGCCCTTTTCTTCGTCTCCTTGCCTACTATAAGGTTTCTCAACATCGACACTTAGGGCAGGTACCCATTTGGCATTTTGATATTTGGGGCAGGATAATTCTTTGTTGGTAGAGCTGTCTGATGCATATTGGGATGTTGATCAGTTTCCCTGGCCTCTATCTACTGGATACCAGTAGCATCCTTCCAAGTTGTTAAAACCAAAAATATCTCTAGATATTGCCAATTGTTCCCTAGGGAACATTTTCCCCCATTGAGATCCACTGAACTCCTAGACTATATTTAATGAAAAAAATTTTTTTTCCCTAGTGAAAATAGTTCGATAATACAATTTCATTATTTAAAAGTAATTTCACATAGAGGAATATTGGTCAGTGTACTAATATTAATATTTTCTTTTTGCAATGGTTGTTTCTGGGCATGAGTTTTTAGACATCATCAGTATTATAAACCATTCAGGTCATAGTCACTTTTCGCTGGACCAAAGCAGTATCTGAGATGTGTTTAGTTCATTAATTGTAAATGTTAGCAGTTAGCAATTCTGCACCCAGACGTCCACCCCCATCCTCCCAACAAACCTACTTAGAACAAATAAAACAAACAAACGAAAGACATCCAAAACCTCAGATCTCAATAGCTTCAAAAAATTTATTGGGCTTTTTCTTCCATCAACTTGAAGCCTGTAGGTCTGTCCTCAAGATAGTATTTTTAAAACATCATGTGTGTCTGGAAAGGCTGTGGTTCAGCATTTCAATCTACCAATATAACCAACTAGACTGTAATCAGCACGTGAAATAAAGATTCAGAGTCCAATCATGAAAAGACTTTATTTTAATAATACTATAGGCCTTCTCGCCCATATAGTTCACTTTGTCCCACAATAGTTCCATATTTAAAATTGAATGTATATTTCCATATGGCAGCAGAATTTACTTAGAATAAAATTTCTTCAAAACGTTGCCTCCCTTAGTACAGTAGGTGGGAAGCTGGCAATGCAAAGAGGGTGCTTAGTGGCTTCCTCTCCATTTCCCCACGTGCTGCTCACATGGGGCTATACCACCTTGGCCCCTCAATGGTTAAGTGTGGGAGGACAGGAGGGGAGGACAGGTAAGGCACACAGGCAAGTTCTTATGTGATAGGCTGTGATGGCATACAAAAAGAGTTTCTTTTTAGGAAGCGTAAAGATGAGTCTCCAGGTTGGGCAGATTTTTGAAAGCGCAAAGGTCCCACTGAGGAATATTTGTGCTTTTTAAAAATTATATTAGTATTGTATTCAGAGAGGAAGGAAGAGGGAGAGAGAGAGAAAAAAATTAATGATGAGAGAGAATCCTTGATCAGCTGCCTCCTGCATGCCCCCCTACTGGGATCAAGCCCACAACCTGGGCATGTGCCTGGTCCGGGAATGGAACCGTGATTTCTTGATTGATAGGTCGACACTCAACTGCTGAGCCACACCAGCCGATTTGACTGTGCTTTGTGTGAACATGAATGATGCATGTTCTTGCAGCTGGATGGTCACTTACATTTCTCCTTCTGCCCCTGGGAATCCCACTGGACAAGTCTTCTGTTGATACTACATTTTACCTTCCATGCCAGGCCCTCCCCTGGCCCCGGAGAAACTCATGCAGCCTTGCTTTCAGCTTTAGAGTAGAATTAGAGCTAATTCCTAATGTGTCTTGGTCTTTCTGTCTCTGCTCTGTCCCCAAACTCGGGAATACATATTAAGCTCCCATGAAGTCTTTCTCGTTAAGTTTAAGTGAGGGAAGAGCAAATACCATGGCCCTTCAAATAACTTCAATAGATTTGGTGGTGGGGTATCTCCCCTTCTCACTGAGGTAGGTGATTTGTGGTTGCAGATTTGTCCCAGTGCAGGGAGCTTCCGCAGACCCACTGCATCTTCAGTGACATCACATGTGTCTGCTCTGGAGCTGATCAGCCTGTCCTCAGCATATAGTTTTTTGTGTCAGGAGAAATTTAGATACTATTGGTAGTGGCCCAGGACTATTTTATTCTCTTCCTGCCTGTCAACGGTGAGGCTGGAAAACCCTCATATTTCACTGCCTCCAAGCTTTCCAATGTGCTTTCTGCAACCTCATAATTAAGGAACTCCCTGTACAGTCAGTCTTTTGACTAAAGAATCCTTTCACTTCCTGGCATGAACTAAACTGCCTCTCTCCCCTGAGCACACCCCTCTTTGAGGGAATATTATTTTCTCATGGCTGGTGTAATTCTGTTTAGAGCTTAATGGTAGTGTCACCCTGATCAATCCTCCATATACTGGTTGAATAACAAAATTAAACAAGACAAAAGAAAAACTCTTCTCCTTCTCCTTCTCCTTCTCCTTCTCCTTCTCCTTCTCCTTCTTCTTCTTTTTTTTTGCAAAGTACATTTTAATTTTTTCCATTCTCTGCTCTTTTGAAGCTCATGACATTCTAAGATAAGATAGTGTGTGTCCTTTAAAGTAAGAGCTGTCAAGTGCAACTTGATTAGTGCATTAATGCTACAGAATCTTTTAAGCAGCACATTAAACTAGGTGATTACCCAGTGTTTATGGTAAAATGTGAGCAAAGAGTTTTGTTTGCTATTTGAAGCTGTTCCAGTAAGGAAGAACATTATTATTCATTGTTGTTTTTTTAAGTCCTTTGAATAAACCTAATCTTAGAGTTTTACCAAATGCGTTTGAAGTACCTGTAAGAAGTAATGGATATTTGCTTTTTTGATGAAGGTGAATTTATATATTTTCTTCTTAATGGGAAATGTCACTTAAAATGGTGTTGTTGTGTGGTTTTAATGGTAGCATATTTGTAAGGACATGAGCCATATTCCAAAAAAATAATATAATTGAACTTATTTTTTTAAAAGGGTGTAGCAGAGAACCTTTTGAAATGACTTTTACATCTTAAGTGTCTTCCATAAATGTATTCTTTATTTAGGTTAGTGTAATATGTAAGAGTAAGGTTAATTTTTAAAGGGTCTTCTGATTCAATATATAGGATAATTAGTGATAATATACATGATATAAGGAAGTTACTGTATTGGTGTGGCAAATGTAATATTATTCTTGATACATTACTATATAAAGTTTTATCTATAAATATACTCAAAAATTAGATCTTATAGCATGTATTAGTATTTATGCTCTACTAGAGGCCCGGTGCACAAAATTCATGCATGCGGAGGTGTGTCCCTCAGCCCAGCCTGCACCCTCTCCAATATGGGACCCCTTGCGGGATGTCCGACTGCCCATTTAGGCCCGATCGTAGGATCGGGCCTAAATGGGCAGTCGGACATCCCTCTCACAACCCAGGACTGCTGGCTCCCAACTGCTCGCCTGCCTGCCTTCCTGATTGCCCCTAACCACTTCTGCCTGCCAGCCTGATCACCCCTAACCACTCCCCTGACAGCCTGATTGCCCCTAACTGCCCTCCCCTGCAGGCCTGGTCACCCCCAACTGCCCTCCCCTGTAGGCTTGATCACCCCCAACTGCCCTTCCTTGCAGGCCTGGTCCCTCCCAACTGCCCCCCCCCCTGTAGGCTTGATCACCCCCAACTGCCCTTCCTTGCAGGCCTGGTCCCTCCCAACTGCCCTCCCCTGCTGGCCATCTTGTGGCAGCCATCTTGTGTCCACATGGGGGCAGGATCTTTGACCACATAGGGGCAGCCATCTTGTGTGTTAGAGTGATGGTCAATTTGCATGTTACTCTTTTATTAGATAGGATTAGATAGGATAGAGGCCTGGTGCATGGGTGGGGGCCGGCTGGTTTGCCCTGAAGGGTGTCCTGGATCAGAGTGGGGGTTCCCTTGGGGCATGGGGTGGCCTGGACGAGGGGCCTGTGGTGGTTTGCAGGCCAGCCACGCCCCCCGGTGTCTGAAGTGGAGACCCTGGGATCTGGGATTTATTTATCTTCTATAATTGAAACTTTGTAGCCTTAAACGGAGGCCAAGGCAGGTCAGGGTTGTGGAAAGCTTGGCTTCCTCCATCGCCGGGGAAAACTCAAGCCTCCTGCTCTCTCTAGCTCCGTGGCTGCCGCCATTTTTCTTGGGATTTATTTATCTTCTATAATTGAAACTTTGTAGACTTGAGTGGAGGCCTGGGCCCGCCAGGGTGTGCGAAAAGCTTAGCTTCCTCCATTGCCAGGGAAACCCAAGCCTCCTGCTCGCTCCATGGTCGCAGCCATCTTGGTTGTGTTACCTTGCATACTCTCTCCTGATTGGCTGGTGGGTGTGGCTTGTGGGTGTAGTGGAGTGATGGTTAATTTGCATATTACTCTTTTATTAAATAGTATTCCAGTTCTATGCCAGTTATTCCATTTTTACATGGCAATAGCAATTAGGCACATGTTGGGTCTTGTACTTTTTAAATTTTTTAAAGTTTTTTATGTAAACTCTTTAAGTATCTATCTGTGTAGCTCATATATTTATCACTTTCAGTGGCAACAATCTATAGGCCACTTAAATCATTCTCAAACTGTGCGTATTTTTATTGTTTACATCTCCTCCTTAATATACATCACAAGTACACATCACTTTATATAAGTATATGGATTTCTCTTGTAAAATTTTCTTATGATATGTTCCTTAAGTGGAAATGTAAAGAGAAAGGATTTTAGCCTCTGTGTGATTTTATTTATTTTAGTCTATATTTCTGTTTACTGGAAACTGTAAAATCTGCTTTCGTTGTAGTTATAGAAAATCCAGCTTAGCTAGTGACTTAGATTTGCATAAGTAACAAAAGTAAGAATTGAAAGTATATGGTCCCGGGGATATATGGATGTCTGTTTTCCTTTGTTTGCAAATAAAAAATATATATATATATGTCTTTGATGTTTAAATGTCCTAGAACTATGAAAGTAATTCAGCGATTAAGTCTTTCAACAAAATTCTCTAACTTCTCTCATTTTTTTAAATTTTTCTTTCCCTCTGAGTTTCAGGAAATCTTAAATTTCAGTTCTGATTATTTTAAATACCAAGAAATCTCTCTCTCTTTCCCTTTCTTTCCAAACTAGCTTCATCTGTGCCCCCATCTAACCTTAGCACATTTGAATAGATAATTACCAGATCTACATATCTAACCCAGACTTTTCTGAGCTCCAGTAATGAATTTCTGACTCCCTGTTTGATATCTCTGTCTGGATAAGAAACTAAAAATAAGAATGTATTTTAAAATGCACGCTACCTTTTCCTTACCAGTGCCATTTTGTCTTTTAATCCTACTGTTTATTATAATAACCTCCCAATTGTTTTTTACTTCTTTTTTCTTTTTCTCTTATATTCTATATTCTGGAACCAAATTAATTTTCCTAAAACAGAATTTCATTCCCTATTTAAAAACCTCAGTAGAAGCTTTTATTTCTAACTAATTTAGTAGATAATTAAAGCCCTTAGCAAGGCATTCAAAATACTGAATTGTATCACTCCAGCTTAATTTGTATCTTTGCAACCCAAATCTAAATGCCTTCCATTCGTACTATTAGTCATCAGAGTACAGCCAGTCATCCAAGAGCAATCTACAAAGTCCTTCTTTAATTTACCAAACATTTACCAAGTGCCTATTATGTATCAGGCTCTGGGAATTTCAAAAATGAAAGAAAAACAAAACATAATTTCTGTTCTTAGGATACTCATTGTACCGATTTAAAATTTAAAACAACACAGTTCCATAATTATCAACTGAGTGAGTAGAATTTGTGTTTCTTTTGATGAGTAAGTGTATACCACACATGAGAAGTTAAGGACAAGACAATTCAATGGGAAAAGAATAATAGTCTTTCCACAAATGTGGTTAGGATGCTTGGATATTCTCATGCCAAAGAATGGAGTTAGACTCATACTATAACATATATAAAATTAATTCAGAAACCTAAATATAAGATCTAAACCTGTGAAACTATTAGGAGAAAACACAGGAATAAATCTTATGGTCTTGGGTTAGGCATTGATTCCTTCAATAATTCCATGGATGTACTGGGCTTCATCAAAATGGAAAACAATTCCATTTCAAAACACACTTTCAAAAAAGTGAAAAGATACCCACAGAATTGGAGAGATTATTTACGAATCAAATATCTGAAAAGAGACATGTATTTAGAATATATAAAGAATTCCTACAACTATATAATAAAAAATCAAATAACCCAAATAAAAATTGGTCAAAGGATCTGAATAGACATTTCTCCAAGGGAAATATAAAAATATCCAATAGCACATGCAAAGATCATCAACATTATTAGTCATTATGGACTTGCAAATCAAAATTACAATGAGCTACCGTTTCATAACCACTGGACAGGCTACAATAGAAGAGACAGATAACTTTAGTGTTGTTAAGGATATGGAGAAATGGAAATACTCATATGCCACTGGGGGATGACAGAACAGTGTGAGCACTTTGGAAAACAGTCTGACAGTTCCTCACATGGTTAAACAAAGAGCTACCATATAATCCAGAAATTACACTTTCTGGTGTATATCCAAGAACAATTAAAGCATATGTCCACATAAAAAGTGTACACAAATGTTCATAGCAGATAAAAAGTAGAACAACCCACATGCCCATCTGCAGATGAATAGATAAATACAATGTGGTACATTCATAAATAGAATATTGTCCAGTAGTTCAAAAGAATGAAGTACTGATTCATGCTGTACTGTCACATAAAGGAATTGACAGACACACCCAGATCTCAACCTGGTGTGTGTATACCCTATGAAACACTGGGTCAGAGGATAGCTCATGGGTGCGATGATAAATAAGGCTATCGAGGAAAGGAAAACCCCCGTTATTAGGGATGTGTTATAGACACACTAAGGAGTTTAATGGGATATTCTATAGGGAGGAGAGAACCATAGAAGGGAGGTGAGCAGGGCTATGTAATGATCATTGTTAGTTGTGTTTCCTTCTCGGAGGCAGGGGATTCTCTCTCTCTCTCTCTCTCTCTCTCTCTCTCTCTCTCTCTCTCTCTCTCTCTCTCTCTCTCTCTTTCTCTCTCTCTCTGCTAGAACTGGTTCTCTGAAAATGTTTTTAGTTTTCCCATCCTTTCCATACTAATATATGTTATCATATACTTAGAGGTACTGGTGATACTTAGGATATGTAAGGATATGTAATGTATTAGATGATTTACATATGTTTATTTATTATTTCTTTTAGATTTTTCCCATGATTTGGATCAAATTTTTATGTAATCTTCTCACAAGTCAGTTTCTAGTCTCAGTGTTTATCTTATTTTTTAAAAATGAGTAGAAATTCCAACAAGGTAAAACATTTTGTCTTCAGAAAGAAACAAACATTTAAAAAAAGCAGTACTTTTTGTTTTTCAGTTTACCTTGGTTTACAGAGTATTCATATTTTCACACTAAACTCAGGGTAACTTAAACAATATCCATGGGCAAGGTAAGAAAAGTACTAATTTCCTTTGTTCAGTTTTAAAATTATTATTTAGTCCAAAAATCCTATATAATCCTATATAATAAAAGCCTGATATGCTAAGTGTCCAACTGTTCCTTCGACTGTTCTACTAGTCGCTATGTCATGCACTGACCACCAGGGGCAAATACTCTGACCGGTAGGTTAGCTTGCTGCTGGGGTCCAGCCGATTGGAACTGGGTGAGACCGGCTGTATATACCCTGGAGCCCTCATGCAGTCCCACCCCAGCCCTGATCAGCCAATCGGGACTGGGCGAGATGGACTGGACCCACCCTGGAGCCCTCCCAGGGTCCCTCCCTGGCCCAATCGTGCACCGGTGGGGTCCCTTGGCCTGACCTGTGCCCTCTCGCAATCTGGGACCCCTCGGGGGATGTCGAGGTACCCCACCAGTGCACAAATCCGTGCACCGGGCCTCTAGTGTAAACATAAAGTCATCAGAAGTTTTACATCCTTAAGGCAAAATCTTTGTGTCAGTCCATATAGAAACCACAAGCCCTGCTTTCAGTCCTTTGTTTAAAATGCACTTCAGTGCAGTGTGATTTGCATGTTAATGACGTGAATCCAACTATATAACAAATGGGAAGGGGAAGATACAAACTATTTTCAAAGATCAGATTTGTTTGTTTTTCATGATTCTTTCCTTAAGTGTTTAACTTGAGAACACATCTGTGTGGTATGCTTATGTGAAAGCTGTGATCATTGAATGGAGTGGCAATGAAGCAAGAAGTTTCATTCTCGGCTTTCTCACTCAGAAAGCAACTGGACACTAGAGGCATTTGAACATCTTTGGAAGGCAAATATAATGTAGTAAACAAGAGGCTGGCAGCATTCATTCCATGTAGTATAATCTCTGAAATCAGAAAGCATGAAGCCACTACAATTTCTCTTTCTCTCACCAACTCACCCTCACCCCACCCTTGACCCAATTCAAGCATACAATTGGGATGCATGTTCTTCTTAAGTAAGAAAACCAATTTTTAAATACTAATGTGTGATTGGTAGAAGTATGTCTTAGATGTATTTGAATCACTAAAACTGAAAAGGCATGATCTGTGTTTTTGAAAACCATTCAGTTTCCTTTTATTTACAGGCTCCGAGACATTCACAAATTGAAAAGCAACCATCCAGCCATTTCATGTTTAGAGTAATATATATTTAAGAGATCCTAAAACCTTTAACAGCATGCAGTAGCCCTGTCATGAACAAATACATATTAGAGTAAATAAAGAGAATCTTGTAAATCTGGTTCTCAAACAGGTGATTTGCCCCTAAAGAGCATTGGGCAATTTCTAGAGGTGTTTTTGACTGTCACAACTGGAGGTAGTATCACTGGCATCTAGTGTATAAAGTACAAAGATATTGGTAGACATCCTACAATGCCCAGGACAATCCCCTGCTACACACACCCACACAACAGAATCGTGTGTCCTAAAATGTCAATAGTACCAAGGATGGGAATTAATTTTCTAAATAAAAAGATAGGAAGATAAAGTTATATCCTGAATTTTATATTCTAATTCACAAACTGGGGGGCAGGGGGGAAGAGTTAGGCTTAGATTATCTACTGGTATATGTATAACAATGCACCCCAAACTTAAGTGGCACATTTGTCATCTCAGATATTCAGGTCAGGAGTCCAGGCCCAGCCTCAGTGGATCTTCTATAAGGCTGCATCATAGAGTGATGAGTTCACATTTGAATGCTCAAATGGGAAAGAATCTGTTTCCAAGCTCTTGTGGTCTTTGGAGTTTGTGGACTGTCAAACAGGGGGTCTCCGTTTCTTGCTGACTGCTATCCCCAGCCCCTTGTACCCACGGGCCAGCTCTACAGGCAGCTCACAAAATGGCAGCTTGCTTCTTCAAAGCCAGAAGGGAACATCTTCTCCTAAGACAGTGGTCGGCAAACTCATTAGTCAACAGAGCCAAATATCAACAGTACAACGACTGAAATTTCTTTTGAGAGCCAAATTTTTTAAACTTAAACTTCTTCTAATGCCACTTCTTCAAAATAGACTCGCCCAGGCCGTGGTACTTTGTGGAAGAGCCACACTTAAGGGGCCAAAGAGCTGCATGTGGCTCGCGAGCAAACACTCAAAGTGTCCACTGTCCTAAGACAAGCATTATAGGTAATAGTTACAGGTAACATCAATTGTGTACACGGTCATATATATCCCATCACCTTTGCCATGTTCTGTAAGGTAGAAGCAAGGACAGATCTCACCCACACTCAAGGATAAAGAGTTACTTAAAGTGGGAATACCTGTAGCTAGGAATCATGGAGGACACTTAGAACTCTGTCTGCCAGAGGGGAGTTCTTGTCTATTTGCTTTTGCATTTTAAAAATGTGTTGCTATTTATTAAAATTTATTAGGCTACATGTTAAAAACTTGCTGGTAAGATATACATATTATCATTCAGGAAACTAGAGGGGGGACTACAGATGACTGTCACATAATCACTATCAACATACTTTCTATTTGTGTAGAATTTTGCATTAACATCAAAGTGCCCTTCTTCCTGAAAATCTGTACTTTATCAATGTTTGCTTGCCTTCTCCTCTGTCTGTTTCATTTTCTAACTCTGTATTAAGAATTTTCACATCATTTGGGGGTTGGAGATGGGGGATTTTGAGAGCAGAAAAGTCATCCTGGGTTCTTCGTTATTCCTACCAATAGGTAAAGATGCTTCTGCATTTCAAACACATATTACAAATAGGTTAAGTGGAATAATGATAACTGAAAGTAATATAAGTTACATAACAGAAGAATAGGCATTGAATCTCTACCATAAGTTAAGTTCAGCTTGTAATTGTGTTTACTAAATCCTTGCTGGGAAACTTGCTCTGTTTACTTTTCCTTTGAGTGTTTTGCCTTTCATACAAACCAGATTAATTTCTACAGTGTTGGGAATTAGTTTCAGTGGTGAGGCTGTAATATTAAAGAGACTTGTTGTTAGGCAAAGAGGCAGAAATATGAATGAACAAAAATTATATGATTACATTGAACCTTTTATCCATTTGTGTTCTTTTAAAATGTACAAATAACTAGTTTCTTTCATATACTATTTGAGCTATTAGATATACTGTAAGACATATTCTGTGGTATTTAACACATGTGATGACTGATAAAATTGCACTAGGGTAGATACAAGTGTACATTTAACTTTCATAGAAGAATTCAGAATTCCTATTTTATATAAGTTGTACTCATTATGTGTAATTCTTAGGGACATGGAAATTATATAGTCAAATGGATTTTTTTATTTCCTTCAAATAACTTCCTTATATGTTTACACCATTTGTGTATCTTATATACTCACAAGTGTACACAGTATTTATTAAGCGCCCATTATGTGCCAGAAACTGTATTGGATGTGCAATATTACATTATTATTCATACATTTACTTTACCCAGTTTTTTATAAGGAACTAACATTCATCCTGGCTTAGAGATCTGCCAGAGTTTCACATTAGAAAGTGAAGGAGCTGGTACTCATGTGCAGATGTCCCTTCCTATAGCTCTGCCTACCTAGTGATGTAAAAAATTATCACTCCCAGGAATAAATAAATCTTGAATTTTTATTCTAAGTTACACTTTTAAAATAATACACATTTTTATCCAAATATGAGTATTCCAGAATAATAGTTTTATTTCTTTCCCATTGTCTGTTTGCAATCACTATAAATCACATATATTGAAAGGATTAGAGATTTAACCATGTAAAGGCGAGTGAGATGTGGAAGGAAAAATAGTTAAGATTGAGAAGAGAGTGTTTCTGAAAGAAACATTTGCATCACTGAAGATGAGAAAGGGCCTTTTTTTGAGACAGTTGGTAGAAGGGAGAGAGCAGAGGCCTCAAGGCTTAAGTGGAGCCTTGAGAGGTAGCAGGGTGAGGATTAGAGGGCTTTTTAAGCCATCTTTAAGGATTTCAAATTTATAATAAGATCAGTTGGGAGCTTTTAAAGAGCCACAAGATCAGATTTGCATTTTTCAAAGATCACTCCAGGTACAAGGTGAAAGACAGATTATAGGCATTCATGGATGGTGCAAGGAGATGACTTAACTATTGGCAGCTGCAGCTATCTGGGTGGACTTCAAGAGCAATAGTGAAAAAAGTCAAACTCTAAAGGTTTCATGCTTATGGTTTTATTTATATAACCATATTGAAAGGATGATGTAGGTGTTTCTCTCTTTTCCACGTCCAGCGTGGAAAGAGAGCTGGTCCAGTTCCTGAGTAGAGGAGCTGGGGATTGAGAAATAAGAGAAAGAAAGAGACCAGACACGAAGATAGAAGGAAAAAGCTGGGAGCTGGGTGGATCCGATGCCACCTCTGATGGAGAGGCAGGGACCCAGAGCCCAGGCAGCAAGTTTATTTTATACCCCCAAATACCAGGGGGTTTCACCAGAACTTAGGATCAAAGGAGCTTATTTGCATTCTTGAGTAGGCCC